>NC_138786.1:34825316-35425316 GCF_965178545.1 Coloeus monedula | reverse complement strand
TCCCCTGTAGGCACTAGATGGCAGCATGGATCACTGCTGCATTGCATCAGACGCAACATGTTAGGAATGAAACAGCAACAAGGGTTTCAATGAGGGTTTTAATTGAGGAGGGGAAAACTTCGTTATGGATGCGCTTCATTTTCATTAAAATTAGTTTCAAAATTCTCATTGTCTTTATAGAGAAAGACTAAGCCACAAGGCTGAATACCAAGCCCATTCCCCCACTCTCTAAGACAGTCACATCTATAATCTATTCCACTTTAAAATGACAGAGACTCTTTTTCTTCTGTGACTTTTCATGAAAGGTTGTTCCATGCTGTCTCCCGTATTTAATGAATTTGTATCTGAAAAATGCACTTAAATGCAATTTCATTCCTAGCTGAATGAAAATTCATGTCACAATTTCCCCAAAACCAGGGAACAGTAAGATACAAAGATGAACACGGGTAATAGATAAAAGTGAAATGATCTAAGGGTGACTTATATGCCTGGTCAGTTTCTTTTCTTTGCCATTTCCGTGCTCCTCTTATTCTGAACAGACTATGAACAGTGGTTGAAGATGATCTCTTGCACCAAACCTCTTGCTTAATTTTCTTTTACTGTAAGACAACCATTCCTGCTTGGGCTTATATTCAGAAATAAAAATCAGTTCCCACAAGGGAAGAATTCAGCAGAATGGGGCAGGTGATTCTGTTGAATTACCTAGAATCATATAGTAAATTGATATGTATAGTTTCATTTAAGCAAAAGTGCATCTCAAACAAAAGATACATGCAATGAAGTAAGTTGGAAGGCATGTCTGGAGGTCATCTAGTCCAATTATTTGTTGAAAGCAGAACTAATTTTGACATAAGATCAGTTTGCTCAGAGTCTTGTCAAGAAAAGTTCTGAAAATCTTCAGGAATTGTTATTCCACAGGCTCTTTGAGAAGGAAAAGAGGAAATTGGCAGAAGGTGATGCACAGGAGGTTCCACCTAAACATGAGAAATAGCTTTACTGTTCAGATGACTGAGCACTGGAACAGGTTGTGCAGGGAGGTTGTGGAGTCTCCTCACTGGAGATACTCAGATACTGTCTGGTCTCAGTCCTGTGCCATGTGCTCTAGGATGACACTGCTTGAGCAGGGAAGTTGGAGCAGATGATCCGCTGTGCTCTGTTGCACCCTGACCCATTCTCTGATTCTGTGACAAAGAGAGCAGATGAAGACAGGAAGCAGAGAATGAGTGAAATGCATCCCAGAGCAGCAAGGTGAAAGTAGTCTTACTGACACTGGGGCATGTGTGTACCTGTGTGTGTACACACGTGGATTTAGAGCTGGGCAGGGGGCAGAGGAGAGCATCTACAGTTACCAGACATCGTCTCACTGGAGAAACCTCTCCAAAAAGAAAGTTCAGAACACAGTACTTCTCTTCCCTTACAGAGTCAGAAAGGGCATATGTCTTTTATCTGTCTCTTCTTGTAGAAGAAACCTTGTTTCATAAAAAACAAACTTATGCTAGATGACAGTCTTCAAAACAAATACTGGCTTTTGTCCATATTTATGTCCCTCCACTCAATTTTCATATGAAAAAGATCATTCCCAAGACTTTCACCTGTAATGGTTATCTTTTCTGTTCTACGGTTCTAAGTTGGCCACATTCCTTACCTCCTCTGTTGCTTTTTTATCTGACTTATGAACAGGTATGCTAAAGATATCTCTTTACCGTTACTTCTTTTTTAGCCTCCATAAACTAAAGTCAGATGAGAACTTCTGGTCCTAAGTAGGTTAACTAAGAGGCAAGAGTAAATGGAGGGGATCTACATTTATTTGAAAAAACAAATTTAAAATAACTGGAAAACAGCAAACTGGAAAAGAAAAAGTGACATGATAAGTCTCTGCTATGTAAGCCACAGAAAGGGCTCTGTCCTTTTGTTTGCTACTGCATGATATTACAATGGGCAAGATTAAATACTATTGCTAAATGCAAGATAAACTATATTTTTAGTGCTTAAAAATGCTTATTTTTAGTTTCCCAGTAGGAGCACTGCTTTCTTCTTTTGGACCACCTTGTTATATAGACACCGACTGAGTACAGATTCCATTTCAAAATAAGGAAATAAATCCATTTTCTTATTCAACAGTACTATTGGGTTCATCCACTAGTAATGAGTTTCATGTTCCAATAGTGTAAACAATTACTATTGCGTGAAAAATCTACGTATTCTCTTCAGTAGGATGATTTCTACTTCTGGCAAAACAAATGATAAGCAATAACTTTTTTTACTCTACTTATTCTGTGCCCTTCTTAAGGCATAGCAGTGTAATCCATTGGTCTCCTGAAAGCCATGACTTCATTGCAGGAAAAAATGACAAGCAGTCTGCATGTGCTACAAAAGATACTCATTAATTGCAAATAATATAACCTACATTATATTATGGCTCATAGCAATAGGAGGCAATTCATATCCTCATCCTTGACATTGGCTGGATTGTCACTCAAAGTAATTTTCCCAGCCGGAAACCTATCCATCGAAAAGTGATTGTTTCACAATTCAATTGTGCAGTCCTACCACAGGAAACACCACAGCAGCATTTCCTTGGATTCTCTTCAGGGTGTTTATCAAGAAGGGACAATGCACCATATTTGAAGATTTCTAGGTAAACAAGGGATACATTTCCATAAAATTTTTTAATTCACCTGTTTCACCAATGAGACTTTTAGCATGCTTTCCTACTTTCTCATCCCATTTATTTTTATGATTCAGGGCTTTATTTATTTTTTAAATAACTCAGTAGCTCTGCCAATAAACAAAAAATGGCAAGGAATATAAGAGATTTGTTTGGCTGCATTTACTGTTTGGGGAAAACAGAATTAGAGTTAAGAGACCAGAAAGAAACAATTTCATGTAAACTGCTGTGGCTGATAACAGCTTTGAGATACTGAATATTCATGCATGGTATAGGTAGCTGTAAAAATACAATGAAAGTAAGTGTCATACCTTCAGACATGCCAAATCATCCATCTGTGTAGAAGATTTTGGAGTAGATTTGTAATATCACTGTCATATAAGGTAACTCCAAACAATAAGAGCATGCAAGAGTATTTGAAATAATTGGTTTACTGTTATGATTTTTAGTCATGGAACATTATACATATTTCTTTTATTTGTAAGGTAACCTCTAGAGTGAATCCCTATTCCATTCTTGGAAATAGTATTATGGTTCTTCCAAACCTTGTTTTAGATGTAAACCAAATATAGTACAATACTGTCTTCAGGTCCATACTAAAATATTATTTTAAAAAAAATTATTTATTCTTTAAGCTTTCCTCAGTAAAATATTCTTCTAATGAGGAGTAAAAGCAGAATTTAAAAAAAGTAATTTTTGTATGTTTAATCAGAATGTCTATTATTTCTCAGAGTAAGGGGTTTTATACATTTTCTCAATTACCTCTTAATCCCAAATAGTTTGTCTGTGAAAATTAATCCTGTTTCCTACACTTAGATGAGTATTAATACTTAAAAATTAATATTTATTTATTTAAATACATGAAAGTATGTCCAATTACCTGTCCATCTTTGCTTATAGGTTAGTGCGGGGTTTGTTCATTTTTTTGTGTGTGTGTAATCTCTTAGGAAAATCCGGCAATGCTTTAGCAGCTTTACCTTTGCCCACTGGAGGGAGCGCACGGGCACTTTTCTGCAGTGTGAGGTAATGCCTCGTGTCCTCTGCTGGGGAAGATTTTCTCTTTACAGGTTGTAGCCATAGAAACGAACTCTGTAAAACACAGGAACAGGTGAACAATAATAAAAAAAAATCTAATGAAATGCTTATCTTCCTAAATGCTAGACTTTCCAAAACAAAGTAAGAACCCAGGCCTACGCACATTAATAAACACCATTTAAGTTTCCAATTTCATTTCCCTCAACTAAAAATATCAGGTATTTGCCTAATCAATTTTTCTAGTAGGAGGGAAAAAAATAAAGAAGAAAAAGAGCAAAAAGGGGAAAAAAAAAAGAAAAAAGGAAAAGGCTCAAAGCCAAGATGGAAAGAGACATGAGATTTTGGAGATCTTATTCCATATGCAACAGAATGTGTAGGTCATTGCTAATATGAGATCAAAATTCATATTTATGAGGGGAAGTGTGTTCTTCTGTGTACATATATCAAATTGCCCATGTTTTACTATAAACAGAGACGTACTTTGATATACAATATATTTGCAAGCTGAAAATAAAACAGAAATCCTCATCAAGTTATTGTTCTATCACATAATCCTTATCAGTCCTCTCTTGTAGTCTTAATTTGGCTTCATTTTTTTTTCTGCTCTACTTATAAAATATTTCTTTCAGTTCAATGGAGTTTTTCAGTAGTACATCTCAGAGGAACTTCTCTCATTGTGCAGTGTATAGTTCTATTGAAATAAGATTCTGTATCTGTAATGTCAGCAATTTAGTCAGAATAAAAAGGTATTACAAATTAAGTATCGTAAATAGAGATTAGTAGGTGAATGCTGAGCTTAGTAAATAACTCAGCCAAGAGAAATCAGAATAAATTATGTTATATAAAAAAGCATCAGTCACAAGGAAGTTATTTGTTTTGAAATAGATCTTAATACCTTTTTTAATTAAGTATGAGTTTGAATAGTAGTAGTTTAGAGCTAGAGACAAGTGAGAAATTTACAGTGAAATAAAATTTACAGCAATTTACAGAAATAAAAGTGAAATTTACAGAAATAAAAGGCTGTGGGATTAATAACAAGAAAACTTCTGTAACTTTGAAACCTGGTAGAAGCACTATAAAGGAGAAAAAGCTGACTGCATCAGCTGATTTTAGAATGGCTTTGAGCCGTCAACATGAAACCAACATGACAATAGCAAATATAATTTGCCAATCATCTCAGTCATATTATTTACAAAATAACAGTAATGAAATAGTTAAGGCTCCAGTGAAACTAAATTTAGAATGCAACTCGTACTGATAAATATTGATATTGAGAGTAGATTGACTGAACCTAAAAGAAACACAAAGTAGGAACCTCTGTCATGTTCACCAAAATTATGACTTACGCTGCAGGAATAGGCTAAAAGAGTTTTTCAGTTCACAAATTATTGAATAGGAGTGTATTCCTGTAACTCCACAAAAGACAAAACATTCAGGGCAGGAGATACTTAAATTAACATATTTAATATGGAGCCATCTGTTACATTTTGCATGGTGCTTTTTAATGAACTATTTGATGCAGTTCAACTGAGTTTTGCAAGACTACATAGAGAAATAAGCTTAATTATGTAATGCCATCAGTTAGAACTGGGCTCCTCACAAAGTAAACTCTTAGCATGATACTTGCATCTTACATTAATTGTAAAATATGAGGTCCAGAATGCTGTTTTCCAATATCTGAAATCCTTATTATATCGGATGGCTGTCAGACAGAGCATCGCAAGCTGTGTTCTCAAATACCGATCCAAGTAAACCTTTGAAAGGTCCTTACACTCTAATTGCAATGTCAGTGTTGGAATGAGCTGGCAATGAGATTTTTCTGCTTTGCTAATTTGGGCCAGACAAACTGCAGTATATATTTAGTTTAACTTCTCTGAAGCTTAGATAAAATACCTTTACACTAAATGGTATTACAATGTGTATTTAAATGTAATACAGTAGTTTTCATCAAAATAATTTTGCTTTAATATTATTGATAGAAGTGCCATAAATGTCAAATTTAGTTCCACCTAATCAGTAGATTTTATAACAAACACAAAATAAGCATTGCATTATTTTCGTAAAACATTATTCCTGTTCCCTTTTAATTTTTCCAGCCATCTATTCTATAACCAGAATTCTTTCCAAAAGAACTCCAAAGGGATAATTACCACCATTGGTTCTACCTGCTCCAGGCAGACAGAAGCACAGCAGGAGATTTTTAAGGAAAGGACTGAAAATATCAACACTGAAATGTATACTTGCTCATACACACAAGATACTCAAGCAGTGAGTTACTATTAGCTTTCTATATACAATGGTTGCTGACAGGTAGTCTTTTCAAACTATATTATGCTTAAATTTTTTGCACAGGCATTCCACTGATACACTAGTTGAATGATGTAATGTTGTGTATACTTTCTGTAACATTCACCATATTAACAGGCTGAAGAATCAAAGGTATTTTTCCACAAGAGGGGGCTAATACTCCTTATTAGGTCCTGAGTGATAAGTTTTCTTCATCAGGAGTCTGAAACTTAGACATGACACAGTGAGAGAGAGTGAAAGAAGGAGAGAAGAAAAAAAAGTAAAAAGGAAGGAAGGAAGGAAGGAAGGAAGGAAGGAAGGAAGGAAGGAAGGAAGGAAGGAAGGAAGGAAGGAAGGAAGGAAGGAAGGAAGGAAGGAAGGAAGGAAGGAAGGGAACTAGAGTTACCTTTCTGTTATGCCTATTCTAAAATGTAAAATTGGTCAACTGCTCTGTCACAGTTGAGGAGTGATATTTTAACCTTGGAGAGATTCTAGTCAATGCAGGATCAGTAAAATTTCATTAGCAGTGAGTTGCTTTTAAAGAAAGGACTACACAGATATGGTCCATAAAATGATATTTCTGCCAAGGAGCTGAAATTACAGAATTGTGATCTGAAAAGAGTGAGTAGCCAGCCAAAGCGATTATGAGGAGCAAGGAGTAAAGAAGAGTTGATGAGAAAAACGAGCTGATCTGTCCCACACCTTGATCACTTTCAGAGCCAGTGAGTAGGTTCTTAATCATAGCCTGAGCTGAAACTGGTGGTAGAGCGCTCAGATTTGATTTATCTTTGCACTGAAAAAAATTAAGTATACTTTATAGAACTGAAATTTACAGAATATAGAGAAAGAAGGCTGACACCTACTTACATAAGCTGTAGTACATTGAAAAAGGACTCAAAGTATTAGTAATAGACTAGCAAAGGGGGAGAGGGAATAATAAACATTGAAGCACATGAACATTTGAAATTAACAAATCAGTGTAGAAAAATTATACAAAAAAGACCAAAACAGGAAAGTAGTAACATTTCAGCAGTTTACAGGCATGTTTTCATCTGCATCTAGAGAAACAAACTACCTTTTTTTAAAAAATTATTTTATTGCTCGTTTAAAATCTGATATTAGTCAGTCAACAAGGCACAGAGTGACAGCAGCAGCAGCTATGGCAAGTTCTGGCACAAAATACCTGAAGGAGCTAGAGGAGGGATTCCTGGAGTCAGGGAAACCTGAGAGAAAATGCAGAGATTCAGCGGGACCTGGAAGCTCTCACGAGCAAGGCTGGCATGCTGAAGGCCTTGCCAGAGCAGCCGCGGGAGATGCAAATGACTCCAGGGAGTGTGAGCAACCTGCGCGGGCAGTCGGGGCATGGTGTGGCACTTCCCATGGATACAGCATGTAGGAGGACACAGCCACACCCCCAGCTCCTGAGGCAAGCTCACCTGGAAGTTTTCACCTGCCCAACTAGAACATACCCAAGGATAATTTCCACACAGTTGAAAGCCATCACTGGAAGAAGCATGGTGATGCAGATGGAGTTCACTCAGAAACATGCAGCTGTCCAGGTCTTCGCTTCCTCAGGCTGCAGGGAGTGTTTGAGCCTGGCATTAGTATCTGAGGGCAAGAGAGAGGACACCTGCATGTGGTGTGGCCAGGTAGAGCTTATAGAGGAGGTAAAGAAGCTGAGGGCTATCAGGGAGTGTGAGGGAAATAGACTGGTAGAGTCACACCCTTCCATCCCTGAGAGAAATGCAGCTTATGGAACCTTGACAAGAGTCAGAAGAAACCTGACTCTCTTGCTATCATGCAGAACACAGGGCCAACATCAACAGTGAGGAAAGAAAGAGAAAAACTGGAGCATTTTCTTTAATACTGAACAACAGAAATATTACAGTAAGGAAAAAAGTTATCATTTCTTGCAAATTTTTTTAGTGCTTGTGTATTGGTTAAGGCTGAACCCTTCAAGACATTTTCTGCTTATATAAAAACATAAGCTTTCATTTCACAGAGTATATCTAGCTTCTGCAGCTGCTAAGATAAGCTAGAATATATGGCCTCAGTGAACCTCAAAGATTCCCAAGCAGGGAGCTAATTAAAATTCCATCCACTTCTAGAAACTGTTTGCTTGTTTGTTTGTATCTGATTATTTTGTGCCATCTCATGATTTCTATGCAGCCTTAGTCATGACTCTTGAATGCTGGAGATTAGCAGTACCAGAGCACTTCTATTCTTAATGCTACATCAGTACTCTGCACCACTGCCCAGCTCCTGCTGAGAACCTTCCCCAGCTTTCAGTTATTTTTGGCAAAAAAATGATGCCACCTACTTATGGCTGTAGTGAGGCATGAAGTACAGCCATCCCACTATGGTCCCTGCAGTGTGAATTTGGAATAGGATGAACAATGATCCTCTGCACATTTCCTGTTGCATGCTCTGACTGTTACACCATCAGTTATACATGTTATATATATATCATGTATAATCCATCCTCAGGATGGAATCACATGGAATCACGTGGAATCACATTCCTAGAACATGTTTTCAATTTAACAGACTTAAAAACTTTCTGTTTTCAAGCTATTTATATTTATATTGCTATATTTGCTATTACGGTCAGCCTGGTCGACAGTGAGGGTTCACATAAATTTTCTTCCTGAAAGTTTTTTAATTATTTATTTTTATAATAATCACTCTATTTATAAGTTCTGATACAGGAACATCTAAAGCTATGGCCTAAGACTGCTGCTAAACTTTCTCTATTGGCTAAAGAAGCCATTCATACAAACAGTAACTTACCTGAAGCTAATTGGATTGTTTCTTCATCTTTCAGTTGCAATCAGGGATTACTTGATGACTCTATGCAGTTACAGCTCATTCACACAGTCCATCATTCATATCACTGATTGCAGAAGAGTCAGTTTCCAGGACACAAGTGATTTTTGTTTTTTTAAAAGTGGTTGGATAGATGGAAAAGATACATTTTGTGTCATAGTGCAGTATTCTGAGCTGAAATTTCTGAGGGGAAATTTACATTGTGTGAAATTATGAACTCAATCAGATACAGCAATTTTGAGATCCTTAATTTTTTTAAAAGACACCTTTTTTCTCTCTCTTCAGTTGATGAGACACATTGATTAAGACTTACTACAAAAAGCATATCATCTAAAAATTGCAAATTTCAAGAGGTTGAAACAAATGGGGAATGTTTCTCATGGAACTCAGGTATTGAGAAATGGTCAGTTCTTTGAAAAGTTGGTTAGACAAAATTATTTTATATTGAGTTTGAAGATCAGCAGTCCTTTTCATAAGAATGTGAACCAGTCCAAACATGTGAATCTTACTTTCAAGAGGAAATACTTCAACCATGTTTACACAGGCATTTTGGAGCAGTGTTCTGGTTAGTTTAAGTAATCAGATTAACAGTTCAGATTGTTAAGTTTGGAAAAAACAATTGTAATAGTCCATAATGTCCAATACCTCTTTGCTGGAAATAGCCAGTCCCTGTTTCACGTTACAAATCAAAGCAAAAAGCATATAGTAAAAAATGAATCATTAAAAAAAAAACTTGAATAGAGGTTTTTTTGTACCCAAAACCTGCCTTTGAAAACAATTTATCACATTGGTCAAAATATGTTTTCTGACTTACATTCCTCAATAATTCTCTATTTTGTGTCAATTGTTATAACTATCTATATTTTTTATACAGATTCAAGTAAGGTTAAAGTAATTAACCTGAACAAAATATAATGACTTATATTCATCATGGTTTTCCTGCTTTGTCAAATTCCAAAACTATCCTTTTATAAGACCCAAATTAACATTGTAATAATACTGTTAATTCAGAGCTTATGATAATGAACTCTTTTTCAATTTTAAAGCAAGGCAAAAGGCTTTCTTTAATTCATTCTGCCTCACATTCTGACAGTTTTATCATGAATATTTTTCTCATATTGAACAAGAAGACAAATCTATTTTTTCTATTTTTCTAATATTTAATTTTTTCTCTTTTTTTTGCTAATAGTGAATCCCAGACTAAAGATTTTTCAAAATGTATCTGATATATCTAACATTTAAGAACAGGCTTGTAATTCCACAAAAAGAGGAGTTTTTAAAGATGTTGTAGTACATGTTGGATTTGAATCAAATTGGGAATATGGCTCAGCAGTCCCTTGAAATCCCATGCTCTGATCTCAGACAAAATCAGGATTCAGAGGAAGAATTTTTTTTCCTTTTTTTTAATGAAAGTGCAGAAGCCTTTTATTTAATCTCAGGAGTCTGATTTGAACCATATCCAAAGTTCAATACGGTACCAATTTTTATTTTATCCATATCTACTCACTCCATATCTACTTACCCACACCAAAAGACTGAAGACCTACTTCTCTATAATGTTTCTATTGTTTTACAAAATCTGAATTGTATGTAGGAGTCTGAAGAAGAGCAAGAATAGTGCCCTGATGAGAAAATATCTTCTGTACAGAGCTCATATGCAAGATGTCTACCACACATTGCTCATATTCTCTCAGATAAAAGAAAAGCCAAAATACAGATCTGGGAGGTGGAGAAGACAAAGGAGATAGATGAAGAACATAGCACAGTGAACATATCACACTTCTTGTCCCATGACAGAGCAAGAGCCAGTTTCAGAGCCAATTTCAGAAGCCTGCTTGCAGTGAAAGCCATGCTGTTTGAAGGCACAATTGCAGTGGGTTTTGAAGAGAAGGGACAAAAGATGAGCACAGGAAGGTGGACAGCGGGTCCATTTCAATTCTCACACCTGGCCTTTGCGCACTGTTGCAACAGAGATTGCAGGAAGTCAAACAGCCTTGCATCTCACTGTAGATTTATTTGATGTGTCTCATAGGCTCATTCTCTCTTCAAGAAGAGGTACATCAAGGCATGGAAACTCAGTACACAGAGGATTCCCTTTGCCTGTGGAATCCTGCATGCTCATCTTCCTTTGAACACTGTCCCTTCAACAGTGTTTTTCCCCAAGTCCATGGGGGACTCCTTGATATGCTTTACCTTTCAGAGCAAGAACTAATGCAGGAGGATCACTCCTTAATGGATTCTCTTCATTTACAGGCCTGACACTAGGGGTTATATGCTATTTTGTTCACTAGCACATTCAGATTTTATTGGTAGCATAACCTAAAATATACCACATGATTGGTGTTCGCACTGTGAGCACCGGGGAAGTTACCACCTGTCCCACTTTTCAGAATACATCTAGTTAGTTCTTACCCTTCCAAGTGAGCAGCCATATTCAGTATCAGTATTTTTTATCAGTTGCTGTTGTCTGCCAGCAAGACAAATAGCTTTGCTCTGCTTCCAACAAAGTTACTATAAAAAGCTTCCTAACAGTCATTAAGAAAAAAAGAGTTCATCTACATAAAGATTACATATGGCATTTAAGGAAAAGAAAGCTAAATAATGCTCATATTGATTACAGAAAAACACAGTTGTGAGATTCAAATATTTAAATTCAGAGTCGAATCAAAATATTTGAAAAAGAAAGCCAGTCTAAATGGCATTATTATAGAATTTATTTTAGAATTGTATTGTATGCCATTTTCTTTACTCCAAATTAAGCATATAAACTTAAGCTTTTTTTAATTAAATAATTTGGACTTGAAAACGGTATGCTGGTAACAATTTGCTTTCAAAGCATTTTGGTGGGATTTTATTTTTGTTAAAAAATGTATAACAAAGGCTTTATGAAATAGAGGAAAGAACTGTCAGGTAGTGACAGGTTGCTTGGTAACTGCAATTTGAAAAGTATCTTTCATAATCTACAATGATAGTTGCCCTTGCAAAAGTAGAATTACCTGATGCAAAACTGTCTGTAAAAGCTATAGAAAATATAACTGAGGAGGAGGAAATTGTTTGACCTTGAATACTTTAGGATTCAGGTCCTTGTGAGATGTTCAAAGAAAAATCCAAATATTTTTAAAACTAACCTGTCACCATACTTAAACAAACAAAAAGATAATCCAGGTTTCATCTGAAAACCAAAAAATGTCCTTGCGAGATGCAATGACAAACTTAAAATTAGCTAAATAGTTTTGAATTAGAAGCTCTTTTCTGTTGTGATGTACTTCTTGAGCATAAGTTATGACCATGATTGTGCATGTGAATAAATATATGAAAACAACATACACACTTCAGGAGACTACAAATTACAAAATTATTTTTTATTATGTAAAATTTATTATTTATTATTATGTAAATTTCAAATTATAAATTATTTTTCGTATAGATAAATCTCACAAGTAATACATCAGAAACATCTAGTGCATTTTTGAGTCCTACAACAGATATTATGTGAATTCTACACTTAGATGTCTTTTTTAATTATTTACAACTTTCCAATAGTCCAGCTCAACTTTCTTTGAAAGTACAGAAATAAATAATTCATAGAGACTTTTTACTTAAGGGTCAATCATTTTTGAAAATAGTCTAAAATTAATAGAGATGCAGATTGTCTGAAAACAATGCCTCAAACCATTTTTGGCCACAGAAATGATTTATTGACTGAGAACACCACCTTTCTCTTCAAAAGTTCTGATAAAAAATTGACAGCTGCTGTGAGGGATAAAAGCAAAAGCATTGCAGAAGAAAGTGTACGCACACGGGGACACTAAAATGATTAAAGGATTGAGCAACTGTCATATAAGGACAGGCTGAAAGGACTGGGAATTTTTAACTTGTAACAAAGATGTTCTGGGAGAGGGGGAGGCACTTACCAACTTCTGTAAGTACCAGATAAAAAATGATGCAGCCAGATTCTTCTCATTGGTGAAATGCAGTGAAAGGACAAGAGGCAATTGATTCAAACTGAAACACAGGAAACACCACTTAAACATAAAAAAAACCAAAAACCAAAAAAGTACTGTAAGGGTGATAAAACACTGAAACAGGTTGCCCAGAGAGATTGTGGAGTCTTCATCCTTGGACATGTGCAAAACTCAGCAGGATACAGTCTGGGCAACCTGCTATGGCTGACACTGGTTGACATGGTTGGGTTGGACTGTAGGATCTCCAAGTATCTCTTCTAACCTCAACCATTCTGTGATTATATGTGGAAACTACTGGGGAGAAATGACTATCAAGTCTTCGTGAAAACATAGTTTGGCAAGAGCTTATATCTGCTGTCCAGACATACATATTGAAGAAATGTAGTCATGTAGCAATCAATGAAACATGCCAGAAACTTGTACAATTCACAGAAAGGGGCTTTCTGAGCCTTGGCAAAGATTATGCACTTGGACTCTTGCAGTTGCAATAAAATTTCTTACTTGTATTTGATGCTTACACCAGATGGACAGAAAAACTTGGCTAGTAAACAAGACATCAAGTCCTTGATTGTGATAAGTGAGGCAGTTCACATTTCTAAATTTAAGTGTTTAAATATCTCCTGAGGGTGCCGCTTAATGTTCATAATTGCAAGTTTAATTTCACAATATAAGATGTGAAATCAAAGAAGCACAGTTTGGGAGACAAACACATATCTGGACATTAAGTTTTAAACTGGTGTTACAGTCTGATTCACTGTTCGGTTGACAGTAGCATCAATCATGGGCCATTCACTTAAGAGATGGACTTGATGATCCTTGTAGGTCTCTTCCAACTCAGAACATTCCATGATTCTGACAGTGACAATTCTGCACTAGTCACACTCATGAATCACTTGAAGCAGCCTGAAACTCTTTCTGACTGCCACCAGTCAATCAGGCTGTCAAAACATTTGAAATTCCCCCCACTGGAGTACACAAGAGCTTCAAAACTGGAAATCAGGAGTCTAAGTATTGTGAGCTGAAAAGTTACTTCATTACTCTAGGAGGAAATCCAGTTTTAATTAAATTCACCAAGTAATGAAGAACATGACTGTGTCAGTGATTAATTACCCTCACTCTTTTACAGATACAAGCAATTCTGAGAACAAATTTTATCTAAATGTAAATTATTTAATACAATGGTGACTGCAATCCTGGAATACATCATACCAGCCAAGGAAAGAACAAAATAAAGATATTTGGACAACTTGGGTTTTATTATTAAGACAACAAAAATGGCTGAGGACAAATTACGCCAATGCCCTAGATGGAAAAATTAAGCACTCCAAAGTGTACCTGCACAGCATTTGATTGGCAGAAAGAAGGATTTCGATACAGATTATACTTTGAAACCCACCTACTTGTTGCCTCTTACATTTACATGGAGTCTCTCTTGCTCTGAAAATGTCCTCTAGCCATGCCTGGAACCATGCCTATAGAGCTATCATCTGTATGGATCTGTATGATCCTGATCTTTAGGACTGCCTTAAGGAAGTCCCTAAGATGAAGTGCAACTGTATCCACTTTTACTGTAGGCATTTGTTTGTCAGCATATCCAGAATAAAGAGTTACATCTTCTAGAACATAGCTAGGTGTAAGACCACAGACACCAAACTCGAAGACAGCCATGAGGTAAATTTATACACCATTGCTCCTTGACAGACCTCAGAGCCATGCCCCAAAGCTATAGAGATGTGCTTTTAAGACTCTTAAGTTGCAATATATTGTTTGTTTTCACCCTATCATGTGACTTCCAGGTTGTCACACTCTTCTTACCGAATGCACCTTCACCAGGAATAACAAAAATCTTCAGTTCACATCATTACAGAGAAAGTTTTGGTTCTCATGTTGAGGAGTACCTTCTGTACAGGCCTCACTGAGGAGGTTTGAGGAGTACCTTCAGTACAGGTCTCAGTGAGTAGCTGCAGTGTGAGCTGCAGGCTGAGCTCTGCGTGACGAGAGCCCGAGGCATGAAGCCGTGCCCTGCAGACCCTTTGTGTAACAGAGGGCACAGGGACCTGTGGCCCAGCCAGGGCACCCGGCACTTGGAGGCACAGCAGGAGCCCACGGCCCCCCAGAGTCTCCCACGCTCAGACTGTGAGGGTGTGAAAGCCTGGGGGCTCCTCTGTTCAGAGTCCCGCAGAGGCACCAGATTGAGCTGTTAGTTTGTTATTCAGTTATTGCACCATGATCAAATTATTTGAAGCATCTGGACATCTGAGACTCTGCTAGGGAAGCCTGGGTGACTGTGTCCCTGACCAAGCAGGTGAGGGAACCTGGTGTGACTGTGTGAGTGTGGGGGTGTAGCTGTGAAGGAGCCTCGGTCCCAGCTCAGGTGGTGCAAGAGTGGCTGTGCCAGAGGTCCCCTGGATGGTCAGGCAGGGATGTTTCCTAACACACAATGGACAGATACTCAAAGACAAATTCCCAGCAACAACTTCTTTCTTTTCTGCTACTGCTTTATGACTATGGTGGTGCGGGGGGGGGGGGGGGGGGGGGGGGGGTGTTTTTATAGGATCATTGCAATCGCCATCTGATTTAGGAATTCTTCTGATGAAGAGAAATGCTGACATTATTTGAATGAAGTCCATAATAACAAGCAGATAAAGTGATAATACTTTGACCCTTGATAATCCAGGTTGACCCTGCAATATTCAGAGAGGATTTGGAATCCTTTATGCCCTTTGATGCAACTCTTGCAGCTTTCAAGTGTTCATCCTGTGTCATTTACCCTCTCGTTCTGATGAATATGTTTTGTATTTGTTATATGCCTAAATACAACAACCACATTAGCATGTTGTGAAGCATGTAGTCCTTCTCACAGGCCTTATTTTGACTGCATATTCTTCTGCACAACTGCGGGTTCAGCTAAACAATGGAATATTGACTTTTGGCTGAAATAGCACTAGTAATGATACTTTTTTATTTTAATTTAATTAATTAAATAATATCACTTCTCTTTTCTTGTGTTATTATTCTTCTCTTCAGAATGCCAGTATTTACCAGTGTCTTTCTAATTTACACAGCTTCTCTTTTCTATTGAAAAATTATGCTCAGTTATTCTTTTCATCCTAAGTGCTGATTATTATAGTTCCAGTATTCAGAAGGAGAACAGGATATACTGAGATGGAACTTTCAAAGCTTTTACATCAAAGCTTTTACTGCTCTAAGATCTTTGATGAAGTTAGGCAACATATTTTTTTTAATTAATTCAATTCATTTTTTTCTAAGCAAACACATACCACCAAACTAATAGGTTGCTTTAAACCACAGAAAGCAAAGAAGCACAAAGTTTTGTTTCCTGTATCAATCAAGTTATACAATAGTCTCCAAGGATATAATTATGATGATGTTAACATCAATACTGCTTTGTAAACATGTAGAAATACAGTGATGTGTTTCCACTTTGCTACCATCACAAAAAACAATAAGGAAATGTGAAAAAAAATGAGAAAACTTATTTCTTACAAAATACCATATAAAATGAAAATTTCACAATCCCAGTCTTGTGGAATACATTATAATCAAGGCTTTAGTGATCTTGAGCAAAACATTTCTACTCTATTGGGACTTTCACTTAAGACTTGAGAATCCCATTAGCATGAGCAGCTGCTGAGCCTGCAGCATGAGCCTGCTGGAACTCCCTGTGCAGGTCTGTGCTGAAGTGCTAGTGGCTGCTATGGCAGAGATGGCCTTACAGCCTATCAGGAGAAGATGTGTTTTTGTTTGTTACACAAAATACGAAGTATCAGAGGAAGGAGAAACCTCTCCATGAATGGAGAGGAAAAGTCATCTAGGGTCTGTCTCATGTTACACAAAATGCAGGATTCTCAGCCTCTGAAAAGATATAAGACATATTTTAATCTTCTACTTTTAAAAAGCAGAATTTTTAATGCCATTTTTTTGTCACAATTTTCTTATGGAGATCTGGTAAGAGCCCACACCATCTCTCTCATGCACCCTCAGTGCAGAACATTGATGAAGGGAGCCGAAATGATGAGGTACATTCTTCTGCATTATTACGATGAGTTTTAAATTAATTCTGTGGAATCTGGGTTTTTTGCTACTGTATTCAAATATATTAATAACTACAGGGACACTCTTACTGTTGTCCAGAGGAAGAATAAAAGAGAGATCCCAGAGTATGCTAGTGAACACTTAATAAAAATTATTTACATTTGAAGCTCATAAAAAAGAATATGTAATGGGTGACCACATGAACAGTTGCAGGTATAGAAATGAGTCTTCTAAAAATGTACTGGTAGCTGGAAAAATAGCAGCTGTTTTCCCCTCACTTTTATGAAAAACACTACTGGACTCTTACTTGACCATATGAAGAACGACTAGATCAAAGTGCATAAAATGTCCCATGGAGAAGAATGATTTCCATTTGATGTCCTCTTTTTCTAAAGAAAAATAAAATTGAGAAATACAAAAATTAGCATAAAGAATAAGATCAAAGTTTCATGCTCTGAAAAAGCTTAAAGAAATTATTTTTAAAATGAACAAGAAAAATTATCTTCTCTATGGATACTGGCACCAGAATTTATTGGAATCTTATCACCAGGGTTCATACTTTGGCTGGTGGCTGGCACAACTGATAGTAAGAAATCTAGAAAAGGAGAGGAAGAGGTATTTTTATATTTTCCATGTTGGTTTTAAAAGAAGTAAGGCAGGTAGAACTAGTAAGGAACAAATAATAGGTATGTAGGCAGCATAAGTTGCTGCTGAGAGAAATAATAAGGTAGAAAACACACTGAGTAAATCAGCACTCTGTCAGGTTAGATTGTCAGAGGAAGCCCAGGGAAACAGCCAGAAGGTTTGCATGCCCACGCTTATACTTCTGGTAGCAGAATACAGTGAAATAGAAATCTTGTTTAAAGTACAGTTTCTTGGAAAAAGAGAAATTAATGTAGAGACTGCAGTATTCATTAAGTGTCCAACCTCAGCAGTCTGTTAGGGTCAACTGTGAAATTTACAATTCTATTATCCTCAGAAGTTTCCCCCATATTTCCACGTCATCTTTCTCCCTCTGCATGCAGAAATTACCTCTCTCCTCCTCATTAAGTGTATACAACTACAATATTGTATGCAGGAGATAGGTGCTACATTATTAATTACATATTGTTATCTGATTTTTCCCTGTTAGAGAAAAAAACATAATTGAATGCACCATTACCTTTGTCATTAGACTTAAGAGAGAACTGAGAGTTTCCCTTTGTGGGAAACATTCATGTTTTGAAATAATTTGAGTCCAAATTTGCACCAAACATACTTCTGAAAAAACATGTAGTCCTATTCTATGTGACATCTTCCCTTCATGTTTTAAATTAAGTAGACAGAAAAGAAACTAGAATATTTAAGTTCTGTTGCACTGCCATGACATGATCTATCACAGGATGCAATGTGATATGATATTTACTAAATGCATTTGCTATTATAATATCATGAATAAAAGGAAAAATGGCAATGGTAATATAAAATAACAAAATATCTGTCCAAATAATACAGTTTTCAAACACAAGTTTTCATTTTTTCTGGTGCAAAAGTTTCCTAAATGGCTTTCTAGATATGTCTTGTAGTAGACTTATTGTAAAGAATACATTCTTTTTTCAAAATAAGTTTTGCCAAAAATAATAGTTCAATAAAAATTCTGTAACCTTTTTTATTTCTTAATTTATTTACAGTGGTTGCTCCTAACAGTTGCTAGTGAATAGACTGATAATCACTGCCTGCCCATATGCAGCTAAAAGTTATTTGCACTACAGTGAGAAAGGACAGTGATAAATTGGTCAAATCCAATACAGGAAACACTGAGTGCAAAATTATGCAGAATCTAATTTCAGCAGAAAAGTGACTGAGTACTAAATATTGAGAGTACTGAGAAGATCGATGCTGACTATTAAGAATATATAATTAATCCAGTGAAAAGGAGCATGTATATTTTACAGTCAAAGTGACTCTTCAAAAATGCCAATCTCCACGTTTGGCTTAGAGAGAGCATTCATTTCAGAACCACTTTAATAAAACATTTGATATTGAGAATTACAAGCCTAGGTAAAAAGAAACTAGTTCTCTCTTCTAGTAGTCTTTCTACTTTTTTCCATTTAGTATACTGATACGAAGCAAAACAAAAAATCATCAACCCCAAAATTTACAAAGAAACAAAATAGCTTCATTTTAGAATTTTCATTATAGGAATAATATACATTTCTGAGAAATACATGAGTCTGTTAGGTGTGATGTCAATGAAAAGCTAGAGTTACATTGAAATTTCTTATAGACTTCAAGATTGACCCTCAAGGTAGACTAATAAAGCACAATTAGGCAACCCAAAATGGTACTCCCAGGTGAGGTAATGTCCTTTAGACCCCATCAGAGTAAAATCTCACAGGTATCAACAGGGATCTGTAATGACTTTGGTACAAAGCATTCCTAAAAGCATTTCACCAATTTATTTATGTTAATTGATTTTTTAATTTTTTTTTATTTTTGGAGTTTTTTCAGCATAATTTAGTCCATCATGTTTTACATGAAAGAAATTCAAAACTTTAAATTTATTTATTTATTTTTGTGACTTGTTTGATATAATTGTCATTTGTGACAATGCAATGCACTAATTACATTCTTCGGAAAAGAGCACATTTACATTACTTCATCAGACTGAAACTCTTCCCATCTCTTTATGCAAATCAGGAATTTTGAAGTCTGGCATTGTGATACTGTAGCAGCAGCCTAACTTTGGCAGAACTTTCTACACTCTACATATATTAATCTTACCCCTTCCCCCCCATTCCTACCCCCAAGCCCCCAGAATTCTTGATTAGAATATCCTGGGAAATAAATGAGGTCAGATTTTTTCCTCAAGGTAAGAAATTATTTCTGAGTCCTGAAACCCTTGTGTACTTGCATCATCTCTTTAATCTTAATAAAGAAGGTGTTACTCCTTCTAAGGATGGAGTGATATGTTCTCATTCACAGGATTCTTCTGCGAAAGAATTTGCATGCTAGATTGCAGTTCTCAGGGTTTTTTACCTTTTTCATCTGAAAAGCTTGGGAAGTTTTCACTATGGATTATTTGTCCTTTGAAATAAATCTTTAATTGAAATATTAATTCCCTAAAGCAAGCTGAAACACTGGGTTTTTTAAATTAAATTTTAATACAAGTCTTTTCTAACAGGACTCATCCCAGTTCTTTTGCTTTATTTGCAACTTTCTGGCAAGTCAATATCTATGGTTAAATACATATTTTTCAATCTAGATACCATGATAAATTTTTTCTGATGTTTAAACAACAACCTATTTTTACATACCACAGCCAATTTTATACTGTTTATTTGATATTCCACTCTGTGACCTCTAGATTAAATTATTCTTTTTATTTTCATCATAAGTGAGCTGCTTGTAACTCTCTCAGGTCTTTTGTGACTTGTCTAAGAGGAAGGAGGGCACAACCTGAATCTATTTTACAAAAAATATTATATTTTAAGCTTTCTTAATATCTGAGGTCTAATTGTATTGTTATTTCAGTTGAAATTCAGTTAGAGAAAGATTTGGACTATATCACAGTGTATCATTTTCTGATGTACTAGAAAATTAAGTCGATTATGTACTTTCAATAACAAGTCCAAACTATTCCTGGTATTAACTTACAGTGACATATAATTGTAAAAATGAAGGTTACTACAACATAAATTAATCATGAAAGGAGTGCTTCTTCATTGAAACAGTTATTGTCAATATGCCAGATCCTCTTTAAAATTAGTCTGTCAGTTTAATCAACTACACTGAAAGGGGAAAAAAGAAATATGGAATTCTTCCTTCATCCAGCAACAGTAAAGCTGGTCTTGGTATGCCAGTGAACATCAGTATGCAATGAAGAGTTTGTGCTGGAAGTAAGGAGTGCCACAAGACACAGCACCACAACAACTGGAAAACATTGATTTATTTAAGTGCCATTGCTAAGGTTTGCTCTCTTCTACTGAGTTATGTGTAGATACTGAGAACCAGACCTGGGGGGAAGGCAGGTTGTTTTTTGATTTTTGATTATAAATCGTTGCAGCAGAACAATAATGATACTGAAAGCAACTGTTTGATACCTAATGGTATCTGCAAGAATAAGTCATGATTTATAAATATTCATTCCATTTAAAAAAACGCATAAAATTGTCATTAATGGAAATCAGTGTCATATGGGAACCATAATTAGAGTGTCTCAATTTGCATTTCTAAGTACCGTAATGAGAATTGTATTCAAATATATTTATTTTCCTAATCTACAGCTGAAGCTTATTGAACCATACTTTTGTTCCAGTAGCTAGCAAAAGGAAAATAGTCACGATATGTCCACATAATTTTGGGATTATTGCTGAGGTTTAAAACAAGCTGAATCCTGATGTAAATGCAAAATGTTGTCTATAAACTCTAAACTCTTTCCAATGGAGTCTAGGGTGACAATAACATATTAGCCACCAATGCTACAAGGTAAAATTTATTGAGCAGCATGCCATAAGAGTAAAATAGATTTAGTCTGTAGAAAAACAGTGTATCCCCTAGTACTTTAGTTATAAATGTCCTAAAGAATACAGGAAGATGCTTTAGCATGTTTGGATACCTTCTGAAAGCACCCACTTGAGATATATCCCAAAATCTCTTCCTGCTTCATCATTTTGCCACTCCTTTTACAAGAATCTCTCATTTTCAATTGCCTAGGAAAGAAAGTCTTCCAAAGATCCCAGAAGTTCATGAGGTATGATCAGAGAAAATTCTTTATATAGCAACTTGGATGAATAAATCTTTTTTCCTTCTGTAAATAGGAATTGAACATGAACTAGTCTTTTATAACAATTTCTTTTCTTTGACAGAGGAGAATATTACAGCTTATAGCTTTTAGAAAATAGTACTTCACTTTCAGAAATCATTGAAAATGTCTTCTGCAGTTCAGAAACAATTTTGAGGGGTTTTTTTCTGAGCATAGGTTTCATTAGAAACAAAAACACATGCAAACTTACTTTTGATTTTAGTAGAAGAGTATAGGGTTTTTTCCATTTTTTAGTCCCTACTTCCAAAACTTTACAAAGGAAGATAAAATGCTTATGTTACTAAGCATAATGGTAGGCAAAAATTCAGTCTTTTAAGAAAGATAAACTGACAGGGATCAAAAGAATCTATTCAGTGAAAACTTTTTTGCAAATTAGTCAATCATCTGTATCATTTGAGTTCCATCCAATGAACTCCATCTGCTTTCCTCTTTCCCTTCTTTTACAAAGCCCATCCTTCACTATGCCCTGGGTTTCTTGGTTCATGATGTCAGAAGTTCCTTTCTAACATGATTAACTGTGAGCAATCCATGTTAAGCACAGGTCCTTTGGTTTGAAGATCAGATTCATCCATCCAACTTCAACTCTGTACATGAAATTATGAAGAAAACATCTTTGTGGATTTGCTTAATTGCATGCTAGTGCCGATATTAGGTATTTTAAAATTCTATGTGTGGAGGCCAAAATTGTAAAATGAAAATACACCTGGAGTGTTGTTTCTTACAAATGTGCTATACAGATGTAGACAAGACCAAGAACAATATATGTGCATTGTCTTCACAGTTCTTGAGCATTTTTAAGAGACTATCTTCTATGACTATGGAACATATCATCAGCTCAGCATGAGACCATGAAATATGAAGTATAAAGAGAGACCCTTTTCTGCTAAGTCTCATGTAAGATATCAAAATAATTTTCTTTACCTTCTTCAAAACCTTTTCTTTTTTCATTCTGTCCTGTGTCAAGATTCATTTGTGTGCCTCATCAGCCTTCTTTATTCAAAAGGCTGTGGTATCACCTGATCTTCAATGGCTCAAGGAAAAAAGTTTCTGAGATACTGGTCTGCTTCTGGTATTTTAGAACTCCATTTATTTGGGTTCTGAAAATCTTATTCACTCAAATTTAAAATAGGTATCATATTTCACCATTTACAGTTTTAAAAAAAAATATTAAGGGCTAAATTGAAACATAAAACACAAGGATAAAACTAACCATACAGTTTTCTACAGAATTGCAGCATGCATGCCCAGCAACTTAACAGACCAGGTTATATTCCTGAAGATAATACATATTCATCACATTTCTATTACGTATTCATTACATTTCCTGAGTACATCCATATAGGCTAATTATTTCCGTGAACTTAGTTGGATATGAGTAAAGGTCTTTTGAAGGTCTTTGGTGGTCTTTTGGGAACATCCCTTTTCTCAAAATTTCCTTTTATGGTCCCAGATCTTTTGATGAATCTTCTTTCCTGGAGAGTATCTCAAATATGTGGTCAGGTTATGATGCTCTTCTCTTATCATTCTTTGTTTCAGTACTCTATCTCTGTTCTCAAAACTAAGACTTCTCTAGTATGTCTCAATCACTAATATAAATTAATAAGAAAGAATTAGCTGGCACAAGACTCATTAATAACAGATGTGGGGAGTTAGCACAAGGCCATATTAATCTCTGGTATTTTTTCTAAGCCCTGTATGGTATAAAACCAAGCATTTAAATAAATACAGGAATCATACACTATTGTGCTAAAGTTAGAATTTTCCAATGTCTTCCCCCACTGATGCATAGACTTCTTCTTAAAGAAATACAACCTGTTGAGTAACATTATCTTTTGCTTTCTTCAGGCAACATAAAGATTAAAAAATTCAATAGATTGCAAATGTCATTTTATTACATTAACATTCTGCTATTAAAAAAAGCAATCTTTTTATTACAGAGTGTGTGACAGAGGAGTTTACCATTCAGTAAAAATGTGATAGCTTTTTTTTTTTTTAAATTGGCTAAAATGAGTAATGAGTGTTTATTCCTTTGTTCCTGTCAGGTTGTGCTGTCAGTGAGAAGTTGGCAGAAAGAAAATCTCCAGGTGGTATAAAGCTCTCATAGTAACAAGTCCATAAAATAGCTCTGACCTAACTATTCACACACATATGAGCATCAGCAGTATTGCCAGCTCCAAATGTCCAGAAATACAAGTCAGTTTTCAATGAGTTTTTGAATAGTCTTTTCTTTTTCAGTGTTACTCTTAGTATTCAATATTGTTCAGTCAAGCTTAAAGTTTCTAAAGCCAGGAGGACTGAGAATATATCTTTTTAATAAAGAAAATCTGATAACCTGTTAAATGAATCCAAGGGGTTCTTAAGACTCACAAGACAAATAATAAGACTGTGAGAGTTTACAATGCAAAGTCAGAAGGGAAGAGTTGTGTTACAGTCAAATCCTAATAGAATATTTCAGGTCTAAATTTGCAGACATGAGGGTTAGGGGTTTTTCCCAGAAAAGACAATTTAATAAATCCCAGCTTTCTGTGTTTTTCTGGAACTATTTGTAAGTCCTCATGATTAACACGTTCAGCGAAATTGTCTTTTTTTTCCCTCACCAGGTTATTTTTCAAACAGAAATGTTCCCTGACTGTTACATGCAGATGTAAAGACTGGTGTATTAGCACAATGAAACACGGAATGAAAACAGGGCCTGGCGGGGGCTGAATCAGCTCTGCTGGTGAATCTGCCACTACTCCAAATCATTACTGGCCAGTTTAAATTTTTATGGCTCTACTATTTTTGTAACATTTTAATGGTGTTATCTGATGAACAGTTAGTGACGAACTTTGATCTCATAATTTATAGCACCTTTTAGTAAGTAACTGTACATTTAAACTCACTGAAGGGCTCTGTGGAACTATCACCTGTTAAACTGCATAACAGCTTTATATAACACCGGTCACTTTACAGGGCATGTACTACATTAAGATGAATAACAGATTTCAGACCCTTCATCTTGTTTCTTCTCCACTTTTCTTTCTTGTTTATATTCTTTACAACTTCATATCATCTTTAATGTATGTTTTACCTGCCAGCAGTAAATGTTTTTAAATATAAGAAAGGGCAAACACTGGGCTGCACAGAGAATGTTTGATGTTAGCTAATCTTTTTTGGCTCAAGAACACTATCATTCATGTTTGGATATCTAAAACAGCATCAAAGTCCAGACTGAAAGGTAAGTCAAAGTGGATGGTAAGTTTCAGTCAAAAATTCCTGCCTGTCAAATTTTAAGAGATCAAACTGGCACCAAAAAAATCAAAATATGTGAAAAATCATCTCTGCTGAAGAGCAGGGATTTTTCGCAGGTTTGTTATTGTGTTATTACAGACCCATTTAATGAAAACCAATGCAGCTGAAGTAGTATTAAGAAAAAAATTATCCTTTCAATGGTAAATGAAAAAGAAATGGTAGGACACTTCCTAAATAAAAGGTGAAGAACTGGAAATCTTCTCTGAACTGCTTCACTACTCACATTTAGTATACACTAGCTGACGTTAATAAAAGCCACCTGCAGTACTAAGTTGTTTACAGTTAGGCCACTATAAAAATAAAATAATGTATAATTTAAGAAAAGATGTTACCGACATCAGAACTAATCTGGGATCAAAAGGGATTTCCAACAGCAATCAGCTAAATTTATTTCTGACTTTATCTGAATCAATATGTTCCTTGGAATGTTTTTTTTTAATAAATCAGGAATTTCTAACAGAAACTTTTCCAAAGCAATGTTTTCAACCACCTCTAAAAGACACTGTGATTTTCTTCAATTTTTTTGTCATCATAATTCTTCATTCTTTTCATTAGACTATTAATATTGCTAATGAAAAAAAAATTGAAAAAAATAAGAAAGATAAGAAAGGTCTAGATCAAAATCTAGACCAACTTGAAGCTTTCTAGTATATAGAACACAAGCTGCAGTACAGTATTTGCAGCTGGGTCAGGCACGCATGTAGACACAGATTTACTAAAAATATAGAAGTTCACTTTGTGATGTTTAAGCTGAAGCTAGTAGTAATGCAACAACTTAGAATCTCATGTCCCAGAAGCCTGGTCCAGCAGCTTTACTGTGGATGCTGGGAGTAGTTCCCTGGGAAGTGCGCTCACTGCACACATCTGGTAGTGTTTCCTCAGAGTCTTAGCTGCCAATTCAAGCAAGGACATAAATAAAACAGTGACCTTACATTTGTCCTATTTAACTGTTAAGTTTTGAAATAACTTGAAGGTAAGCATGGGGACCTGAAAATGTATGGTCTTGCTTTTATTTAGAATTTACCCTGATTTATTTAAAAGTGCAGTAAGAAGCTGTCATGCAAACATCCTTTATGAACAGAACTGCTTTCTTGTGTGAAAATTTCATATAATAGCTTTAATGACCAAAAGGAGGAACTTCTCTCCACGGAGAGGACCTGTGCAGCATATCATGGGAAAGCCATTCAGGATTTATCTGATGCTTTGTGCATATGGCTTTCTCCCATATGGGAAGATTTGTTCACGATCTGTATTTGCATTCTATCAAAACAGCAATTTTATTGTACCATTTGTTGTTGGAACTTTCTTGTTAAGGTAAAGAAAGAATTCTGCACTATTCTTTTCTCCTTCTCTCACCATATACCCTGTACAGAGCACATGGACTAGCTGCTCTTCTTTCAAACTGTTAAATTTCTTGCTGTGCTTGGATGTTGCTGTAACACACAAAAATATGAGGAAGCACATCTTTTCTCCACCTTTCTAGTGGCCAAAACTCCAAAGTGGGAGTGGCTATAATTTTTTTTTTTTTACTGCTGATACAGCTTCATTGAGCAGCCCAAAATTTTTCTCAGCTTGACATGCTAACAGAGCTGTGGAGGAATTTGTTATAATGGGGTAAATTTTGCAATGTAAATCACTCTAGAAAACTGAAAGAAATATGATTCACCATAATTAAGGAGAAATTACATGTATTCTGTTTGGTACCAGTCCAGTTTCCTCAACCAAAGGCAGTTGAAGCACACAAAAAATATTTACTGTACACTTACTTAAAATATTTGAAACTATTTCCATTATTTTCTATATAAACAGCACCTCTAGAGTTAGACAGCAAATGATGTCTCTGGCAACAGACAACCAGTAATTACTTCTTGCTGAAACCACATTAATGTTCTAAATAATGCAGCCACTTCTGTGTTAAAATTTCATGAGCTTGATTGTAATTATTCTTCAGTTTGTGTCAGTCTTGGCTCTACAGTACACTCTGCAAGGCCTGATCCAGATCTAAAAATAGCACCAGCTGTGACTGCTTTGTCCTTTTTCGACACTAGAAGACTGTATATATGGATGGAAATTCCTCTTTGCATGTTATTAAAAGGTCATCAATTATGCACAATTACCACATTTGATTTAAAGATGTTCTCTGTTCATTTCTTTCCTGTAAAACTCAATAAGCAAAGGGAACAAAAACCTCTAGACAGCCTATTAATAAGAAAAGACAACTTTCGAGGATTACTTGGGGGCAGGGGAGAAGCTGAGGCCTCAGCACAGAATTGCAAGTTTACAGCAGAACCCCATGGAAAATATGCATGTCATGGACTTCACTGCTGACCTGAGAAATTTCTAGTCTTTCATGTAATTGGTACAAGTATGGAAGCCCAGATTTCCCCTTCCTGGGGCACTGGACATAGTTCCCTCAACTAGAACAGCTGAAGTAGGCTGTAACAATCACTGTTGGCCAAGTTAGTTTCTTACAAGAACAGCCAAAATCCCGGACATTTCTCATTATTTCACAGCACTTAAATGTGAAGAAATGAAACATAGCCAAGCCTTATCACATCATTTTCTTCTTTTATTTGTGGAAATATGTTACACATTTGAGTAAGCTGCTTGTGGACCGGATGGGCATCAGTCAGTGTGTTGGTGAGCAATTTTACCATGTGTCACATGTATCCCTTGACTTTTATTCCTCCTTCCTCTTTACATTCAAATCTGTAGTAGTAGTACTATCCAATTATTTTTGTCATATTTTATATTTTGTTTTAATTATTGAATTGTTTTTATCTTACTTTTTCTTTCGAATTCTCCTTCCCACCAAGGGTGGAGAGGGCAGGGAGTGACTGAGTGAGTGAGCAGCCACGTGGTACTTAGTTGCCAGCTGGAGTTAAGTCATGACAACAATTTAATCCTTTAAGATAACCTTAGAAAAAAGAAAAGAACAAATAGAATCATTGTCTTACAGGACGATGGGAGGTGCTGGTCCATTATGGTCCCCATAAGAAAGGCACTCAGACTCTGTAAGGTATCATTCTAAATGCCACTTATTAGAATTAAAACTGTAAGAAATTAATAGCACAGCTAATACTTATTACATTCCCTTAGGTGCTGACAACCCACATGCAGCATGCAATGCAGATCCTGTCCAAAGAGGAGAGTTTCCTCTTTTGAGCTATTACTGGATTTTCTTACTAGGAAGTGACTCAATCTATCATTTCTACAGTCAAACAGAAGTGATGGCCACAGGAGAACTTCTTGCTGTTCTTTTAGCTAAAGGCAAGGCCACACAGATGGTGCACTCACATCCAGCTGAGGTCATCCTGTGACTAAGGGTTTGTGCCACACCACACAGTCCCGAGGGTGTTCTGGATGGACAGTGTGGCACAGCACAGGCCTGGACATACTTGGGGTTAGCTTATGTGGATCACTAACTCCTTGGTATGCAATGGTCTTCCAGTCAGGGTGAATAAATGCATGGAGGAAGGTGGAGAGCCTGTTGGAAAGCTAAAGCTAGTGACAGAAATAGGAATACAAAAGAAAATGCTTAAAAAGTAAAAAAGAAAGCATTCTGAGAGTTTATCCAAGTGGAATAATGGATACTTTATTATCAAAACAACACTTTTACAGATACTGTTTTGCAAAATCAAACTTCTTTTAATTTGAACAAGTCTTTTGAACGGGGCTTTTCATTTTATTCCTAGAATATTGAATTGAGACTGCTTACTACAGAAAATCAAGCTATTTCACATGGAACAATCTGCCTTTAAAGGCTGATATAATCTTCAAGTACAATTAAACATTTGCCTATCTTTAAATACAGGTCAAATAATCTATTAAACATTTCCACTGCTGCCTTTCTGCATTTATTTCACCTGATACTTATACAGCTAATCAAATTTACATTTCATTCCAATCACTGAAACTTCAAATGCATTCTGCTATTCATACATTAAAAGCTTTGTTGACTGGGAGATGAGGTATGTGAGAAAATGTGAAGGAACAAGTGAAAATAATTTAGATTTCAAATCCAGTAAGGTCAGTTTTAAAGGACAGAAGAGCAGTTCCAGTTAAGCAGCTTTGGACCACAGTGTGTTTAGCTTCTCTGTAAATCCATTCTAAGCATGCACACCTTCTCTATATATTCTATATTTATTATTAAATGGTCTTTGTGGTGGCTTGACCCTGGCTGGATGCCAGGTACCCACCAAAGCTGCTCTATCACTCCCTCCTCCACTGGACAGGGGAGAGAAAATACAATGAAAGGCTTGTGAGTTAAGGCCTGAGAGAGGGCACTCACCAAATACTGTCATGGGCAAAACAGACTTTATTTAGGCAAATTAGTTGAATTTATTACCAATCAAAATTAGACTAGGATAATGAGAAGTAAAACAAATCCTAAAAACACCTTCCCCACACCCCCCCTTCCCACATGCCCAACTATATTCCCAATGCTTTACCTCCTCACCTCCTGCAAAGGGAGATGGGGAATGGGGTTTACAATCAGTTAATCACATGGTATCTGCAGCTGCTTCCTCCTTGAGGAGAGAAGCCCCCCCCTTGCTCCAGAATGGGGTCCCTTATGGGAAACTGTCCTCCACAAACTTCTCCAACATGAGTCCATCCCATGAGCTTCAGTTGTCACAAACTGCTCCAGCATGGGTCCCTTTTTTTCCACAGACTGCAGGTGGATGTCTGATCTACCATGGACCTCCCCAAGCTGCAGGGAGACAGCCTGCCTTGCCATGGTGTGCACCACGGGCTGCAGGGGAATCTCCACTCCAGCTCCTGGAGCAGCTCCTTCCCCCTTCCCCCTCCTCCTGATCTGGTGTCTGCAGAGTTGTTTCTCTTACATATTCTCACTCCTCTCTCCTCTGGCCACAATTTCATCTGTGCAATAGTGGGTTTTCTCTTCTTAAATATGTTGTCACAGAGGCATTGCAACCATCGCTGATGGGCCCAACCTTGGCCAGCAGTGGGTCCATCCTGGAGCCGGCTGGCATTGGTTCTGCCGGACATGGGGGAAGCTTCTGGCAGCTTCTCACAGAAGCCACCCCTGTAGCCACCCACCAGTACCAGAACTGTGCCATGCAAATCCAGTAGAGCCCTGTAATTCACCGACCAGAGCTTATCCTCTGTGCTATTATTACTGGATCTGTACTGGCTTAAATGATATGATATTACCATTGATTTTGTATATTATGATGAAACATGACACCTTATTTTGCTGTATGAATAGAATAAGGGTGAAGAACCAGTTCAGAGGCATTTAACACGTAATAAAAACACAGAGGATAAGCTCTGGTCAGTGAATTACAGGACTGTATTTGTCTGCTTTCAAAATCTCAGTAATTCAAAAGTTAGACTATTTCTTCAGCTATTGAAGGATATCATAACAGCAGACAATCTGCTACACAGCAATAGCACAATCTTTGACAGATTATTAAAATTACAGGATTTAGACACACATATGACTGATTTGTTTTGCCCTTGTGAGTAGAACACCAAAGAGGAAATTATTCTAGTTGGCTGGAGAATTATTCAGTGCCACCAAAATTTCATTTGAAAAAAAAAAAAATTCTATTACAATACTCTAGTATGTGTTCAAAGTGTGGGTGTATTTAGTAGATGTTTTTTAAAATGTCAGATCATTTTTTAAAAATGCTATACAACTGGAAAAGCAAAATACTAATACATCTTTTCAAACTAGCAAAAGGCTGATTCAGCTTTTGTTTCTGTTCTACAGCGAGCAGTTGGTCAGAAAAAGCCCACATTTTTCAGCAGTTTGTCTTAACAGGAACCCTTGGTTTATAGTACCATTTAATGCAGAAAGAAAGTTTCTTCAGGGTAGCACAACACATTCTATTTGCTCAGAGCTAAAAATAGTGCCACTCTGCAGAGAACACTCTGTATTACCTATATTTTTAATTTCTGGTAGGAAACATGGTAGGAAACAAAAATCACAATATCATACACCGTATATAATAGAAAAACAAGCAGAACACATAGGTTTTAAATTAAAAAGAAAATTATAAATTCCATTTTAGTATTCATTTAACAGATTACTCTATAAAAATTCTTCCTCAGCTAAGTCAAAATATAAAGGAACACAGGAAAGCACAGAAAGTCATGGTAGATACAATATTTTGTTAAATATTCATCAGAATGTTGCTATATTTTAAGGGAATAAAGAAAAAACAGCCTATAGCTGGAGACAAGATTTATGTTCATATCTAAACAGTCTTAAACTGCTGACTAATTTTGAAGCTGAAAAGTTGAAGTGTGACATATATTCCCCACTTGCAAATAAGCACCATGGTAGAAGAGAATTCAAGCTTGTTTCTTTTCATACCATCCCTTGAAAAAGTAAGATTGTGTGAGACTGAAATGTCCCTTGCTGCCCCTTGAGACTTTTTTGACTTGAAATAGGTGTATTAGAAAAAATTGCATCGTAGTACACTAGTTCTATGTGCTGTCACATTGTGAAAACAAAATCCATAGTTACAAGCTACCTGTCAATTAAAGAATATGATTTTAAATTCACCTGTTTCTACGTGTTTTGCAAAAAGTAATTAGGCTCCAGGACAAGTCTCTGAAGTAAGTATTATTACGAAGTTAATCTTTTAGAACTCTGCTAAAACTGTAGCCAGGAGAACCTATCTTTCATTTCCTAGAAGGTCAGAGCTGATAAGCTTAATAATGCAAAATTATCCTGCCGCTAATTTGCTAGAGCAAGATAAGCTGATGGAAGCATAGACATCAGTGATTAAAGAAGGTCAGCAACAGAATTCCTGCTTGCAGTTGCCTCACCCATACTCCGATGAACACAGCTGTATGTTTCACATGATACAGCCATTGGCTCGCCAGCCAGGACACGCCCTGACCGTATGCCCCGTTCGAACACGTGGCTTTCTACAGGTCATGCTGTTACTGCCCTGCTACTTCAGCTCCTGTCTAAACCTCTCATTTCTGCCAGGCACAATCAAACATCTTCCTGTCTAGGGTCCTGTGTTTCCTTTCACTTTCCTTAAATCTTTTCTCTTCTAAACAACTTGAATGCATTCTCCATTATTATTTTAATATTCACATCTCTGCATTGTCTGAGATTAATAATTATTGATATATAAATTGCCTGCCTAGTTATAGTGCATTATTTTGGATTTCTTCTTATGACATTCTATCATTGTTTTCTCTTATGATTTTTGCCTTTACTTAAATCAAAATATTTGAGTATTTGATAACTTTTAAAGACATAAAGGATATCTTTATTTACTTAATGTGATCAGAAAAATACAGACCATCATATTCTACGTAGTGACTTTTCCAGCTTGCACAAAAGTTATTTTAAGTTGAAGTTTCTATTTTAGAAAGAGGTAGACTTTGGCTGTGTTGAAATGATACATTTTACACCATCCATGTCAATTGTGCTTTGTTGGTTGAGTTCAAATTATACACCTTTACACAACCCATGTAAATTTTGTAATTTTAATTTTCTTTCTAGTTCAACTTTAAGGAATTTGAATTTTGGCCATTAAATCTGTAAATGCTTTTGACTACTACAAAAAAAGTTTTATAGTACTAGATACCTTCTACTATGAAAGTAATTATAAACTAAATAAGTCACCTTAACCTTCTTGCCTTTGAGCTAAGTAAACTGGGGGTTTTTCACTGAGTAATTAAAAATTGAGAGCTAGACCACAGATCAAACCTCTGGTTCTGCAATGTAAAGAGAAAAGTCTCTTACTGCATATAAATAATTTAAAACTTTTTTTTTTCCTAATACAGCAGTTGAATAGACAGTCCTTTGTGTTGCTCAAGACTGCATCACATAACTGGAACCAAGTCCGGACTGAAGACCAAAAATCAAACTGATCATTAAATAATTGATCCTTGAGAAACAGTTGAGACACACTGAAGACACTGAACAAAATGTCAATAAAATATGTCAAATGTCTTCTCATTCTTCTCATTTCTCAAACATACAAGCCAAAGCATACAAATTTGATATACAAGTGAAATCATTATCTTTGTATGGCTCTCATGATCTTGCTGCCAATCACTAGCAAGCATTTCTACCAAGCTCTTAAAATACGTGTTTGTGTGTTTCTGCTCGCTTAAATTTTATTTTAAGAAATTTTATGTTTTTAAGAAATGTAAATTTAAAAAGTAGCAGTTGAATATTGATCCTATCTCAAAGTTCATTTCAAGCTACAATGAATTTTACAAAATCTGTATTCAAGGAAAGTAACTAAAGCTGTCATTTTTTTTCTTAGGCAATGGACTTTCAGTTGCTTATTTTCTGCAGAAACTCCTTATCCAGCACCATGGTTGGCTTCCTTGGAACCAAGATGCTTTGAGTCGTCTCTGTAGATCCACTTCTAGAAAAATCTATGGGATCCACTTCCTGAGCACCTGGCCTGGGGTCTCTGTAAACAATCTTAGAGTTGCACTGTGACATTTTAAATATGTTAGAAATCAAGGGTAAGGGCAGGATGTGTTTATTTTCTTCAAGATCTTCATTTTCTCTTCTTTCTAACAGTACAGTAAATGCAAATACAATGTTGATTATATTATGAAGCAAAATTTATTGCACTGTGATGTTTTTAAACCAATAATTAGTTATCCCAAAGGCACAAGCAATACTGATAGGAGCATCAGTTTTTCTATCGGTGTTTCTCTTCTAAGCTATTGCACAATTCAAACACAGTGGATTTCTTTCGTTCTTTTCATTTGAAAATGGAAAATGTCTACTTGAGAAAGAAACATCTACTAGCTGAAAATGTATAGTGACTTGTGTGAATATGTGTGAACATATATGGGGGCTTTGTGTGTATAATCATCATCTGTGCTGGTTAAAACACGACGATATCTTAAATCTGGTCATCAAGTTAAGCAGTCGTTAAAGTTACTTACTTCCTCTGCATTTGCTTATACCAATCAAGCTACTAACAAAACAATAATGCTGTGAAAAAGTGTTCTATGTCAACAGTTGATTTGTCTACATTATGGTTCCTAGGGTGGTTAGAAAAGGATTTAAGCAATATAGAGTTTTCAGGGCTGTTGCAGTTTTAGAGGCAGTATAATCTTTCACAAATCTAGGTGGACTTCAAATGCTGCAATAATATTAGGAAAACTAGTTTGCTCAGCCCAAGTCACAAGCAGAATCACTAATTCAGTTGCTCTGGCCTTACTGTTCCCTGTGGAAAGGCTAAGTAATTGCTAATGATTTTCTAGGAGCTAAGTTCACTTGAAATTGCTCTATACATTTCTAAAAATAAAGCAGTCTGAAAGGCATTATTACTGAATACTTTAACCTTTGAAAGTTAAAAACATCAGAAGACACTGAAAAGTAAGAGAAATCATCTCACCTCATAGCCTCTTTGTTCCTCTCTTTCTGGAGAAGATAGGGGAAAGAGAAGTGGCTTAATTGGAGTATAATTTTTGTCTGGTTTTAAACACCATTCAGTTAGTGCCCAGTGATGGGCATGAGAGAGTTGAGAAAACAGTTTTGACATAAGCGTTTGTGTATTAAAAAGAGAACTCCTTGGTTACAGTGTTGCTCAATCTGTTCATGTGGGTGCGGTACCTAACCCCGTAGATATTTCTGTATGTGCTCCTCCTGACTCTTCAGAGTGGGAGAGGGATCAGGATCACTTTGTTGCTGTACTGTGTGATATCAATTTATGACATAATAACAGCAAGGGCAATGACGGTCATTTGGGATGTGCATTCAGTGTTTTCTTCCTGTCCTGGCCTTGGGTGCTACCTCTGGGAATTCATTAATAATCTTACCCAGCCTGTGGGGGAAGCAGGGGAGGATGATTTTTTCCAAATGTTTCACCCCCTTTTTCTCCTTCAGGCCTCCTACAACAGGGAATTTTTAATTCCCTCTGGATGTTAAGGAAAGCATGTTCTTGTTGCTGTGTCTGCCAGGTTTCCTCAGTACAGTCTATAACATGTTCAGAGTCAGGACACAGATTTCTAGGGAAGTTGTCCAGACACCTGCTCCAGCGTAGTCATGAGGTGCATGGAATGTGGAAGAAAATGGGCCAGCTTTTCAAGGCGTATTCTGCTCTAAAGGTTTGGAAGTTCACCCCGGAACAAATACAGGACCCTTATAAAGTGGCAAAATATTTGAAAGAAAATCTCTGTAGCAGTTTCAGGGAGGCGCAAAGTTATGCAACATGCTGAGCACTGCTTGTCAGATACCGCTCCTCACAAGCCAGCCCCCTCAGGGGAAGGAGGAGGAAAGCAAATCTCAAATTGCAGCTGAACCAGAGGAACAACCAGTACCAGTAGGAGTCGCCCCTATAGAGAAGAAGAAATCCAAGTCTAAACCAGTTCGTGCAGTGAGTGATGAAGAGGAAGCAGGACCCTCACAACCAGAGGAAGAGTCAGGGACAGAGATAATTACGCGATCCGTATCCCTGGGTGAGCTGTGAGATCTGCAAAAAGATTTCAGCCAGCAGCCAGGTGAGCCCCTACTGACCTGGCTGCTCCAGTGCTGGGATGTCACGGCCAGCAGTGTGACACTAGACGGAAATGAAGTCAAGTAATTCGGATCGCCGTCCCAGCATGCAGGCATTGACTGGGGGATTGAGCAAAGACCAGAAACTCTCTGCTCATTCAAGTATCCTGGTAAATAAAGATGTGTCTTGTGTGATGGCTCAGTGGTTTTATGCCACTTAACGTGGCATTTTAAAATAAATATCTGCCTTGTAGATCTGCGGCCTGGGATTTACTTTTGTTCATGGTATTAGTATTAGTATATAGTAACTTCTGTATGATTTAAACACTTTTGAGCCTTTCAGTGGCCAAGAAAAGATGTAGTAAGGATCTTATGTATCAAGCAGCAGGGAATATAAAAAAATATTTATAAAAAACTACTCACTTCTCAAAGCCATTTAATATAGAAAACATGGAGTGTTTGTATATGATGTGTTTCATTTAGCAAATATTTTGAGAAAAAATATTGATAGTTTACTGTCATCCATAGAGTATAAAAACAAGATTTCATGTGGTAGATGGTTTATTAAACAATTTTTGGTGAGTTTTCATACTCTGATCTTGTAGTGACAGCCTTCCTGACCTACAAGCAAGTGTTAAGAGACATCAGAATTATTTCTTTAAGTATCCATTACTGTCACTGTGTGATCACATAAGTAGTGCTTGGCAGCATGTTCCTTTAGTGTCGAAACCATAATTTTCCCAAAATATTTTTTCAAGGCACATGCTTTTTACATTGAAATTATATTATTTTTATGTGCTTCATTAGCATTGGAGGTATTCCAGATATAGCAGCTGCAGAATATAGCCGTTTGGAAATAACACTTCAATGTTTTAAAATGAGAAAAATAGCATAGCTTTCTGAGGTGTACTGATTGTCAATGATACTGATAGACACAAACAAGGAAAACTGCTCAATATTAACAAGCAATATCTACAACTATTAACAAGCAGTATCTACAACAACTGTCTTAAGAACAAATGCCAGTGATAATTTCATGTTAAAATTTTCCCAAAGGGATGCTCAGAGCTTTAAGTAGTGGATGATACAAAAAAATAATCATATAGCCATTTACTATTCTTTGTTAGAAGCAGATAACTGTCCATTTTCGCACATAGCTTGTAGTCTTTATTTCTTTATTATTTCTTTTTAAGGAAGAAATTAATACATTGTAGTGCTTTAAACTGTACTTAACCAAGTGAAACAAATTGAGCTGGTGTTCATGGAAATACCCACCAATAATTTATTGCTTCAATATCTAAGTTGTATTACCAAAGAAGAGATTGTTCTCTTGTTCTCAGGTTTGCTGGGAAATATAAGACATTTCTTTTTTTTCCCCTTTTTTTCTTTCTTCTTTTTGTTTTGTTTGTTTGGTTTTTTGTTTTTGTTTTTGTTTTTGTTTTTTTTTTAATATCAGTGAGTTATTCCATTCTGGTCTAATTTTCTTACCAACACCAATATCAGACAAAGCTAGTTCTCTCCAGTTTTAAGGTATTGTAGAAAACCTTAGGATGTCTCTTAGTTACTGCTTCACAAATTAGAGAGTATATGCCCTTATGGCACTTATCTTCAGGCAGAAAATAGTCATGAAGCACTGGTGGAAGTGACACAGAGTGCTACTTCTACATTATGTTTCCTGTTTGTATTTTATGACCTAATTTTCTTCCTTCCCAGTTGGGCCTCCCAGACTTGAGAAGAGCTGACTGCGATGGTGTCTCATTAATCCCTATAAATATCTAAAGAGTGGGTGCCAAGAAGATGGAGCCAGGCCCTGCTCGGTGATGCCAACCACTAGGACATTAGTCAAAGGCAGAAACTGGGGCACGGGAAGTTCCACCTGAATGTGAGGAAGAACTTCTTCACAGTGAGAGTGACCAAGCACTGGAACAGATTGCCCAGAGAGGTTGTGGAGTCTCCCTCACTGGAGATATTCAGCAACTGTCTGATCATAATACTGTGCCATGTGCTCTATGTGCATGTGCAATGACCCTGCTTGAGCAGGGAGGTTAGGCCAGATGACCAAGTGTGGTTCCTTCCAACCTGACCATTCTGTGATTCTGTGAATATAGAAAAGGTGGGAGTATCTTACATAATTAATATTAAGAGATCACTATCAGTACTATGTAGAATGACAGCTGCACTGAGTTATGTCTATGTTAAGAACTGAATATAGGTGTAGACATCAAAGGTTTTTACAACTCAGCTAGTCTAGTTTTTATGCTGTGTCTACAACAATGATGAAAAAATTACTTGATGTGTGATAGAGCATATTCTTATGAATAGCTTTTCATGATACTAATTTGACAGGCTCCACAGTACATTACAGGTCTTGTTTTAATTACATCATGATGTCAGCCTATTCACTCCTTGAGACCTTATACTTGATGTGTTCTTGTATGAATTAAACCCAGGATTTCTGTAGGCAGGAGTAGAATAGTAGGTTCTTTTTAAAATCTGAAATGGAATCCATGACTTCCATGTCATATTTGTAGCCTCTTGAAGTAGATAGAAAGGAGCAATAATTAATTTTACTCTTTTATATACCTTGAACTCAAACTTCACTAGCACTGAGCATACTGAAAATGCTGACATGACAATCTTGAAAATACAGAATATAAAGTTGTAAAAATGTAGATGATGGTTTACAGTTCTTCACACATTGACAAGTTAGGAATAAAGAACTTGTGATAAAAGAATTCTAGTTTATATTTTAAATAGTTTTTTAAAAAGTCCAGCAATAATATATGTAGCTTTTCTTCTTGACTAACGGTGAAATTCACTGTAGTAGGGAACACTAACAGTATTGTGCTTAACTTTCACCTAAATTCTCATTTGCAGCCAAGATTTAGGCAGAATACCTTTTGCATAACAATGATCCTATGGAGTCATAAAGCAGAAATGTCATGAAGGGGAGATATTTGCCTCAGCCCAGTGGCAAAATATTGAAGGGACTTGCTGTATGAACCACAAAGGAAAACCATACCCCTGCTTTGGTTATGTGGGTTGGATGCAGAAAAATTTTGAATAACACCGTACTTTCAAAAATATTTCCTTTTAAAAATCATAACATTGCTGCATAACATGCCAGGGTGTTTCTTCATTCGTCACTCTTCTTTAAGGATCTGATCTATGCTTCAACTGTTATTTACAGAGAACTTGTATATATTGGATAGAATCAGCAGAAACTAGATTAGATAGAGTAGGGTTGGGACAGAGTGGTTTGTATTATAATCTCAAGTGTTTAGCCATCGTTTCAAGAAAAAGATGATTTTTCATTTTTTCCACTCTTTTATAACATATTCATGAGATGAGAATATCACCTCAGCCACATAAGGCCCAAGTAGTCTTCACATGGAACCACGATGGGGTAAATGAAAGTCCTGGAGTTTATACAGCAATGTAGATCAAGATGATATGCTGCAGTGTAGGTGGCATTTTTCTTGAAGCAACTGCTGCAGTTCTTTCACCTGTAACTCATTTTATTAGCACTCATTTCACCAAAAGGCAAACTCAGTGCCAGGTTTCCCCTCTGCAATTCTACAGACCAGTCAGCATATGCTTATACTAAGTCCACATACACAGTTTTTAAAGATGTCACGGAATTCCTATAAATTAGGGGTTGAATCTTGTAGATGCAGCTTCCTTATACAGTTTTGCCATAATGGCCAAAAAGTCCTTCATAGCAATGTTTATGCCATTAATCATAACATTTCAGTCTCTCATAGTTGGGGAACATATAAGGGAAGTTTGCTTGTTTCACCACTAAATTCAAACAGTAGTCCAAATGAAGATAGCAAAAGCTATCTGCATGCTTACATCCCTGGATAAATCAGAACTAATAGAAGATGATGAATTGTCTGGCATCATGTTCAATAATACTTTAATCACCATCCCTAACTATAGCCATGTTTATTGAAATTTAAAAGTTAGTTGATGTGACCTAATTAAAAAGAAAACATTCTATATGAGAAGCTCCTGAGTGAAAGCCAATGGCTTGTTGTATCCTTTACAATTGCAGAATAGTCTAAAAGCTTCAATGCTGATAATGAATTGAGGATAATACACAGCAGCATGTGCATTATTAATAGTTACCTATGTATGAATAGAAACTCAGCCAGACTTGTCTGAAAGTATACTTCAAGGACAGCTCCTTAATGTCACTTCTGAGGAGCAGGTTTGGGAAGATGAACGTGACATTTATTATTCATTTCAGAATTGAGAATAGGGAAAGTCCTATTCCTTTTAAGTACATTTACTCTTGTGTAATGGTAGTATAGATCCTTCAAAATCTCAAAGACTGTCCTTGTGACCAAAAGTCAGACAGCAAGTCGCCCTAAAAATTTCAGTTACATCAGCTGTGGAAGTTATCTGTAAGTTCTTGTACTCTAAGAAATCACCCTGGGATTTCAAAGGAACGAGATCTTTTGCCTAGTTCACCATAATCACAATTTGGGAACAAAAAAGTGATAATTTTTTGTGCCTCTATCAAATTATTCAGATTAATCACTTTTAAATTGAAAATGAAAGGTTGCACTGCTAATACTTAATGACTGACAAAATGACAGATATGATATTAAATAGAAAGGAAAGACCACTGCTTCTCAGTGTTGCAGGCATTTTGTGGTAGATTCATTTGATCGAATATACTTATGATGCAAACTTCCACCTCTAATTTAGTTTCCTATTCCCAGTCAAAGGTGTTGTCCATGCTATCCTAAAGCAGCTCTTGAAAATTCACATTTTTTTCTGCTGAAAACAATAAGAGATTAGAACAAAACTCTGAACCCCAAGTCTTGTTCAGAAAGCACCAAACTGCATTAGCAAAATTTTTTACCATCCTCTTGGGCCAGATACACCGGAGGTTATTGATACACATAGCTACACTGCAGTACAAACACATTACACTATAAACACTTTAAACTCATACTGTCTAAAAAATGCTTTTCACTGAATACTTTCATCTTTAATTTTAATAAAATGGTTTGTATTTTACTGAAAACTTCCTTACTGCTGTTCTAAGTTTAGTTGGGGATAGTATCAATGGCCTTTCACCACCTATTAAAGCATTAAAGTTTACTTTGATTCAGGAGTTGCTATAGACCAGTAAAGTGCTTCTTTGGGAAATAGAGAACCACGAAGTCTCAACATCATTTTCCTTTTCCTTAAGTGTCCAGTGCACATTCTTTACCTACACAATGCCCTTGTTAATGAAAACTGACTGTAGGTCTAACAGACCAACCATCATTAAAAGTTTTGCAAATTCAGAGAGTTTTCATAGGTCTTGAATCTCTGTAGTCACTGGTATCAGGCTCTTGTGTGGCTGTTTCTTCAAAATACGAGCCAAATACAGGACAATACATTGCATTTGGTGACTCAATTGCCATTAACAGGACTCAGGACAAGCCTCGTGTCAGCTCTTACGCAGCTGCTTGCCTATCAGCTAACCCCTGTTCTCAAAAGCTGGTGATATCCCTGGCTGCAAAAAGGGACGTCTCTGCAGATGTGAAAAAAAATCAGTAATAACTGGATGAGCACCACAAATCTCCAGCGCCCACAGTTTTGACCCCTGCTATTTTTCTGGATTGATTTAATTTTTCCACTCTTCCAGGTAAGAAAATTGGTATTTTAACAATTTTAAAGCAGTATATATATGTTAATTATGGGAGAGATGAAACCAATAACAGCTACTAGCAGGGAAAAAAGGAGGTCTAGAAGAAAAAAGTAGTAAAAAAATTTAAGTGTGTGTTAAAGATGAGTGCTGAAAAGGACAAGGAAAAAACTGTGTCTAAGTATGACAAAGCAAGAATAAAAAGGAAAGAATGAAAAGGAATTGTAATGAACCACACATAGCACAGAAACAATAGGAGAGAACAGAAATGCACAAAAATGTAAAAGAAGGTCAGAGATTAGAAAATGTTAATTTCTAATTCAGTTGTCACAAGCAATTGTATATGCTAAAAGTTTAAAACAGTCAAAAAAGCCACAGGTTGAATTCATGGAAGAAAAAATAATTTTAAGGACTACTAGATACAAAGGATTAATTCCTGGCTTTTGAATGTCTTAGCTGTAAAATGCTGGAGAAGTGCAGGAGAATTTTCTGGGGAGCTGCTACTTGCAATCACTGTATTCTTACCCTTTCTCCATGCTCTCCAGGCTGTGCGCTAAGCAAGTAAGCAATGAAACCACTACCATCATTCCAGACAATTAACTAATCCTGAAGATAACAGAAATAGCTGAACATCCTTAATAGTACTGGAGTTCAGCTGCTAATCAACCACAAAACTAGAAGACAATTAGAACATATTTTGATCACTAAGATGCAACAAATCTTACAGAGAATCAGCTTATAGATTTTGTCACAAGTTCTGTAATGCAACTGATTTAAACATTTCAGATAAAGATTCTTCAATATTTCCATTTAAAACTCTTGATTTAACAATATCTAAATCTTTCAGGTGGAAATAACTGATTTTGTGAACATTTCTAGTACATTTATCCAAATTATTCAGTTTAGCAAGTTTGAAATCTATTTCAACTATATTGTTCGACTTTTATTATGTGATTTTTACAAGAAATAAAAGTGGAATTCATCTTGAGAAGTAGAATTAATGTGAAGCAAAGAAGCTACAAAAACCCCAATAATCCATCACCTTCACTCCTGGCCTTATATTGGCATCTGACTTGACATTATATTCACTGGCAGTCAACACATAGATGAAACTATCAGGTTTTGCAAGATAGCAAATTACAAACTCTGTCTGGTTGCATCTTAGGATTTTATTTTACTATAACTAAATACATGGAATTTTTTTTCCATAGGATACTTCTGCTTCTGTTTCTTGGACAGGGCAGAAGAGAATTTGATCTGCGTGCCTGTTCAGTCTACAGTGGGGCTACATGGAGAAGAACAGTTCTGGGTGAAAAAAAAAGCAGAAAAAGACATAGGGCTTATTGATACCCTAAATCAAGGAAGAAACTGCAGCTCTGGAAATCTCAGAAGCCAATGTCTTATTCTGAAGTCAAGCCCAACCATCTATCATTACATAATTACCATGGACATAAGAAGATACAAGCTTCAGTTCATATGGAAACCTAAATTCATATTGGCTAGAACTAAGGATAATATTATGCAGTATTTGAATATCCAAGATGGAAATTTGAGCCCATACTTGTTTATATTTACTTTTCAGCAGTGCAGAGCTTCATAAGTTATCTTTTAAGAGGAACACATCATTTTAGCTCATATTTAATTCTCTCACCGTGAAATTCATATCCCATTGAAAAGGAGCACTGTAATGCAAAAATCTGCTTGAAATATGTTATGGACCATGTTTTATGCACTGTCTCCTCTGATGGTAAATAAGATGTTTACACAGCATTCTGCAAACAACTTGTACACGGAAAAAAAATAAGTCATTGGGAAAATGGAAAAACAAATCCACTGAGATTCCCATAATTAAACAGAAGATGGAAGTAGAGGGCCAATGTCAGTATGGTTCCAGCCATTGGACTTCATTAGGGCTATTTTCAGGTTACACTACTGAGCCGAAATATCTGTAACTTAATGCCAGTTTCTGTGCAGCAAAGGTTGCATCCAAATAAGTACTGAAGTGAATTTGAATGAGCTAGGTGACAGGAGAGAATGGAACAAGCGTTTTAAAAGATCATAGCAGTTTCCCCTGCTTATCCATCAGATATCTGAGAGAACAGTCAAGTAAGAATAATTTCATGTTTGAAGCAGGGTTGTGATGGCCATCAAGAAGCTGTAAGGCATTCAGCAAGTGTTAGTCTAGAACCTAGGATAGATACTATCTAGAATATGATGATCTTAAGACAGAAGTTCTGAGGAGTTTATGAAAGACAAACATTTGAGAATTCATCACCTCATAATCAATGTGGAGGAGAAACTGCTTGGTGTCACCATCCATCACAATCACACACTGTGCCAGACACTGCAGAACTGCATAATCAGTGCTGGTTCCTTCTGATCATGTGTTCAATCTTCAGTATAAGAGGGAAATCAGAGCAGCAAGGGTGAGAATGACAATCACCAGGTCAGCATGACGGGCATTACATTAAACTGCCTAATAGTTGTCTAGTTTTGAAAACTGTCTATAAACTATTTACAGACTACCAATTGATGTGGTACTCTGAGTACTGTACACTTACTATGGAAACAGTAATCAAAGAAAGTCCCTCTTTGAAAACAAGAATGGTAGTTGAAGCTAATGGTAACACAGTCCTAAGGCCAATTCTTTCAGACACCAGACTGTAGAAACTGCACACAATAATGTACCTTTGCCTTCTGTTAGGGATGTCCAAGTCACAGAAAATGTTTTCTAAAGGGAAAGCAGACAGTAGTTCATTAAAGTGTTTCTACGTAATTTTTTTGGGTTCTTGCCAGAAGCCTTGCTTTGTTATTAAAGCCTGCCAAATTGCAAAAATTAGTTTTCACAGATATTTTTAAACTCTGTAGCTGTAGTAACTCTGTTACTTGTCTTCAGTGACTTTTCCGGGGTATGAAAATAAAGCTGATATTCCATTTCATTCATGTTTTTAGGATCAAATGATTATACATAATTTTTGACCCATTGCATGGACAGTACACTTTTTGCACTGTTTTACTGAGCTTCACAGCATGAAAAGATGTAGACTGTGGAAATGGAGCTGTCAGCCTAATTTGTGAAACAGCAACAGCAGCAGAAAAATAACAAAGCCAGCTAACCCTTTAGTCCAAGGAGGGAAACTACAGCTGCAGCAAATGCAATCCCTGCTGTGAGGGAACATTTCTTGTGTATTGCTTTCTTGACTCTTTCCTGGAACTGATTTTTTATACAGTGGGGTTATTCCTTTTACAAAGAAAATAAAATCAATAGAACTGAACCAGCAGCCTAAAAATACACTACTAGGTTTCCTTAAAAATTCTTATTTAATCACTTCTCCATAGCCACACTTACTTTTTAATTTAATGTGCAGGTTTTGGAATTTCTGTCTTGAGTTCTTCCTGCTTCTCCGGAAATTACCCTTCTGATTTTTGGATCACAGTCACTCCTAGTGAAGTTCCACTGCCAGTACGAAAGCAAGAGAGGGAATATTAAATTCCACTGTCCTGTGATTGCACAGACCCATCAATCTCCCCTTCCTTAACATGGAGTGCAAAAGACTGCCCATTTTGATCATTCACTGGGAATTTTTGTGATGCTGAATATTCCTTGTATACTGATAATACGTACAATACCTATATGCATATACCTATAAGCTTTTGAAGCAGAAAGCATTTGAGCTGAAATATGAGTTCACCGGGTCATAACTGTCATTTCCAGAGACTGCTTTGAGGCCCTTTATAGGATCTTCATTTTACCTCTTTGAAAGGGACAGCAGTTGCTCTAACAGTAATGTTTAATATGAGAACTAATGTATTTTCCCAATTTATAAAACACATTATAACAGTACAGTTCTTGCTATTACTGGTGAAAATTATGCTGCTTTTCTTTCCCATACCTCTGTTTAAACTTTCTACAGCACCACAGAATTCTTTTTCCCAGGAAGCGCTAAAACAATCATCATGATATCTCAATATTCTCAAATCTTTTGGACAAAAGGTGTGAGAGATCCCAACCAATCTTATCTCAGGGGAACCAGGCAGACAGGAGTCCAGGAGTGCCCCAGTTCTTCTGCCACAGCACATCACAGAGTCATGGGATCACAGACTGGACTGGGCTGGAAGGAACCTTAAAGATCATCTCATTCCAGCCCCACTGCTGTGAGCAGGGACACCTTCCACTAGAATGGGTTGCTCAAAGCCTTATCCATCCTGTTCTTTAACACTTGCAGGGATTGGAGACCCACAGCTTCTCTGGGCAAGTTGTGCCAGTATCTCACTACCCTTGTAGTAAAGAATATCTCCTTACAGCATTTGTTTGATTTTAGCGTGTGAACACAGGCACCTGCATCATGGAAGGCACAATTTCTGCTCCGGAGAATGGTGTCCATCTACATTGGAACTCCTTTAAACTTTCTTTGCCATTTTGAGTTCAGTGACCTGCAGTGGGTGTAAGAAATATTATGTAAAAATTGAGATTCTTTTTTTAAAACCAACTCTTAAATTCCTTACAGGGTTGTTGTGCACCCATGCACCTGTGAAGTAGCCCTCAATGGAGAATTTTCTGGGTCTTCTTAAAGTTGTAGAAAAGGACATGTGGTGTTTTCATGCTCAGGCTGAGCATGAAACAAGGTCTGCAGGAGACTATTACAAGGTCCTTCACAAAACATAGCTGCATTTTTTTGTTTTGTTTTCTGATAGGAGCTAAATATTATTATTGTTTAGTGTTGTCTTGATGATGAATAACTCATAACATTCTTGTTTTGTATATTCTTCTCTTAAACCTCTTGCATAATACACACAAATATGAATACATGTATCCACTACAAAATTTTCTGTTGAGCTTCCCTCCAGCAAAAAAATCTGGGGCCAACAATTATAAGCTGTGGTAATAACACTGCTGTCACAAGGAGTACAGAAGTCTGTATCCTTTAAAGAGTCTGAGTTTGTAAAGAGAAGAATATATATTACTAAACCCACTAAAAACCATGGAAAACAACAGACACTTCTGAATTCATAAATCTCCTACAGGTCTCTGCAAAACTTCTCCCTATAAAGGGCTTCTCTTCCTCAAAGTATGCCTATTTTCCAAAATTATATCCTCTAACCTAATAGAATATTTCCACTGATGGTGTATTTTAATTTGGGGGCGATATGGTATCTAGATCAGTTTGTTGGCCTGTATCTCCTTTCTCAGGAGTATTTTCTTTCTTTCAGCCTAGATATCCTCCAGCCTAATAAAATATTCATTTTTCCACACCCTTTACATGTCTTACCATCTTGTCATGAATGATGAAAATTACAAAATTTCCATTCTTGTGACAAGGATGAATTCTAGAATATTCAATCTTACTTAAGCAGCAAATTGTCATGTGAGCTTTACCTCACTCAGAAATGATTCTCACACAGTAATCTGCAAAAAACTTGCAAACACAAAGGTGAGTGTTGTGATGGTCAGTGAAGAAACATATGTACTGGTCTACGAGCAGAGCTGAGAAAACATCAGTTATATTAACTTGTAGATAACAAGCACTCTGGGCATGGGAAGCCATGACCAAAGGGGTTTCAACCCTGCCAGAAGCTTCATCCCTGTGGTTCCAAGCTACAGGGCAGCCCTGGTCCCAAGGGGCAAAGATGGCACCTCCAGCCCCACACACAGAGGCACCACGCCAAGCAAGCTGGCCAGATCTGCTCCCTGCCTACAGAGAGGCATGAGCTCAGCCTAACCCCAGAGCTACAGAAATGGCTCTGCAAAGGAGGCTTCTGACTTTTAGCTTGGTCTCTTGCTCTCTAGAACTTGAAAACCTGTATTTGAAAATCAGGTTTGTTTTTAGAGTTTTACTTTTTTTAGATAAAAACACAATCATCTCTCTTCCTTTGTGAATCTAAAATAGATACTTAATACTGATTGGAAAGAGTCAAAATTTATTTTCCTGGTTAACAAAAGTCTGCAAAGCATTTATGCAAGGCTGGCAATTTCAGCAAAATTATAGGCTTTCTTGAGATGTATATAATTATTGACATTCCTGTCTCAATTTCCATTTCAAAACTATCAGAAATAATACTCTGGTCTTTACAGAAGACTTAATAGTTTTCATATTGTCTTTTCTCTCCTGTGGAGAATTTTGATGCATTTTTTAGAAGAGGATGTTTTGCACCCCCCTGAGGAAGACTTGGTCCCACCTGTTTAAATCTCCTGTTCAGTAGCCAGATCGACCTCTCTGAAGCTAAACAGCTGGGGTCTTTTCCTTTAAGGGAAAAAATGCCTTTTGTCTTTAAGGACAAAAATGTCAGTTTTCAGGTCAGTTTTTCCCTGTGTCCTATAAAATATCTCAGCAGAGGTACAGTCCACATGATTAAATTCTGTAATATCAGGGAACATTCTCCTCTTGTGGCCTGTGCTGTTCATTTATCGGGAGAAAAAGTATTGATGGTAATTCTGTTTTCATTAACTTAGGTGTCTTATATTAACCAGTTTCATGCTCTGTTCTTTTACCAGCTGGTAATACTGATACCTGTTCTGAGTGATACTCCACATTTTAATTTCTGAACCTTGGAGTAAATATAATTGATAAAAGCAAAAGCTTACAGATGCTTTTAAACTTAATTGCAGATATTTGAGCAGAAAAAAAGTAAATGTAGCCAAGAACTTTCTTTTATAAGCATATGTCACTCATTCTGTGAGCAGACCAGAATATTCACAAAACACATTTTCTCAGGAGTTATTTTTTAGTAATTACTCCTCTCAGATAGGAAGAAATCAAAATTCATGCATTTAAAGTATACGTTCTCTATAATCAACACCACAAATGTTGGTCTACAGTTTGAAAGAGTAGGCTTCTAGAACTGTGTAGAACCTATTGTGAGATTGTAACCTTGTTTAGTATCAAGTGTCAAAAGACCCCTATAATTTGCTTTTTAGGGTACCACAGGATACAAGAATGAATTCAAAATAACAGTCCATCTCAACTGCATAATTAAGTCTCCACAAACCAATAACTAATGGGACATAATGACTCTTTAATTTTCTGTTTTAGCTGAAGTTCATGGAGGAAATAAATATTAGGCTATGTACTATCCACAGAGTATTGATTATACTTCTCTTTTTAAATACTTTTAGCTCTTAATTTTTCATATGTTTGTCTCCATGTGATATGTGATGTTGACCTATGTGAACTTTTAGAACATCTGTAGTAAAAATTGTAAGATCAAAATGAGAAAAAGAGTTCACAGCCACACCCATACATCTTTAATTCTCTGTCCTGGGTTGCAATGTATTCCATTACCATCCTCATGAGCTGTTGAAATCAGGTGGGGCAGTGTTTACTTGCCTCCTCCCCCCAGACTACCTTTCTGTTAATGGCCCATCAATGCCCTGCTGCATGACTCAGAGATAACTCCCTCTGGACCATCTTCTTTTAATGAGCCTAATCAACGCCTGCCTCATGACTCATTACCCCATTGTGAGATGCTCCACCCAGAGGGAGGAACCAAGCAGCCCATCGTGGATATAATCTGAGATTCCTAACACCAGAGACAGCTTTTCCACTGGATTCCCAGAGGATAAGGGCTACATAGCCAACACTGGACTTTCTGAGGAAGAGCAGATCTTTCTACAGGATCACCGCTTCAGGAGGACTGTAGCCACCATTCTACTGGACTGCTACCACCACCCTGACTAACGGGGTGTCTGGTTGTATCCTGACTCTGTCAGTTTAACCCAGTGTTTTCTGCCTTTATTTTTGTGGGTTTTTTTCCCTTATTTTATTTCCCTATTAAATTGTTATTCTGACTTGGTGTCTCCCACTAGTTTGTTTTCAGACTAGCACATTCTTGTAACTTCACATTAGGTGCTCTTGCTAAAACAAAACAACAAAAGAGCAAGAACAACTGCTGCTCCTGGCTGTGATCTTTCCTCCTCAGCCTTAGGCTTGCCTGAATCTTAAGTGACAACAAGCTTCTCAACTTTGCCTCATTGTAAGGACTTCGAAGTGAGCATATTGCTGTGCTGTTCAAAATTCAGGACTGAATTAAAACAATCCCTTCAAACTGGTCTGAAGATGCTGGAATCTATTTATTCTTGCCAGCTCTTAATTTGCTTTTACTTTCCCCTCCAAATGTGATGAGAAAGCTGTCTACTGGAAACTTTGACGTGGAGTCGCAATGCATTAAGGTAAGAGAGGCCTCCTGATCTAGTCAGGAGGAAGGTGGGAGGAAGCTGAGGGAGATACAGGATGATTATCAACAATTAAGTGACTGAACTTGTATCTTCACTGGGAGAAGGATCTGTTAATGTGAGCAAACAATCACTGAGGTCCAAAGCATACACTTCCAGGCTTGACAGCTACTCTGGGCTCACGGTGCAGCCAGGCATGGAGAGCCCTCTGTGCGAACCCCAGTGAGCCAGTATTGGAACTAACAGCACTGGAAACAGACAGAACAAAAGGCAGAATCCCAAGGGGACTAATCCTTCTCCAAGATTAAATGGTACTATAGTAATGAGTTTTAAATTATTCTATTTCCTCAACTCTGTAAGAAAATTCCCGTGAAATAAGTGACAGTGCTGGGACTGAAAATTGATGTGTTGACAGAAGGGTGCATGAAAAAGACAAGGTCAAGGGAAGAACATTTGAGTAAGCCTTTTTTACGTGCACTTCTATTTCTCCATATCTTCACATTTTTGTCTTATACTGCTTGTTTTTTTCCAGCAGCACAAAATAGCCATTGGCATTAAGAAACTATTCTCAGACTAAGTAGTAGTTTTGCTGCTGATGTGCTAATAATTAATTCTGTGAAGCAATTCAGTGAAAGTTAATTGTAATCTGTGCTGTGGGCTACCACAAACTATGCCAATTCTAATGCTGTTTTATTATTTTCTGCTACTTTGTTTCCTTATGCTTTGGGAGGCTTCAAACATCAAGCTGTGTCTTAACTAGGTACTTGCTGGGAAAGTAATGCTGGGCTTTCACTTAATGATGAGACTTAATCACTAATGACTCTGTACTGACACTGTCTCCTTATATTTGCAAGTATTTAATTGCTTCTGAAAGAATTCATTCCTCTAATAAATCAATAAATAATACATGATAAAGTAGTTTCTCAACTCTCATTCTAATAATTAAAGAGAAGCAGTCATGGAGAAGATATTTATCCCACATCTAACTGACCTTTTTCTATGTAAAATACAAACCAGTGTTCAAGCTACTGTTCTGTATCAAGATTTTTCCACTCCAGAATGGTAGGTAATTTTCTTGCCAAATTGTTTATCAGGAAGAATTTGAATCAGGAAAGTGATTGCCCAGCTATTAAGACCTAATATTCAAACTGCTTTCTAAATATTAAAGTACAATTATTTTCACTGAAGTGAAAGAATCTGTTTTTTAACCTATTAAAAAGGACAAAAGTTCAGGCTAAGAAAAGATGAATTTGTCAAAAATATAATCTTAAAAATTATCAAAATATTGTACTTTGTTAGGTGAATTATATAAATTTATCCAATTATATCAAAATGTTGAGTGAAATCACATGGGAAAAAGAAGCACAGAAATATAAACAACCTATGATAATCACAGACATCTTCAATCCTAACTAGTTTATAAGTGCAATGCTTTTAATCTCCAACTGAGTAACTGTTTAAAAACTTTAAACAAAAAAATCTTACAGGTCATTTTTTATCAGACTAGACTAAGGCACTGGGTTTTTTTGAAGACATTCTTTTCTTGACAAAGAGTCCCAGTAGTATAAGCAAAATATTTTTTCAGTTAAAAAATTACCAAAAGTATCTAGAAGAAAAAAAGTATAAAATAAGAAGGAAAAAAACAATTGAAGTACCATGAACTCCTTTGTCTTTTTTTCTTTTTATATTATTTTTTAAATTTAATTTAATTCAATGAATGCAACCAGTCACCATCATTATTTTACAGGGGTTTTTTTTCTATTAAGGGCAATGTTTTTGTTCCTAAGAGCAATTCAAGTTATATGTGTTCATCTGACAACAGATATGTATTAATATGGTTGATGAACATGTCCAAACCTCACTCTTCAAAGAGTAAATAAATCTTGTCTCTTTTACAACTGCCATTTAAAATGAAACTAGCATGTGTAACATACCTCTTGTAATCCATCCTTGAATAGATCCATTCTTTCCATCCTTAGAAAAATGCAAAAGCTATTAATAGTCCTATTACCCCGGACTGTGCTTGGACAGAGTCCTGGGTAATCTGCTATAGGTGACACTGCTTGAGCAAGGTGGGATTAGGACCAAATGACACCCAGACATCCCTTCGATCTTCAGCCATTCTGTGATTCTGTGAAATTAGGTTCAAATGCATTTATTTGTTTACTCAGTATCTCATCTAGTATCACAAGTCAATAATATGGACCATTTTCTGTGAAAGTTTTTATGTGTTTCACTTTAATTGTTGGAGGGGGAGCATTTCTAACATTTATTTCTGACTGAAAGTGATGAGAACACATGAGATAAACTATTATTTGGGATCACCTGATTCTTCTCATTGATTACAAACAGTTCTGATAGGTACTTAGTCTTGAAGGTATTTTCTAGGTTATGAAAGCTGGGTAATAGGAATCATAACCTGATTTAATGTCGTTCGGGTCAAAAAGTCTCCCATGTTAAACAACCGAGTGAGTACTAGATATCCTTTGTCAAAGAAGGTGGCAGGAGCAATGAGTCAGTGTGAGTACTAGAGATGTTTGTACTTACTCTGCAAACTTCTGTAGCAGGATAAGATCCATATGACTCTTGTCTTTCTACAGCTAAACCTTGCAGTCAAACTCCAAAAATATTTGCCTACTTTCTGATACCTGTTTTCAGCAGTGCTTAAGATAAGAATCTGAATTTGCCTCAGAATGAACTGGGATAATTAAGTAACATGGTTTGGAATTCCCAGGAAACAGGTGCTTTGGAACTGATGGACAATCATCACATGAACAGTTAGGAGAAGGGCTTCTCTGAAATGCTTTGGATGTGCTAGGCACCTGGATCTCTGAGTTCAGTATATGCGTGAGATTGTAGTCTTTATCATGGAACTGCCTTTTTGATAAGGGCTTTCTTTTGCATGGGGGTGATAGGGAATGTGTGCTAATGTTTTTACAAACAATTCCATGTGTGAAGGTATGGGTGTTAACATCTTTGAAATGGGTTTCTTCTAGCTTCAAGCAGCAGGTTTGTTACAGAGCCCAGCCAGCCTGACTCCTGAAACAGACAAATGGGAGTTTCTGAACTCTGGGGTAAATTGACAGGTTCAAGAGGGATATAGGGTAGGTGGTTTGGGAAGGCTGTACCTTCCCTGTACCTCAGCCAGTGGGGAAAGGAAGAGGGCAACACGTGGCCGGGAGCTTAGGATAAAAGGAGGCTGCGCCCTCCGAAACCTCTAGAGAGAAAACCCCGCGGGCGTGTGCCCTGGTGGACTCTCCCTTTATTCAAATAAAGTTGCAGGACTCCTCTGTCTCCTTTGTGGACACTGGCTTTTCATAGTGTGATTTTCCGTACAAGGGTATCTGGCTTTCCCCTTGTAAAGTTAGATTGTCAGCTGCAGCCTCTCAGCTCCAGGTGATTTTACCAGCATCCCAGCAGCCCTTTTGTTTACACATCTAAATCTCATCTAAAACACTTGACCAGAGTAAAAGTTCTCATCTGTATTCCTTTAGGCAAAGGATGATCTATTACCATTAAATATGAAAAACACCTCAGCAGAATAGTGGGGATTTCAACCTTTCTGTTCCTAGGGTTTTTTTAAGATAAGACAACAAAGTTTTAATAAACTTTCGGGGTTTGACAAAACTTTCTTGGTTGTGAATTTGTATGGATGAGTATAGTTTGAAATATTTTGTAATAAAAGGGACTCAAATAAAGAAATGTAAAAACTTCTCAGAATTCCAGATAATAATTCAGAATATCACTTATGTCACATTTTATGAAAAAAGAGTGTCTCGGAAAATGTCAGAAACATGCCATATGTTTTCTGTTCCAATTAACAGAAAATACCTTACAATCCTGCAGTCACCAAAGTGAGATTTACTGCAATTCAAAGACAGACATGATCCTTCATACCAGTTAATACTGTCGTGCTAGTGTTATAGGGTAAAATATGGCTCCATCCTTCTAAATATAAAAGTATGTGAAAGCATTTTAAAGATCTGAGGTGCAAATTAATGTTTATGTAGACCATTAATTCAGTGTAGCACTTAGGGACATGGTTCAGTGGTGAACACGGTGGTTCCAGGCTTATGGTTGGACTCAATGATGTTATAGGTCTTCTTCAACTTAAGTGATTCTGTAATTTTATTACTTTTTTAAAATGTGACTAAGAGAATATATGTCCTTAAATAATTCAGAAGCAAATTATCCTGGTTCCGAATAGGACAGGTTAATTTTTGCAGTACCTGGGAAAGGGCAGGGCCAGGACCTGGAGATTATTATATACCACCTCACATCATTGCCAGGGGTGAGGGGAAGGAAGTCTCTTCGAGGGAGAAGGGATTCCTTCCAGTCAAGAAAATATGGAGGAGGGAGTTGTCGCCTTTGTTTATTGTTGGGAGATTTTTGTGTGACTAGTTCCTTTCTTACATCCTCTCTCATTAGTCCTGTTGCTGTTACTTAGTTTTCTTATCTCATTGCTGTTTTCAGCAAATTGTCCTTATCTCAACCTGTGATCTTTGCCTTTTGTGCCTCCAGCTCTCCTCTCCAGCCCGAGGAAGGGGTGGGGGAAGAGGGGGAGTGAATAGTGCATGTGTTTTAGTGGGAGCGTTAAATTGGACGATACTATTCCTAAACCACCACCCAAATCCTACTGAATTTTATGAGGGCTTGGGCCGGCACCGCAGTGTGCCTGTAAGCTGCAAACCTACTACATCTGATACTTAAAACCCTTGTGATTAAAAAAAAAAAAAAAAAAGGCAACACACTGTCAAGCACACAGAAACATGCAGGGAAACAAACATTATGAAAGCTTTCATCCTGCAAATGTTCTTAAACATCAGTTTCACTTTCAATTTTCAGACATATGGACTCAGTGCCTGTTTCTTCTCTAGAGTTAATGTTTCTATCAGACAGGAATCTTGCACTTCCTGAGTCTTTCTGAATCTTACACTTTCATCTCCTGTGAGTAAAACACTAAGGGAAGATAAAAAGAGCAGAAGAGGGTAATATTTATCAACACCTGACTTTTTTTTCAAGTTAGTAGGCATATCATGTTTGTTCAAACACTGACGTGGTATCTGTACTGTCTTAACATGAACATGCTTCAGGAGAAAACTCGCCTGTTTTCCATTTTAAAAAGTCTCAGTCAGTGAAATATAAGCCAATGTAGGTTGACTCAAAATCTGGCAATTTTGACTCAAAATCTGGCAATTCTTTGCTTCCAAAATGTCCGTACGGTGCAAATTCCATATTCGGTGTTTCTATACTGGGGCACGTATATTCTGCAAATTATTAGCAGTTCTAAGGGTAAGAGAACAATTTGTGTTTCAAATAAATTTGCAGTAGAAGGACCTGTAGTTTCACATAGTTTTGTTATTTAAAAGATCTGTGAAACATTTCTACTTAAAATCAACCTTGCATACTGCAAATGCTTTAATATTAAATTTATCTTCCTTGATGTGCCATTATTCCCCAGTAAAATTCCACAGTTAAAACTTTGACCTCTAGACTTTTTCATAATTGCTATTTTTTCAAATTGCATAATTTCAAATAATTAACAAAATCACTTTGTTATTTTAAGTTTTACACAAAAATTCAATGCCAGTCTCCCCAAACCTCCCATCAAGTAAGAAGTAAGGACAAGTAAACCTAGGGGGTGGGAAAGACAGTGAGGAAAATGTGAGGGACTAGTGATTTTGCAGGTGTCTGGAGTTATATTTTGGTGTAAGAAGTGGAGAAAATGTTCTGGGAGACAGACGGATATAATAGGCATAAAGCTTTTACCTTTCTGTGAGTCTTTTTCAGCTCTGAGGTGAGGTGATATTCTCTTTCACTCTCAAATGTTTTGTAGTGAAACACTAAAGAACTGGAAAATTTATCCTCAGGATCTGTAGACAAGAACAAGCATGATGGCAGCTTGAGTGTTTAAACAGCTAAACCTTTAAATGTCACTTTAGACACCTTCTGAGCACTAGCTTTTTATTTTTTCCTCCCTAGAAACACCACAGAGAAGTCCCAGTCGTGTTTTGATGGCAGTGCATGAAAACCTGCCAAAGTGACAGGCCCCACAACAGAAATCTACTGTCCTCAAGGTGGCTTCTCAAGCCTGCAGTCACACATGTTCAAGGACCAGCTCCTTATCTGATCAAATAAACTTAATGCTTCTACAGTAAACACGTTATTTTGATTTATATCAGAAGGAAAGATTTCTGTGGGTAAGGAAAACTAGAAAATAATGTGAGAAAAGCATGTAATTTGAGGAATTGCAAATGTGGTTACAGATGCAGATTTCCTTGCAGTGGAGTTTCTTAGAGATTTGCAAGACATCTTTGAATATTACATTTTGGAAAAATAAGAGGAAATCAGTTGGAGACACAAAACATAACTTTGCACTATTCTTTGTCAGAAAAATACAGACTTGATCTCTTTCTGAATATTGAGAAGTGCATTGTTAGCAAAAGTCCCATGCTGAGCAGCAGTATTTGTAAGTAGCAATTTGGACAAGAGATTTTCTTTCTATTCCTTGTGCATTTCCTTAAGTAGAGATTTATCTAAAAGCCATTTTTTGACATTGTCCCGTAGCACAGGCTTCCTAATTTGTCTCTGAAAAACAGTACCAATACATATCTCATATATTAAGCACATTCAAGCATTCCCCAAATTTCAATGATGATAAGTGAAACTAATGACCACAAATGGATTTGCTTGACTTGATTGCAGAAGTTAATTTCAGAGGTTGAGAACATTAATCTCTTACTTCAATGAGCACTTAAAAGCATGGAACATAATGACTTTCCTGTGCATTGCTTTTAGTACATTGCTAAATATTAAAAATAATTTTATTGGATAATAAGATGTCTCTGCTATCAAGAAAAGTGACCCAGACTGGAAATGTTTCTATTTAACATAATAGATTTTCCACAATAATATTTTCTTCAAAACTCATCACCAAAGGAGTGATTTTTCTCACACTAGACTACTTCCAGTACATAACTGAACCAAACCTGCAGGAAATAAAGCATCATTTTCTTATGAGTCAATAAGCAGGACTAACTGGTGCAGATTAAATAGTTTCTTTTAGAGACCTACCTTGTGGAAAAATAAATTACTTTTTAAATTACTCTTACTTCCTCAAGCTGTTTCCTAGTGAGTTATCAGACCCACAGTTACAGCCCACTTCAGGGAACACCCAATTTGGCAGTAGCCACTACATCTGCTTTTACAGACAAGAATGCAGCAATATTTTAGATATTAAAGTGCTGTAGTTGGGCCACAAAGAAAGATGTTTGTATACTAACACAGTTCATATAGAATTCTGTATTCATTTTCTCATTTTCATAAGGTCTGTGAACCAAAAGTATCAGTTGAATCAGGGTAATATAAGCAGTGGAATAAATATTTTAGGAGAAAACAAAGAAATCTGTTGAACTTTGATGAAACCTTTATCATCCTAATTCTATTACTTGAAGCTGCCACTGGCCAGCTGTGACACTTACCAGATTCTCCTGCAGCAATTTCCTCACGTGCGTGAGAGTTTGTGATTAGACTTCAGGTGTAGTCATGTGTGTAAAATGTGATCAACAGCTTCTAGGCCTCCTATCCTGTCCGGATCTACTGATTCCTCCCACATGCATGTTCAGTGTGCAGCAGTAGCTGTAAAGGGGATGGACAGAATGTTAACTGTCCCTAGAGCCCACAGTCTCACTGCAGGACCCCACTGTAACACATGCGTAACATATCCCAGTGCCTGGAGTTGCTGTTGCAAGTTTCGAAGCACTGTGGTTTTCCTTTCATCTTTTACTTACAAGGTGTTCATTGGTTCATTGCTAAACAATTACTTCAGACAACTCAATGTCTCATTGCTAACTATGAGGCTTGGAGAAGGAGAATTGATTATGCAGTATTCATCCAACATGCTGAAGGAAAGGTTTCCTTGATTGCTTTTTGTAGGTGTGTTCCTTGCCTTGTTTAAATTATGCAAATAAACAGGAATTCTGTCAATGAACAAGGTAGATCTTTAATTTCATTATTATCTGCTTGCAGATTTGTAGTCTATCTTTAGTTCAATTTTCACACAAAAGAAATTTTTAATAACAGCAATTAATTAATATATGTATTTTCAGAAATAAATGTCAAAACATTTTTTATCCCATTGTGTAGGGGAGTGCAGAAGTGACGTGAAGTGACTTGGCCAGTGTCATACAACAGGTATGTCCAGTTCTATCTTTTGCAACATGCTTTCCTATGCCAAGTACTAAAGAAAGAGAAATCTGGCTACTTTAATTTCTAGACAAATTAATTTTATCTAGAAATGTAAATACCATTTTTCTTCTTCACTTTTCGTTCTGAAAAGAAAGTCAACTCTTCCCTTATTGGTCATAGATATCTGCAGCTAGTAAATGCTTTTTAAAAACTAAGTACCCAGATTTTTAATAATTCATTTCAAATACAATCTCATGCGAATTTGTTTGCATGCAGCAACCACAGTTCCAAACTATGTGAGCAGCAGCAAATCAACAATCATTTTCCTCTCAGATCAGCTTTAGTATTCCATGCCTACAGAAAAATTCCTTCTCAAGAATGGTCTACGCTCAGAAATCAAAAGAGAATATAATTTTCTTTGACTCAGCTTCCTCTTCAAGCAGTTTCTGCACAGCTCTGAACATAGTTCTCTAAACAAAAATGTTTATTTGTGCATGGAGGAGAAATGCATCCAAAAGTATGCACAATAACACCATGAGTGAATTATCACCATAATATGTATATGCGTAAACCTAGCTTTCCTTTGTACATGTCTACAGAATAAATTTTTGTGGAATTGTACAGTGATGCAAATTTCAGGATGTCAATCTTTGAATCTTTATTTAGTTCTAACTTTATTAGAATAACAATTCTTTATTTAGTTCTAACTGGAGTTTATTAATCAACATATTTAGTATGTCAATAAATACTCTAGAGAAAATTTTAATGTAGTTGTCCAACAACCTGGAGATTTATTTCTAATGCTCTGATACATTTGTTCAAAGGTTTTGTAAGGAGCTGTGATGAGTCAGATGGTCTCCACAAGCAGAACTGTTAGAAAAGTTGAAAACTATGTTCAACTGGTTTTAACAGGGTGAGTTAACCTTGGCTAAAGGCCAAACTCCCACTTGGCTGCTTACTCCCTCCTCCTACTCAGCAGGATGAGGAGAAAATAGAATAAGAAAGACTGTAACGAGATAAAGACAGGGACATCACTTACCAATTACTGACTTGGGGAAATTAATTTAATTTATTGCCCATTAAAATAGATTCAAATAGTATGAAACAAAGACAAATATTAAAACATCACTGTTTCTCCCCACTTGCCTATGTTCAACTTCACACCTTCACTCTGCATATGAGCTCTGGAAAATTTCAAGCAACTCAGTTCAAAGAAAGAATCCCTCTTCTGTAATGCTAATAACTCATCTTTTGTTTATTACGGAACTTCTAGTAATTTAGTCTGTATCACATGACCTTGATAGAACCACAAATTCACAGAATAAGCTTATTTGGAAGGGACCTACAAGGAACAGCTAGCCCACCTCCTGGCCCTGCACAGAAGAACCTCAAGGATCCCACCATGTACCTGAAACCATTGTCCAAACACTTCTTGAACCTCATTTTTCTCTGGGATATGTTATAATATAAGGTAATCAGTACTCTCATCTAAGGAACACATCTATTTTTTTCCCCATTCCAGGGTGATGTTTTCCCACATTTGATCACACTTTAAAGAGCTTATTAAAGTGACCTCCAAAATTCAAGTACATAACTGTAGCTGCAGTAAATGGACACCATTCGCAGCACTGTAAGCAGAGCTACCATGAAAGCAGAACTACTGAGTTACAGACAGATGGTGTCTGAAATTCTGTATCCATTGTGCTGGTTACCAGCAATTTTATAGTTTCTTTTCCTGGATATAATAACAGCTATATGATAGTAAAATTGCACTTTTGTGATTTGCCTTGACATCTACATTACCTAGCGGGTTGTGGATTTTTTAACTGTCTAGCACTGAGCATCTGTGTTACCTTGGAGCCTCAGGTTTCATGGTATAAAAAGTAAGGATCTTGTCCTCATTAATTCAGGGAAAAACTTCAGAGTACAATCCCATAAAAGGTAAATTTTTAAAAGTAAACAAAGCTAGAACCCCATCTGGTACCCAACTGATTTGTAAGACAATTTAGCAGCTTTAGAAAGCTTTGGGGACTGGTGATGCTAGATGGAAGCTTCCACAGTACAGCTGTTTTGTCTTTTTAAAATGTTTTGTTTGATTGTTTGGTTTTTGTCTTTTTTTTTTTTTTTTGGGGGGGGGGGAGAAATTTTGATTTAATCTGATTTAAGATGTGTTACACAGAAGAAAGCACTTCTGAAACTTGAATAACTATCCAAGATTCTAAGTGAAATAATGATGCTAACAGGGCAGAAATTGAGAAGGGTGAAGGCTTGAAAGAGGAGTAAGAGATTTATCTCTGGAACAGTTATTCTTTGAGGAGGTTCAGCACGTAATGTTAGACAGAAAATAAAGATTTTTTTTCCAAAGAAGACAATAAAACCCCCAGAATTCCAAAGAAATTGGTCATTATTGCAAAATATGGCAAATTATGCATCATATATTTTCTCTGAATTTTATTGTATATTAAAACATATGCTACATATGTAGTTGCAATATATCAATTAGGTTTAAACAGTTTGGTGGCTTTTATAATTCATAAGTCTTTTGACTAAAATATTGCTGAAAATGCATATAAGAATAGAGTCAAAGCACTAGTTAAATTTTAGATGAGATTTACTAGAGTCAGCTAGGTTGTTCAATGAGCACTTTCAGCAAACATAAACTGGTACAGATATTGAAAAAAGCATTCCTTACCACCACTAAAAACATGCTCCTATTCTCATTCCTCCCATCCTTATACCAGCACAAATGATTGGGTGTGCTTATACAGTGTACAGCGAGAGAGCTGCACAGATAAAAATGGAAGGAAGGAGGAGAGGAAAAGGAAACATTTTCTGTCAGATCAGATCCTGCATCCAATTCACTACTTTGACATATTAACAATTTTTGGACACAACTGAGCCTTGAGAGCAGGGAGCATACAGGTAAGGAGTGAGAAGGACTTCTCTGATGGAAGTGGTGACCTGTAATTACTGAAATGGCTGCTGAGAAATTCCCATGTGAGAAGTGCCAGAATCAGATTGGGGTATAAGCTCCCTGTGCTGGTTCAAATATTTTCTAAAATGACAGGTTGAGATTTTATTAGCAGCATTTATTTGTTTCAGGATTATATTAGCAAGTAAATCAGACAAATATGCAGTAAATATCAGAACGGATAATCTAAAATAATCTTATTTTTCTCTTACAGTTAGATTTCTTTTCTGCTATGTTGCAGGTTTCCTTCTTATACTTTAGCCTGGATTCCATTACTTTCACCTATTCAGTGATACTCCCATCTTAGGATCTAAACCTGGTCATGCAGAGAGAGGAGTAAGTGAGGTGTTACCTTAGGCCACTTATACTGAGATGTGGGTTAGTCTAGACTCATTATAGTTCATTCTGTTATATGAGGGATGCTGTCTGCTGTGGGGCTTCCTGGAGGTGAAGTACATCTTTAAGTCTATTTTTTACTACTGGTAGAATGGCTGAGAATTTTTAGGAGAATTTAAAAGAGGATTTAAAATAAAAAGTTGGTTTCAGTTTCCCTTTCTTAAGAAGTCACACAGGACATACTATTCTGCTTTTTATAGAGGCTGTGTTTTAAGAGACATAAAGCCATTTCCAAATACGTCAAAATATACAATGCTTCCATACTCTTGGAACCTCCTTTCAATATCTTTCAGGCTTAGGCTAAAAATAAAATTACCTTCTACCTGAAGCACAAGGCCTCCTCATACAAAATAAGGTCCATGCATGTATTTAGAGGTAAAGATGCAGTGTAGCCCTTTAAGAAGAGTGGTGAACTTCTCCCTGTACAGCTTGTTCTCTGATGATGTGTGAAGCTGGGAGAGAGAATTGTATCTGCTCCTTTTGGCAGTAAAGCACCATGTTTTAATACTGTCATATTTCAAGTCTATACTGCATACAACTGAGTATGCATAGTATGTAGGTGTACAAGTGAGTTGGTGAGGAGTGGTTTTGTGTCCTTTGCTGTAACATGGACACAAGGACAGCTGCAGCTTGCCCCCCCAGGAGTTCTGGAGATTAACTATCCACTGGTCTTAGAGACAGCTATATCAGCTGCAACATAGATTTTCTGGTTTGAAGCTTAAATATATAGAGAATAAAAGGGCTGGGGCATAGATGTGCTAAAGCAGAGCAGAAGTAGTTTTCAAGGTATTAAACGGAAAATTTGGTGCTTGCAATTAAAAAAAAAAGCAGGCAACAGAAAGAGTATGTAGGGTTTGAAAACTAAATTTCCAATCTATCACAAGAATTTCATTTCATACTGTGGAAAATTATAGCCCTAATAATTTTCCATTAATCACATTTTAATAGAAAGAAATAATGATAGCTTCATGAAACTGTGTCTGGTTCATGTATATTTCAGTTCTTCCAGGGCTGATAAATGCTTATATTTTTTATGAGCAACTGGAGCTGCTAGAATGGGTACTGACACTCTGATATCAGCACAACTAACCTGTTCATCCAGATGTTTGCTTTCCAGTGAGGGAAGGAACCATCCACCTCATTCTTCTGACTACTGTCATTTGTCTATTCCTCACGCCAAGTCAGCCTTTGGTTGAAAGGCACCTCCATTAGCATCTATGCCAACCCTCTTCTCAGAGCAGGTCTGATTTTATCAGATTTCTCCAGGCTAAGTGCAGTCCTGAACACCTTGAAGGCCGGGGAGACCACAACATCTGGAACCAACCTGACGCTCTTCGTAAAAAGGTTTCTTTACATCTAAATGGAGCTTTTCATGTTCCAATCTGTGCCTGCTGCCCCTCATCCCACAACTGGGTACCTCCATGTAGAGTCTGATTGCTTCTTCTATCATTCCATCAGGGATTTGTAGGCAGCAGTAGGGTCTCCCCAGAGGCTTTCTCTTCTCCAGGCTGGATAAACCCAGTTCTTTCTGTTGCTCCCAATAGACCCCATTCTTCAGCCACACAGCCACCCTGCAGGAGCCAGCCCTGTGCGCAGCAGCCTTGACAGCTGTGCCCATCGTGCCTGTGATGATCAGATAAAAAGGTGGTTGAATGCACGGGGAGGAGAGCAAACTGGATGTATGGCCCTTTGCTAGATCAGCCTGTTCTCACAAAAAATCTAATGGCTTTGAAATTTTATATCAAGTCTTGCACTTATTTTTGGTGAGAATAATGAAAACTTGTTCCCCTGGCAGTTAGATAACAGTAAGTGAAATTACAGTATTCCTTTAACTGACTAAACTTTTTGTGTTAAAAAAAGAAAAGGTGGGGTCAGAATGGAAGAATTGTGCATATTTACAGAATTCTAGCTATTTGTCAAAGGATTTTGCTAAACACAGGTAACTTTGGGCTGATCTTGCAGTGATAGATGAGCTGTAACTTGAGAAAATAAGGCTTGACTTTTTAAACTAGTAAAAATATGAGTTATAAGAAAAAATTTCAAAGTAAAGATTTTTGAATGAGCTTTATATTACATTTGAAGAAGGGCATTTTTGTGTATATGAGGAAGGTAGATTAGTAATAAAAGTATTTTTTAAATTGTGCTGAGTACATTTAAATTTATAATGTCTCTTGGAATTAAAGTATAAATATTTATGAGCTAACATTATTAATTTCTGTAACAAGTCAGATTTTATTTGAATATTTCTGAAGTAAAGCTATTTCCTAAAAATAAAAAAAAAAGCTATTTGGATAATGGAATCCAAATGATTAAATAAAAACATTTATAATAAATATCTAACATGAGAGTTTTCAAATAGTTGTTTCCTTTGGTTTATGTCCTCTCTTAATACCTATCATAATAAGATGGGAGCTGAAAAAGGCCATTTGTAGTATGACAAAGCTGTTCAACTTGTGAACTAAGCCCTTAAATTATATGGACTATTAGAATAATTTTTTGTCTGAACAAATCAAGTTTAATCCCCCCAAGGGGGCTGACTTTCTAGACATTAAATAAAACCAAAGGAAATATCTTTAGAACTTGAATCATTCTTTTAATCTATTGTACTGAAACTAATGGCAAATAATTTCTTGAAATATCCTTTTTATGAACTATTTTTGTCTGTGCAATATGCTAAATGCTATGGACGAAATCTGCAGAGAACTATTACCAAGCACCAGAAATTTTCAATTGATTCATTACTAAATTAGAACTTAATGGCTATTAGAAGTCAGCTAATACTGCATTAATCCTCGTTCATAGAAGATATTGAATTACATACAACTGAAAGCTGTTTATATCTACTGATACAGGGAGTTGATACTAGAGGATAAAATGCAATTGATTTCAGAGTCTTTCTTGTTCACATACCTGTGATGAATACTTCATATATTATTGACAAAGTTAAAAACACAAAGCAGCAGTTTTAGACAGTAGCCAAATTTTCCAAAATTTCTGTTTGAGGCCTCTTCTGCATACAGAGCAGACTGAGAAAATAGGCTTAAAAATGAAGATTTACAGACAACATTTTAACGGCACGGAGGATGTTAAAAAAAAGTAAATAGCTAAATACACATATGTACATTTTTCCCAGAAGAAAGAGGAAAATAAACAAAAATGCATAATAAAAAAATCTTCTAGTGCTGGGAAAACAAAACACGTTAAGATTTCCCCCTCTCCGTTTTACCTCGAGGTTTTGTTTGTTTGTTTGTTTGTATTTTTAATGTATCCATTTTCCTAGGGAAACAAGTGGTTTTTATATTAAGTAATTTTAATAGGAATATTTATCTTCACTGACTTGAAGTGGCAAAAGTTTCCATTTTTTAGACAAATATTGGCAGATCATGAAAAAAATTACATTCCTTTTTTTTTTTTTACAAAACCACCCAGGGTGGTTCAGAAGATGGCACTGTTCTCCCTGTTGCGTTTAAATGCTTGTGTGGCATATTGGAACAGGGAACAGCCGTCATTTAATGAAGTTACATGAATTCCTTCCCCATCCATTAGCGCATATGTCAAGCAAATGGAAAAATAAAATGCATGTTAACACTTTTCTTATTACTCACTGATATGAGTCAAGTAATATCCTATTACAATTCCAATTATGTCTCTTACCTGCCTCTCTGTTCTTATAGTATGTAAATAACACCTGTTCCCACGATGAAATTACAGACTACAGAATTTCATTATGAATATCTCTTTTTAATTGTTTTTCTCACCATCAGACATTTGTTATATGGTCTATTATGTTCATTCTGCCCACAAGTTTATGCCAAACACAGTAAAGAGAGTAGACCCTGATTACCTCTTAACTCACCCATGTAAATTATTTCGTTTTCTCTAATAAAGAGAAGAATATTTACATTTTTCAGAAAGGAAAAATAATCCACTTTCTAGCTGTAATGAATTAACTGAAAAACTGTAAAATAACAGATGTCAGTGCAGATTGAATTTATTTTTCCAATATGCTTTCAAATGAATGAATGTGAAACTGTTAATACTTGTTGTAGCTCAGGAAGTTGGTTATATTTACATGATTTTAATGTCTGTTTTTTCAATGTTAGAACTGCAGTCATGTATGTGGGAGGTAACTGGCACTTTCCCAAAAGAGGCTAGCTGTATGAGCTTGTCATTTAGGATGACAGCTGTCTTTTCTTTCCTGTTTACTTTGTGATTTCATAAACCAAATCTTTTTTTTTTTCACAGTTAGATACTGAATGCGTATTTCTACTCACAGTAGAACTCAATAATCAGATTGAGCCTAACAAAGCTATATGGGCAATCAGGCCTGACAACGCTCTGTGGACAATGAAAAAGGGTATCCTTTTCCAGGAAGAAAGGCATTCTAGGCTCCTACAGCCATGTTTCTTGTATTGTTGTTGAAGCTGTACATAAACATTTTCTTCTTGATGCAGATAAAGAAACACATTCATTCATGGTTCATTACTTGTAGGCATCTTGAGAATGTGATAAAATGAAATACACTAATATACCAATCTGCAGAGCTTATGGTCAGGAAAACCAACATTGTAATGTTATTGTCCTATTACTCTGAATCTACACCCTTGGATGCTGTGCAGTCATGTATACGTACATTAATGACAAAGATTTTTTTTTTCACTTCTGTGCTATAGTATCAATACACTTCAGGAAGAATGAGATGAGCTGGTCTGCAGCTTTCCTTCTACATCATCCACATTGTCAGCTTAGCTCTATCTGCAGAGTCCTCATTAGAAAGGGGAGTGGAAGGAATGAACAGATTGCTTTTTTCAGATTCCAGATGGAGTTTGTAAATCTGACAGGTGAAGAAGAGGAATGAGTTGGAAAGAAAAATTTTCATACTTGTGAAATTACAAAAATCTGTCTAGAAATTCTTGAGAAAATGAATATTGGACAAAATGGGGTTTTAAATTATACCCTTCCGAGTATAACAGCTTCTGAGGGGTTAATCATTCAAAAATGCTTGTAACTGACACACATATTCTGCAATTGGAAATATCTCAAATGAATACCACCTGAGATCCTTGTCCATGAACAGATTACTTTACATAAAGACTTGTGCTATTAGGTGTTTCATCTGAATTTATTTTTCTTGTAACTTCCACGTATAAAATATTTCTCTGCTATAGAAATATGAATCTCACAGACACAGCTTACTTGCTTGTTTTTAAATTCAGTCATCCAATGTGTTTTAGGGCATCAAATAACTTTACAAGGGCCACATGGAACAACATGCTTTTTGCTTTGGTTCACATAAATTCTTAAGATTTTACTCAATATGATGGGCTCCTTTGTGACCTTGCAAGCATGAGGCTGCAATTTTCCAGATATGGGTATTAAACTATGCCTCACAGGTGTTTAACCAGGTAGCTCTCTAGCTTCAGGTCAATACTTATTTGCTCGCTTGCGTCATGTCTGACTGTGCTGCTTATTTGAAATAAACCAGGCTTAAATAAATCAGCAGTTAATTTATATGGAATCATACTTGCCATTTTGCACATTTGCAGATACTGCAGGCAATGGAAAATAAGTCAGCTTGAAAGCTTAAAGGCTAAGGTTTATACTACAAGCCACTAAATTTCTATATTTCCCCAATATATTTGAAAAGTAAAAGGTAAGGAAAGAGAATGGAAAAAACCAATTAACATGTGATAATGAAACATATAAGACTGAAACCCAAATTTTCTTTATCAGTGTGAATAAGTATGCAGATATATCTGATTTGTCTCTGCAAATCCAAGCTAAGCAGCTATGCAAAACTACTGGCAGCAGATGACATATAAATGCATAAATAAATAAATAAATAATACACACAAATATATGCTCAAATATACATACTTCCAGATTACAGTGTGTCATGATAGAGCCTTTAGCTGGCTTGTAAGCCCTTCCAGAGCACAGGGAGGTAAAATAAATGCTAGGTAAAATAAATAGCTATATGTCACTGTGTTGAGCACTCCAGTACTTTAGAGTACTTTAGTAGCTTAGCTACAAGTAACTCACAGAAAGTCTTTCATATCAATTATGATCCAGACATGGATAATAATTTCATTGAAAGAAAATTAAATATGATTCAGAATACAATAAGAATTAAGCAACTTAATTCTGTACAAGAATATGTGCTTCTATAGAATTACTTCAAGATATTAAGAAAGAAAACTTTCTGTTAGCCTCACACTTTTGAATTACACAATTAAATCTAAAAAATAAATCCTTTTCATATTTTTCATGCTTTTTCCAGGTTTTGTATACCATTATTCTTGAAATAATTTATTAGTTTTGCATTTTCTTATTGGGAGTGTTCTTATTTTGTGTTTCACTTGACTTTTCACACAAGTGCTAAAAATGGAAATAAAAGGAATATTCCATAGGGTCAGTGCAAATGTTTATCTAATCCTTGCAGTGGCTGAGTGCATGCAGAAGAGTGCAAGAACCAGGGTATTTATACGATCCTTTCTCTTTTAGATTCTGGAAGACCAGTAAAACCAGAGGCTTAAAAGAAAAATTTTATGTTTAACAGCTATATGTGGAACCATCTTCCAAAAGTTATGTTCCCCTATCGTCTTTTAATACATGAAAAAAAAATTGTGTTTATATTTTTACTTAAAGTGCTTTACTCTTAAGAGTAGAGACTGAATCAAGATGACGTAAAGAACAGCCCCAGAAGCTGTGAATCCATCAAATGATGTCAAAGCACCCAGAAAAAGCTGATATGTAAAAAGCTATTTCTATAGTCTGAAATGGGTTCTTGTCAAAGCTTCAAAATCTGGATATAAATTTCTTCTGACCACAGAAGGCCTGCTTCTGGGTCAGAGAAGAGCAAGTGCTCTCAAGGAATATGAGATTCATGATTTGCTCTCAGTGGAGTGTAAACTGCTAAAGGCTGCATGCCTGCAGCCTGCATTCAGAAAGAACTCTGGCTCCTTTGTATTCACCGAGGGATATCAGATTCCTAGACATCCTCTGGGGAAAATATATATATATATATATGCTGGGAAAATAAAGGTCTTGCCTCTGCCGCAGGAAAGTATTACACTGATGCTTTTAGAAACTGTGGAAGGATATTTGTGACCTGCTATGCTGTCTTGTACACCATAAATTCTTCAGGTTTTTTGTTACAAGATGTTACTTTTGCTTTAGTTTTATTTAGAAAGAAAAACTACCTTTCAGGCTAGTGTTTCACACCTTTACTGACTGCAAAGTACGCAAAAAAAAAGTGTTATTTACTGATTGAGTCAAAGAATTCTAATTTCTCTTCCCATTTTCTATCTTTATGCCTTAATCTAAGCTCTTTAGGAAACAGCCATATTATCTATTCTCACAGAGGCTCTAGGCAGAGATTAATTAGCAACATGCTTCTGAATTCTTCAAATTAATGTATGACTGAAATGCAAAGTGCCCCTACTGATAACAGAAATTGCAGCTTATATTGCCAGAATAAAGCTTTTTTTATTGACTTAAGATGGAATCAAATTCTTCTGCATTTGTATCCAGAGTGCGTGTTAGAGTTAGGTAGTAAGAACTACCAGAGTTTCATTAATTTTGTTTCCAACCAAAAAAACATGTATTCTAAAAATATATTTAAAATATTACTTGGGCAGCCTCTAACAGTGCTTGGCTTCAAATTAGTCACCAAGTATTGAGAGATAATTATAGCACTTAGATTGAGTGTGAGGAATTGTGGTTCTCATTGCTGAAGCAGAGATAATTGCTGTGAACAGACTCTCCACCCGTGCCATTCTACAAACACTCAGTTTGGGAGCGTGGTGAAGAGATTGCTTAGATTATTTCTGCAAAAACATGTCCATGAGTTCATAGTCTGGAGCATTAGGAGGAAATTTGTTTCAGTGAAATCAGAGGTAATTTTTTCTTCCATAGTTATGTCTTACTCTACCAAACTATCAGAGGCTCAAATGTGCTTATTAGTCCATCTCCCTAATGTTAGTTGCATCCGACAACAATACCTGCTTTCCGCAGAAGTATCCCCAAAGGCTCACAGCCTTCTCATGACCCTCCCCTCTCTTTCCATTTCAGTCCCAGATGTCCTTACAAGCACCAAAAAAGCCATACAGGAGCTGAATGCAAAACAGTCCTCTCCTTTCTGAAGCAAACCCCATGTTTCTGGTATCTAGTAACTGACTGGCATGCACAGGCTTTTTTCATCAGGATATGAATGCCTCCATCATATTCCTATACGGAAATACTTGGGATGTAAAAAGTTTTTAGGCAGTCCCCACAGATGCCTTGATCACCACCATACTTTCTCTCCAACTTTCACCAAAACTGGAACTGTACATAGTAGCAATCTGCTGTATGCAGACTGCAGATAAAAAATGCATACAAGGACTCTAATGTTTGATGAAGATGTTGCCTAGGCTGGTGCCAGAACATGTTCTAGAGAACTTGCTGTTGTTTCTCTGTCCTCTTGTCAATCCCACAAGCCTTTTCATGTTTTTCTCAAAATCTCTCTTCTCTCTTTCCCACTTTCAGACCGGCCAAGACACAACTCTGAATTTGGCAGCAATTCCTCAAGGAAAGAATTCACCCATATTTTTCTCCAAAAGCAGCACAGTGTGTGGGGATATTCTGAAAGAATATGGAGAGAGATTTCACATGGACAGAAGTATGAAAAAATGCGTAACAACTGAAACATTCCCAAGTAGTAAGTCATACATGTGATGACTCAGTTGGCCTAAGAAACTGAAGCACTCAAAGCACCTCTGTTTCAAGTACAGACGCTTGGACACTGATGTCAGACGTCCATGCTAGTTTCCACAATGGCAAGAGAGCAAGGAGCTTGTGAAGAGCTCACTACCCATTCTCACTAGGACAAATACAATGCATTAGCCGATTTTCGTAGACCAAGAATAGAAAATGAAGGCACTTCTTTTCCTCTTTCCCTATGCTCACATTTCTCAGCCTTTCCTACTGACCTAATGGAATACCTAGCATAGCTATGCTCTCTCCTTCAGAAACCTGAATCTCTGCTGTGGAGTTCAGCTACTTGAAAGACCAGCATCTAAACTTCCTTCTGGAAATAAAAATAAACCCCCATAGTCCCCTATCATCATCTAAGGCAACACAAGGAACATTTTCAAAGTATGACCATGTAATGAAATTACTTTTGTGTCAGACACAATAGTCTATGAAGATGTTTTAAAAATACACTTCTGATTCAAAGTGCTCTTCATTATCTGTTTTGTGATTTCAGTATCATGTAAAAGATTCTATTATTGTTAGACTTGTTTCCCACCAAACACTTAGTCTGAGTTCCTGTCCCATCCTCCATTTGATCAGGAGAGTGTACATTCTTTATTACAGACCCTGTGTTTTTAAGGCAATTGCATCTTATTTGCAGATTTCTGTATTTCTGAAAAAAAGCAAAACACAGGTTTAATACTCTTGTGTGCACATTAAACAAACCATATTTTAAATATTTGAGAAAGAGTTTTCATATATGATGAAATGTCAGGAAGTGGGTTTTTTTCAGCCCAGTCAGCAAAATTAAGTTCTAATGGAATTAATTATCCCTTATATGAGAAGCAAATGCTGGCAATGTGGCATCTTAAGAAGCAGAAGCATAATTTGAAATATGATTTTGATATTTTTTTAATTAAAAATCCCACTACATAATAATATTGTATATATACAATTTTTATTCCTAGACAACTTGTTGTAACACAAAATCTCAATTCCCAACTGTTAAAAACATGACTTCTTTGTTTGCATTTTAAATTGTTTCCCCTTGAAATGATATTGCTAAAAATATATTTTTGGGAGTAGTTTTCAGTGTTTTTCAATACTATGTGTTTCTTCTGTGGGGTTTTCACCTAAAAATAACTACCTACCTTGAAATCTTCCCACTCTTCACTCTGTCTATTTTAAATATTTTGTGCACACTACAAGGTGACACTATATTTTTAAGGAAATACATATATGGTGTTTTGTTGCTATATCCTGTTTGTAAAGTTCTGTAAATAAAAATTACATAAAACTCAGTAAGTTGGCTTGGGTTTTTTTCTTATTTCTTCTAGTGATTATCCAAAAGCACTGACATCATTATCTGTACCATTTATGTAAAAGGTTTCAATAATTTTAACTTAAGGGAACATACTTGTTCAAATACTTAATAGCTAATAGGTCAATTCAATACAGACTCTTTGTTCAGTTTGCTTTGAATTTTCAACAGTTAGTTATCAGTTGCATTTTTTGAAAAATCTAAGTACAGTCTCAGAGCTGTAGGACATCTTGGATTTTTTAAACCAATCCTTATGTATTGAAAATCTCTTTACTCATAATGAAATCTGAATAAATATTAAATAAAACTTTTGTTATAGAGTCATAGAAAAATTTACTGACTCAACTAACATCTTGAAAATAAAAAGCCAAATATTGACTGATTTTAATGTTGCTTTGCTTTGGACTGTCAGGATAACTAGCTCTTCAAAAGAATTCCTTCATGAGAGCTTGAGAGATCTATGAAAAACACAGAACATCTGGGGTAGACCAGTTACAGTCTGAGTAAACTGTTAGGTTTTGAGTGATTCCTCTTCTTCTGGGCGCTGATTGGTGAAGAACTGAGAATTAAAAAGAACAGACATGACAGGCAGCATCATGTACGTAACCCAGATACAACTGGGGTGAGAAAGCACAGAGATGATCCCTTCTATATCCGTCACTCACAAAGATGATGGGCAAGAGCTTTTGAACTGGTGAATGCCACCTCCTGAATTACTTTGTCAGATGATAGTCAGCAGTAGGCTTTTTGATTGTCAGCTGTCTACCTCATCAGCTGAAGGGAGAACTCAGCAGAGATTTATGTGCATGGGCATCACCTCTTTCATCTGGAAGCTGTCCCTTCACTGATGGCCACATTACAGCGCTCAGTCAGTACTGTCCCCAGGCTCCAGACACTACTTGGTGTTGGCGTCTGGATGTTTATGAGAGACATCTGGCAGTCAGATGCATCAGCTGCACTGCCAGCTCTGTTCCCTGCCTACCACTCCGCAGTTTTTCGAGAGCTGGGAGCTGTTCTGTGGCTGCACAGCTCCTTTCCCAAAGCCCAGCTGCTCTCAGGTTGCAGACCAGAAAGGCTTCTAAAGAGTACACTGAAAATTACTTGGCGGAAAGGTAATGGTGTCCTGATAGTGATGTGTTTCTTTATCAGGGGCTATTTTTGCAGGGCTGAGCTAAGAAACAGGAGAGCCTAGGAGCCAGCTGCCAAAAGCCTCCTCAATGTGCCATGCAGATAAGCAGAGGAAAAACACCAGGCAATCTGGGATGGCTTCCACATGCCCACAGAGTGTGCAGATGTAAATGTCAGAGTATGAGTTTTTCTGCACTCATACCCACTCCTATTCAAATCTGCACTACTTAGTGATCTGAGGGGATAGGGATTCCTTTTAAATGAACATGAATGTATGGCCCTAGGTACTAACTGAATCCTTTCTCTCCCAAAAGTTTCTCCCTAGTTTAATTTAGGGGGTTTTTGTTACGTTAAACACTTCTAAAGCTCCCTGACTCAAGAGTTCTCAGTATTAACACCTGAGAACAAAATCACAGATCAGTATTTTGCAGCCAAATGTGTTCTGAAAACTATAGAAAAATCCATGAAGTTTTCAATTTATTTCATTTAAACTGCCTTAACCTCTTATAGGACACAGTGTAGTTATTGGCACATCACTCCATGTATTACTGCAGTGTACTCTGTTATCTTAGGGAGAAGGCTTTACCATTTTAAGTACTTGTACTGCACTGTTGCACAGAAGAATATTAAACACATCCAAATAAAAGACTGCAGCTCAAAAGAAAACATGTCTTTTGTAGTAGAAGAGTGTTGGGGGTTTTAAAATCCCATATATAGATATAAAAAACCACAACTGAAACCAGTTTAGAAATAGTTTTCTACTGGTACACAAAGTATTTGCTTTTATGAAAGGAAAATGGATTAAAAAAAAAAAAGTTTGAGATTGCAAGATGAAACAAGAAGTAACTCCATTGAAATTAGGCAGCTATAAGAACAGAGCAAAGTCAAAGTGCACATTCCAAAGTAAGGCCAGCACATCCTGATTATCAACACTGATATTCAATGGAAAAACACAAGTCAGCTTGTAACATTGCAGTAACATTCTCATTCACAGAACACTAACTTTAAAAAACAGTGCCTGGATGTTAACAAGAGTGTATCATTTCATGATTTTCTCTTCCTCAACTGTCCTTTTCATTTTAGGAATTTTTGGTCTAACTACTTTCTTCACTTTCCTTTAAAAGGAATCAAGCCTCAGGAGGCAGAAGTTGCACAACATGGATATTTAATTTCTTTTCCTTTCACCCTAAAAAAAAATAAAGTTCACCTTTGGGTACAAAAGCAAACAAATACAACAAATATCCAACACTTTTTTCACTTAGACAGGATGGTGGCAAAAAAAGCTGATTTTAGAGACGCTTATTTAGACACTCAAGTGCCCATAAAAGAGATAATTTATCCTGTTTGCCAGAGATACGCTGGTTAAAAATAGCATGGTAGTGAAACAAAGCACATGGTGACACTATGTCAGATGACAACAAAATGGCCTAGCAATGGAAAAGAAATGAATTCTATGTACAGTAAGTTTTTCTCAATTGTTCTTATTTTCTACACAGATTTTCTTTTCTCAATTATCCTGTACTATAGCATGACTCAAAAGCAGAATACATAACAACACGAAGTGTTAGCTACAAGTTAGAGATATGCTACTAGATCTTGGTGTTTGGGGAGGTGGGAGGGATTGTTTTGTAGGAAACAAATTCTAGATTTTATCCATTAACTGTATTCATCATTATTTCTGTTAATTAACAACAGAATTTGTTAACAGATTATCAAACAAAAGACAATTCTAATATTTTGTATATCACTAGTGTAAATACTTCAGGGGAAACATTTCTGATAACATTAGTCAATGTGCTTTGAGAACTGAATTTATTTAAGAGGTTGGTTGTTTCCATATTAAGTTATCTCTTTCTTTTATAGACAGAGAATACTTCACTATTTCTTTTCTTCTCTTAGTTTGCAGAAAGTGAAAGTTAGGGAAGAGAAACAATTTAAAATCCATTAAAAAAAAATAGGTCATTATTAGAAATGTTAAACATTAAGCCTAATCAAGACAAAGTTTAAAGTGCAAAGAGGTCCTTCCTAACTTATGCCAAGAAATGCTTACAATGAACATCAATAATGACATAAAAGGAAGTTAGTCTGATTATTGTTACTATTATACAGAGAATGAAAGCTTTTCAGAATAAACCACACTTTAAAATTATCTGAGTACCCAGAAGAGAAAATTTCAAGTACTTGGAGAGTTTATAATCCTTCTTGGGAAGTTAACATTACTGGCCATATATAGGCGTGCAATGAAACTGATTTTCTAATACTAAGTATTTTTTTTTTTAAATCCTCAAGACTATAAATTTCTAAAGTACCTACCCATTACATGTGCTCAAATCCTTCAAATGCAGTATTGTCAATACAGTAACTTCTCCCTCCCCAAATTGATTATGTCTCTGTATATTGGCTACAGCTATTGAATCAGCATTTTTAGTATCTAAAGAAACCTAATGGTGCTATCAATTGTACTATTTGGTAAGTGATTTAGGGTCAAAACCACAGTATTGATCAGACTCCATCTTTGAAAGAAATAAACAAACTGAACATCTATTGCTTTACCTTTACGTGTATGTATATGTGTGTGTCTGCACACATGTACACAGCTGCCTATTTTGACAAACATGGTTTTATTTGTCCCCTGAGGAAATGGTGCCATTAATCAGCTAATTATGAGTGCAAAACTATCCATTGGGCAGTTAATTCATTGCCAGAGTACACAAAGCCATTTCACCTAACTGACTTTTTAAATGGTTAAAGAGGTTGAGTACTACGCTATGTACAGGCTGAAAATTGATTATCTTAAATACAAAATTAAACTCAAAAGTTATTAAGAATGCATGCTTGCTACTTTCCTTTTTTCTATGCAGTGCAAGTTGGAGATGTATACAGTACTGAAGCTGACTGAGCTCCAAGGCTCTTCACTCTGAAGCAAGGATTATGAACCCTGTTGCCCTCCCAGTGTTGGTGGGACACAGAGAGTACATGCATGCTTTGCACTTCTTACACCTTACTGCAAATGGCTGTTTCACCTCTGTTGCAGAAAGTCTCAGGGCACTTGTATTAAATCTTTGAGACCTGTGATTATTTCAGAAATGTGACAATCTTAAACAGTATCTCCACAGAAACATTTGCATATGTAGGAAATAAATATACATTTAAACATCAAAAAAAAAGTTTATTTAATAACTTATTTCTTTCTTAAGACCTCTGATTTGACTCTTTCTGCCTCTGAAGACAAGATTTAATTTACTGTCAATTATTGGGCAATGTTATCTTACCATTTTTAGATTGTATGTGGATTTCTACATAATAATCCTTACTGTTCTAAAAAACCCTGACATTCTCCTACTGTCATAAATCCCTATCTAAGCAACCTGTCAAGAATGAGACCACTCGATGTTAATTAAAAATTAACATCTGTTTTATTAAAAGAACAATTAAAAAAATTAAAAGTTGAAATAATCCAGTCCGGGAAAATCCACCAAAAAAATCCTAAACCCCAGGTCCGCAGCGATTAGAAACCTTTAGGCCTAACCAGCACAAGGCTCCAGTGCAGGAAGCCTGCAATGCTGGGTTAACTTTGGCTAGTCCAAAGTTAGAGAATTAAAATGGTCTCTCTGGGAGATAGGGGCCTCACTCACCAGCACTGGGCTTCACCCACAGCTAACCCGAGGCAAACGCCCCCCCAGAGCTCTTGGAAAGTCTGCTCCTGGAGCTGGGCTTAGGAACTTGTACAACTTAAGGACAACTAATGAAAGCATTGACCTACACCACAAACACTACAGGGAACTTTTAAAACAGAACAATCAACAGTCATTTTAAGGAACTTTTAAAACTGAACCATAAACACTTCAAGAATCTTTTTAAAAAACATACTAATTAACTTGGATACCTTGGGTATGTGCAGGAAACAAGACATTTGGAAGTCTGAGGCTCAAGGAAGGGATCCAACTTGGGAATATTTTATCAATAGGGATTTTTAATTAAGAACTGTGTGATTACATGATTCTGAGAATTGACTTTATATCTTTAACTAGTTTGATGGGCATTTTAAGTATGTAAAGGCTAATTTGGCAATTAAAACACTGAATATGCAAAATACAAAACTAGGACATTTAACATCTTATCATGCAAAATCAGGGCACTTAACATGCAAAGGCCAATTTGGTGGATTTCATATATAACACTGTCCATACAAATTATGTCTAATGTAATTTCAGTATAACCTCTGGCATTGGCAAACACTGATCATCTTTTATTGTTAAATGCCTTAACAGAGCCTGTGGCTGATTTTACCACGAGCAGAATCTAGCCCTGAATTTAACACTACTTCACATATTAAGTCTATGATACAGAGAACTTTGAAACTATTTTCAAATTGGTATGTCCTCACCAAAGGCAGGCAGATGGTCATTTGTAGAAAAACAAAGATAAAGCCCCACAGGAAATCTATTTTAATGTTATAAATCTGTATGAAAAAAATTGTCAACACAATTCAAGGAGCAGTGGTGCACAGTTATTTCTGGAACAAGTATATGTATCTGCCTTCTTGTGTCTTTTTCAGACTGGTTGCAGTAAACAAACTCATTAGAACAACAAATCTGAGTTCCAGAGAAGAAGGCCTGGCAAGATCTCAAAGATTTATGTTCTTCCAGTGACCGATGCTGAATCAGCTTCTCTGCAGATATGGATTTGCTGATTTTTTTATGCTTTAATTTGATGATTCTTATTAAAAAAAAAAAAAAAGCAGCAATGTTGGTGCATGAAAATTTTTATAGTTCAGTGTGTAATTCAAAAGCATGCCTTATCATTGTGTTCTGCTTATGATGAGTTTTTATAAGCAGAGGTTTCATTTTATTTTTTACAATTAAGCAAGTCCTTGCAATTTTTCTTACTCCTTACTCCTACTTTGAAGATTCAGCAATACACAGTTTGAAAAGTTCCTTGAAGAATTTTATGTGGGAGGTTACAAGAAATATAAGAAACTTTCTCAGACTCACCAGACAGCTGACCACCATGATGATAGAGGATAGCTTTGCAGAATTTACCACAGTCCAGGTTAATCTCCTCATGTCTCCCCCAGTGCTCCCTCAGGACAAAACCTTCTCAATTTTTTGAATGTCTGTGCTGGCCTCAGACAGATCCTACTCCCAGTTCTTCAGGTGGACACTTGAATCTAACTCAGTCATTTGATGACAGGAAAATTTTATTAGCTTGAGACTTTTGGAGGTAATTTTGCCCAAACTCAAAGCAGGGCTCACTTAAAAGAGAGATTTGCCCATTCTAGTGATGGCTACTCCACTGCTCCCCCGAGCAACCTCTCCCTTGGTTAATACATAAAGGTTTACACATTAAACAAAATTAGAGTCCATAATCACTGAAATAATAAAAATTAAGCTTAATGGTTTTCAGGAAGAACAAAACTTTCCCAAAGAAAACAGATTTTTCTCTTTTTTACTATTCACAGCTGCAAGTTGAATAGAAAAATAAACTTCTTTCTTTCATTTGTAATATCAAGTCTGGGACATGATTTAGGAAAGAATACTAGGGAGCCAAAAAAACATTACATGAGTGCTTTGTACAGGCATCACTGTAAATTATGCAGTGCTGTTTGCTTTTTCTCCCCTTTATCATGAAGGGTGTTTTTTCAAATAATTGCTGTAAACTTTCTAAGTACTCTTGACTCCAAAGCAAATAGTAAAATGAAAAAAATTTTAAATTAACTGTCATGAAAGTGTATTTCTAACCTTCCTAAACTCCTTGGATGTCATACTCAGACCCATATTTAACAGCACTGTTCACATGGCTATGATACTAACCATTAAGTGATGATAAATAGTAAGGCATGCTGTGCAAATGATATATAATTTTATGTTGCATTCCCCATACCATATTACAAATCACACTAGAATTTCTGTGGTCAGGTCATATACTGTGCTAGGCCAGGCAACATGTGATTTTACTCCCCTGATAATCATAAACATTATGCACAGATTTTATCTACTGGTCAAAAGAAACCTGTAATTAGTGACTAAGCCAACCAGATCTAATAAAATGACAGGGTCTTTCCAGTCCTATAAGCATGGACTAATCCAACCCCTTAAAAGCTCCCACTGCTGCCTAACACACTGTGTGTCTTTTCAGAAAAGTGCATCTTCTAAAAGAAATTTAGGAAAATATCACAAACATTTCCAGGATATCTGAAGTTCACTTGTGCCGCTTCACCCTCTTCTGCCTTGCTGTACCTGGAAGTTTTCTGACATATCACTGGTCAATGAAGATAATTATTCATCTCATTTTCACATAGGTATTTTTAAACTGGTCTGTGCATGTTCTGACAAACAAGACCCAATACCTTCATTGCAGGAACTAGGACAGTTTTAATGTATCCCAGTAATTAGGGATTTGGATTTTCCACATTTAGATACACACATATCTATCTATGTCTCTGTATATCTTGATGTTATCTTAATTAGATTTGAATTAAGGGCTATATATTTTGGACAGCACTCATACTTAACTAAACATTTTAATTTTCAATTGGTAGGCTTAGAGGAGATCTGAGTTTGCAGTTAGAGATATTGCTTTTAGTGTAAACAGGAACTGAATAAACATCAGAAGGTATCAGTGAAGAAAGAGTGAACACAAAAATGGTGAATTTTTTTTTTCTTGTCTCATTTTTTCTGTCTTAAAGAAGGATAAAACTATCTTTTGAATGTAGAACAGCATCCTCCACATACTGCTCTTTTACTGACATATTGGAGTACTGAAACTTCCTGCTCTTGTTTTATGGTGCCATGAGAGGTCCACAATGAAACTGCTTTCCTTTACATGTCCCATAGATCCTGCTGTGGAACATCCCATATCCTGACATGGTTTTCTGCTCAGCCTGTCTTGCTTCCTATACTCAATCCTTTTGGCTGTTCTTTCAACTGCATAGAAGGAATACTTTCAGGAAGGTATTTGAAGGTGGAGATGTTTTTATTATGTGGGAAAGGAACAGTCTCGAAGATAAGAGAGAGGGAATGCCTCCTTTGCTACCTGCCAATACATTCTGCTGCTGAAAGAAATGCAGAATTCCTGAATGCTCCCTCCATGGGTAAGAAAGAGCTAAAAGCAATTTGTCAAATGACCTTACTATCACCAAAAGGTCTGTATCTACTAGTATAAACATCATTTTTGCAGTGCATCGATACATAATGCTTTTTCTGCAAACAGCAGTAAATTGTATTAATTCTATGGATCAGGTTGTCCTAAATTTCTTTTTGTTAAGCAACACTTGCTAATAATGAGGACTTCTACAAGAAAATATGACTCAGCAAGGATCATGGGAAGTATCCTTTTACGTTAAAATTTTATTTGTACCTTTTACAAAAATACAGAAGCAAATCTGTCCACTTACTTTTGTTCATATGAATGCATTCTTTCATCATTAGAAAAAACAATACAACTTATTTCATTCTGAAGCAAAACCAGTTGTGGTCCTTCAGATGACACATTAGGGATGTGCTGTAATTCTGCAGTATACATACATTTGTCCCAGATGAGTAGTTTCTGCTTTTACCTATGCTGCATAAGGTTTTACTCCCCCTGCCATCAGCTCTCCACAGAGCCCACCTCTTGATTCTTCAAGACTGGCTGCTTTCCTGCTAAGCACCAGGAACCCTGGCTGCTCTAGAGACTGCTCCTGTCACTCACCCAGTCCCTGGCTCTCTTTACTTTTAGCCACAGACTTGGTGGATTTGCCATGAGGGGCTTTATGATCTGAGGGCTAGAACAATTAGCTAGGGGGGCAGCATATGCAGGCAACTCAGAACACAGTTCTAGCTCTCATAGCACTGGAGCTTGAGAAATCCCAAAGTCCAGGACACAGCTCTGCTCTCTACATAGTTCATCAGTAAATTGTATCACACACTTTCTTACAATTCATTTTCTCTGTCTTGCAACTGTAAAGCACTTAAATTGCTTAGTTACTTCAGCTATGCACTAAGCATGAATGCCAGCACTTGTCATTAGCAGCCTTGCACATTCAGTTTATGCTACATGTCTTTAAATAATATGTTTAAAAATTATTTTCTATATAAGACTTCAGGTGTCCTGCATTGTTAGTGCTGTGAGAAAGTGTAGATATCCTGCTTTTTAGTCCCTTATTAAGCTGCTTATCAGTGACATTCTGATGCTACTGCATAACTGTAAGAGTCAGACTTCTGCTCTCCAGGCCTACAAAACATTTCTTTAGTCTTAATTCTGAGGTCATATTTCTCAGAAGCAGTTTATTATCTAAATGTAATTTTAAGTATCTTGCACACAGACCATTTCAATAGTCTCATGTGTTCTTGGAGCAAAGGCTAAGTTTTGCTTTTGAATACTCAGATGAATCTTACACCCAGATAACCACCGATATATGTAATTTATCTCTATTCTGGTGGAATTGATGAAAAGTGAACCTTTCTGAATCTGGACCTCTCTCCTGATCCCACAGGACTACAGGACATACAGGAAAGCTCAGAGTTTGTTTCTCAGATCTCACTCCTGCAAACACTATGGCTCTCAAAGACGTACTTTGGTACAATTACTTAAAATTATTTAAAACACTATCACTTCCTCAGTTTAAGCTCTGCCTCCTGGCCAGAGATTGCTGCAAGGAATGTTTAGGTTAGAAGTAAGGTTTGTTTGTACTGAGATAATAGACTGTGAATTGGGGTAGGAGAGATAGAAGCACGTCCTGTTCTACTATGAAGAGGGTAAGCTCTGTGAAGAAGTCTGGCATACTGCAGTGGGCATTAACCTTTCAAATTTATTCATCTAACTGGACCCCTTAGGCACTCAAATAATTTTACATGGTTGACTGACACTTTTTTTGGTGTTGTTTACAGCTACTTCCATGTGTAAACCCACTTGCTTTCCTAGACCTGTTTGGCATGAAGGCTGAAATCTGCTGGACAGTTTTTGTGTGCTAAATCTGTCTAACTAATAAATTTATCCAGCCGTAGGAGGAGAACAATGGCTGAGCACAAGCATGCCACTCAGCCTGACAAGCCCAAGGACATTGAAGAAGACGTTTTACAAGAACAGTACATGTCACTGGAAATGACAGGCTATACACTTAAATATAAACTCAAGACCCTCAATACAATTTAGCATTTCTAGCAGCAACAATCCAGTAACCCAAATTAAATACTATCAGTTCAAAAGACAATGGAAGCAAAAAGGAGACAAATTTGAAAAGTTTGAGTAGCTGCAAAAATAAAGCTGGACTTCAATTTCTACTCTTATCAAAAACATATTGCCTGCAAGAACCTACGAGAGGAAAAGAAACCCCAAAAAACAAAACAGGAAAAAAACAAAACCAAAACCAAAAAAACCTAACCAAACAAAAAAAATCCCCAAACCCAAAGCTCGCCAAAATACACTAAAAAGAGAAGGAAAAAGGGGTGACAGAAGGGCTGAAAAGTGTCATTATTAGTGTTCGTGAATGCATATTCAGCTTTTCTCTTCTTGGTTTCTGTAACCAGGCAATTAAATAACCATCGTAACTTCAGTGTTACTAGTCTGTATAGCTGCAGAAAAATTAGAAAATAACATTTTAAATGACTTAGTATTTAGATAGTAGATAAAAATGGATCACATGTCTGGATGTTCCAAAGTTTATCTTTCTAAAAAAGGTCATGATGAACACTTTGAAGATCTCAATGCTCAGATTCATCAGAAAAAGAAGAAAATAACCTTGTTTCCAACTTTGCCTTTCCTAACTGTGGCCTGTTCTCCCTGTTTTCTGTTCATGGCTGTGTATCTGGCCTCAAGTCCACAGATGCTGGAGACACTGAACTCTAATGGCAATCATACTCACAGAAAAAAAACAATCTATATTTTGAAAAATTGGTTTTAATATATAGGGACCACTGGGGGTTGAACTTTTTATATATAAGATGGGAAGGCATTTGTAGGAGGCTGTTGCCTACAACAAAAGTAGATTGGCTTATTTCCATGATATCCATGCAAAATTTATTGAAATTAATGTGAGTCATTGAATGGATTTCACACCATTTCTAGAAGAGATCTAAAGGAACAGCAATACAACTGAGTATAATGGTCTGAAAACTGAGGCTGTAGTGAACAATGCCACAATGTAACATAAACTACCATTAAATTAAATGACAGGATCAAAATACACACCCCCTGAGCAAACAATCAACTTACATTTCTATTAACTAATGGAAATTGTACCAACTACAATTCACGTTGACAATCATAAAAAAACCTCAGTGTTATAAATTAAACATTGCAAAATAAAGTACAAAAATATTTTGCTATGTTATGTTTATTTTCTAACTAACCGGCTTATTGTTTCCAAGCATTACATTCCCAGCATTGCTACAGTGAACACACAGCGCTGTGGCGCAGGATCTGGACATCTTACTGACACCCAGTGTAGAAAGTACAATAGCATAATTTGTTTCCAGCCTTATCCTCCGAGTGTCGAGTAACAGCCCTCTGTTATTTGTGTGAAGCCTGAAGCTTTAGCAGGAGACAATGCCTTTCAGGAACCTCGCTGGGGGCCTGAGCAGCCATCGCACACCTGACCGATCCCGGGCGCTCCGTGCTTTGGCTCGGCGTTACCCGCGGGCCGCTGGGAAGAGCCAAACCCGACTCCCGCCCCGCGGGCTTTCTGTGACAAGGTGTGAACGTGTTTCTGTTCCCAGCACGTTTAGCGCCGCAAAACTCGTCAGAGAGCTAAAAGGGCGCTTTATACGTTAATTTTGGATCTTTGCCCGTCTAAACTCTTAATCCAGGCGCCGGGCGCCTCCGCCCTCCCCAGCGGCTCCGGCGGGACTCCGGCCGCGGCGGAACCCGGCCCGCGGGAGGCTCCCGGCCGCGGCGGGCGCACGCCTCTCCTGCGGAGCGCTCTCGCGGAGCGGCGCTGCCGCCAGCCCGGCTCCACTGCGGCCCCGCGGGCGCGGAAGCGGCACGCAGCCCCCCGAGCAGCAGCGTTTGGGGTTCCCTTGTTCCCTCCCTTCAGCGATCCCAAACTCCGTTCCAACGCTTTTATTTCCTCCTGCGTCCCAAGGCAGCTTCCTGCCCGCGCTGCCACCGCTTGTCCCCAGCATCCCGCCCGCCCCGCCGCTCCGCGCCGCCGGTTCACGGGCGGCCCGGGACGGTGGCGGCGGGGGCGGTGGGCGGCCCGCGGGAGGCCCCGATTGGCGCAGCCGGCGCACGTGGGGCCGCCCTCCCGCCTCGGCGCTGGCAGCGCGGCCGCCGCCGCGGGGCACGGCACGGCAGGGCGGGAGAGCGCACCGTGCTCCGCTCCGCGCGGATCTCCGCGCACCGCACGCGGCGCTGCGGCGAGGAGGGGAGCGAGAGGACTCAAACCGAGCCTGCGGAAAGGTGGGTGTGGGGGCGGCAGACGCCGCGCTGCGGGTCGCGGTGGCCGTGGGACGGGCGGGGGCGATGTGCCCATCGGCTCCCTCGGTGGTGCGCCGCGCCCGCCCCGTTGGGGCTGCCGGCTGCCACGGCGGTCCGCGGGCGGAGCTCTCCGAGGGAGCGGGGCAGCGAGTTAGCGATTAACTCTGCCGTGGCGTCCTCCGCCCCGGCACGGCGCCGGGAGCGCCTGGGCGCTCCGGGGGTGCCGGGCCGAGGCAGCCGGGTCTGCGCCCCGGGGGGAGGCGGCTGTTCCCGCGGGCGGGGGCGGCCGCAGCCGGAGCCGCGGAGCTCCGCCGAGCGCCGTCTGCGGCGCGGCTGGGGCGAGGCGGGCGGTGTGTCCGGCAGCGCAGCCCTTCAGCCCTCGCCGTCGGAGGCTGTGCGAGCGGGGGGTCCCGGCCCTGGCCGTGCGGCCACCTCCTGGCACAGGAGGCTTTGCTCTGACACCGGCCCCGAAGTCTGCGCTGCCAGGAGTCGCTGGTGCAGCCCGGCGGTGGTCGGTCCCTATAGATCATCCTTGGGAGGGTCTGCGGGTGGTGAAGAGCAGCACAGAACCGGCCAGTAAACGTTAAGCAGATCTACTGGTCCCCTTCCAATAGGATGTTTCAGGAGTAACCTTGACAGTCCAGTGAAACGGCCACCACCACCCTCCTCGCCTTCTGTTTGAGCCAGCTTTGCTAATGGAAAAGTAAAATCTACAATAGCTGTCGTCATTATCCACTTGTCTTGTGCTGATGCTGATGAAATCTGAAGTTCAAGAAAATATTTAACATTATTTAGAGAAATGTGTTATTCTTTTTTCATCATATTTTGCCCTCTGTCAAACAGAGGAGCTTATGTTTAAGGAATTACATCACTTTGCAAATCCCTCTATCTTTCTCTAAAAATAAACTGTCTTTTAGGATGTCTTTAACTTGGCTGTTTTCCTTTTGTGAGTCAGAGCTAGTGTTACTGCTTTTCATTGCTTGAACAGGCTCCACAGACCCATGACACCTCTCTTAAGAGTTTTAAGAGTTGTTGCTCATGTGATGGGGATCATCTGGCAACTCTGCTTAACGTTACTGAGGCAGACAGGACCTTTTCCATCCTGAAATACTGGAAGATGACAATAAGGTATCTTGATTCTCTTTCGATTGTGACATCTTATCAATGCTGCAGTGATTAATTGTAGGAGGTCTGTGACCTGCCGTCCCTTATAAGAGAGGAGTAAGCAGAGGGCAGGGAAATTGTATCTTGCTGGTGATGCATTGAGTTGGCAACTGAGAGGTTTCTTTTTCACATCTATAGTTTCCAAGCACACTTCACTCCTGATTTTTTCTGTAATTGTAGTAAATTATTTTAATGAGACCCTAAGAACTCCAAATGTAATGAACACAGGAGAAATACTTGTGCTAGTTTGTGGGCACGCAGTCATAATGGGGAGTTGGGCATTATTTTTTTTTCCCCCACGCTCTTTGAATATGAATTTACAGCTTCTTGCCCCTAGGAAGGATGTTCCCCCATGGGGTTGATGTTAGTCTGCTTGATAAATACTTGGAAAAAGTCGCTTTCAGTGAAATGTTTAAGGCCTTTCTGCTTGAGGGAATGCAGTTACAGTGTAGCTTCGCCACACTAATTTCCCTTCTAATACTCTTGATTTTCTTTAGGAATATGCCTTAAAAGTGGGATGGTGCCTTTAAAAATGCACTAAAATAAAACAATGAAAATAAAAAGTACTGTAACATTTTGAGTGTAGAGTCAAAGAACCATTTTTGAAGTTAGCCCAATCACCATTTTGTGATAGCTTCCTCAGGTGAAGGAATTTCCAGGTGGAAAAAAAAGGCTGTGAAGAATTGTGCAGTGGAAAGTAAGGGGTATCCTACCCCTGAGTAAGAGTGTTTGCTGTGGTGACAGATTTCTGTTAACTTTCACATGTTGTTTTCTCATCTTTGTTTCATTTATCTTCAAGTTTCTGAGTGTCTCTCTAGAGTCAGGGATGTGTGATGATGGTATTGTGAGCTATAGAAGGGTAAAAGAGAAGTATTTTACCGGGGTTTTTTTCTTCCAGATTTATGTTCAGATCACCTCACTCGTGTGCATGTGGAATTTTTAGACAGTGAAGATAATATAAAAATAAGCTATTTATAAAGTCCTCAGTATGAAGGGGTTTTTTTCCTCCTAGTTGAATATTCTTTCTTTGCACAACATACAGTTGCTTATACTAGAAGTTTACTTCTTAAGTAAGATGAATTCATCAATAGAGATACTTCTTGTGCTTGTAGTGTTGTTACTAGATTAAAGCATACATTTTAGGAAACTTAAAAATACCTTTAAAAAAAAGATGCAGCTTATAAGACTATATGTGGTAAGATGTCTTCTGTTTTATTATGAATAAAATTCTTTAAAATGCCAACTCTGTAAAATAGGAGCTGTTAGTTTCCTGTGGGGAGAGGCATGCTGTCTAAATAACAGTGCATTTGTTCTTTCTTTCTTCTTTCCTTGTAACTTAGTGTCTATTTCCAGTGTCCAGCTAGTAAGCTAACATTGCCAAGGTTGTAGAGAAGTGTTTTAATCACGTGTTTGGAAGTGTCTGTTTGGAAAACATGATGGTAAGACAAACTTGTCTTCTGTTTTTAACCAAGCAGGAATTCTGTAGCTAACATGTGCAGAGACAAATCAAGTCCTTCAAGTGAACCCTTAATTTGCCTAGTCCTTGATTGGTGCTCTCTAGTGATGTTGGAGATTTGAAAAATGCATAAACTAAAAAGCCTTGGCATTAATCTATATTGTAGCCAGACATGCCGGTGAATTCATTAATACACTTTTGCATATGACTGCAGCAGTTTGTGCTGGTTTAACTGTATAGAAGCATGTTTAGATTTAGGCTTTTGGTTTGCCTATTTCTTGTTGTTTTGAGTTGGGACATGCAAACTGGGATGTATGTAGTATTTTATCAGTGCTAATAAGCATTGTAGCATTGTTCTTGTTCTGTAGCATTCCTTGGTTATACAGATCTTTAATTTATCCCCAACACATTTCTTAAGCTTGGAGAAAAGGAGAAGAAAATAGTAATAATAATTTAAAACAAGAAATATGTTAACAAGAGAAGGGACTATTGGTTTTCCTGCATAAATTATGTTGTCACAGAACATTTAGGCTGTGGTGTGCAGGGAGGAACTCTGGTTTTAGGGGAGTGGGAGGAAGGACATTGCCTCTTAGTAACTTTTTTTTTTTTTCTCTGAGTAATCTATCAGAGAAATGAATGATGATTTCTCAAAAGCAAATGCATTTCTGAGGCTATATATAGCAGAAATAAAGTCCTGAAATGTATTCACTGCGTTACTGAGGGCCAAAAAGAGATCAGACCGTTTAAGAAAATCATTGTATTCAAACTCTTTCAAAACTGCCAGTATTGTCTTCCATCCTGAAAAACCTTTTTCCAGTAGTCCCTTTTCTTTTTCAAGTGTACATTTGTTGGAGGCCCGGTTGACTTGTGGCATGTGTTGTTCTTTGTGGTGCTCTGGAGCTCATAGTTGAAAGTTAAGCTGCCTTTTTCTCCATCTTAAGCTTAGGCAGACATCCTCTGCACCTGAGGTTTTTGACACAGACAGTGCTGTGGGGCTTCTTTGTCATAAATCCCTTTGTAAATGGGATTGCATGACTGTGAGTCTGCTTGATATATTACATATTCCTACTTTCCCTTTCATAATTTTTCTTGGCAGATAGTTTTGGGAAAGGATTCCTGCTGTGCTGAAGTGCTGCAGGTCTGGGAGCAGTTTGGGCTGTAATGTTCCTGGAAGGGTGGGCTGTATTCTTTACAAGATAGCACTTGTTTTGGATTTCTGATGCTTGGAAGACCTAGGTTTATATATGTGTGTGTTTAATGTTGTCAGCTTCAGGCTTTCATGCGTAAATAACAGTGGTAATCTACTGTCAGCAGCCCCAAGGGAAAATAATCCAGACATTTCTGTTCTATAGCATTTTGATTTCCTTAATAAAACAGGAGCATTGTGAGAGTTTAGGGTTGCTCAGTAGTGCAGAATTCTTAACAGTGGCTATGAACACAAGTTACTAAAAGTTTTACTGTCATGAACTGATGCGGATTAAAGTCCAGCACTAAAAGCTGAACTTGTTTTTTCTTGCCCTTTAAACTTGGTTCTAATCTTGCTGTAGACATGAGAACAGTGCCAGCTCCAGGAATCTTATTTTTGTTTTTTCTTCTGCCTTTACTATCTTGTGTGGTTTTAAACTTCAGACACTTTCACTTCATTATCTCTTCCTAGAGATTCCATATGTTTTTTAAATACATGAAGTTTTCAAGTAGTGTAAAACACATTGTGTAATTACAGCCAGATCTGTTAATAATAGGGGAAGCCCCAAGATTACTTACATCTGTATGAAACACTTAGGATGGAGATAGTTTGCAAAACAGGTTTAGGGAGAGGTTGAGTTTTTCTTGTCTGTGCATAAAACAGTACAATTAAACCTATAACAGTAATAAATAATAAACTTGGTTTGGATTAGATTTCAATATAGGAAGTTAACATACTCCTACTTGAGTTAAACTGAGCCATGGTTACATTATTAAGATTCTGCTGCTGTGGAAACAATTCCTTTTTCTTTAAGCATCACCATAAGATAAAACTGGAAATGTAACTTTTGTAAAATTTGGTGCTTGCCTGCAATTCATCTGCAAAAAATACTTGCAATTTCTTCTTGCTAATTGTGCTGGCCAACAAGTTGGTTATTTATACATTTTGGTTTTGGGGTCTCCTTTTCACAAGCCATTCTGTGCTATGCATACAGGCTGTTTTAGAAAACACTCTTCCGCATCTTTGAAATACTTGCTTAGAGAACCAAACCAGTAATTCCTTAACTTTACTTAAAGGATTTTTTCAGGATTGTTGTGGTACAAAATTGAAAACTAATCTAATTTTTTTTTCTACCTTTTCACTTGCTAGTGTATTTAGGAGGAGGGGAAGAACAAACAACTGGCCATATGCAGTATACACTTGGAAACTCCCTCTTGGTAATGAACAGAAATTCTAGGATGTTCACGAGCTTCCTTTTGAATTGTTTGCCTTTATGGGCCATTATCTGAGCATATCAACTTTCTGTAGTCATTTAAAGGGACACAATGCTCAGTTCAACATTGCTAATCATATATGGAAAGAAAGAAGGAAAGAATATGATCAGTTATTGACAGATTGGAATTACGCAGTTAGAATGAGTTCCTGTTAGTTCATTTATTTCCTTGAGCTTTTATGGCAGGTTCCTGACAATGTAATAAAGTGTCCAAGTGTTCTGATATGCCCAGAGGTTAGTGGCTAGTCTGTTAGCACTTTTGTGACTTAAACATGGCAAATAGTGTTTCGAAGTGGCAATTTGTTCAGTGTGGGTTAACAATCAACTCTACCCTCTAGCAGCAAACACTTGTTATTCTGTAGGACTCTTGTCTTGGGGCCTTAGGCTGTCAGGTAGCATGAAGTGGAGAAAGGATGGATGCTCAAAGATGTCCTCTGCTCATGTCTGACGATGCAAAGGGGCTTCTTTCTGGCTTTCTGGTGGCCATCAGTTCCTTGCTGGTAGGCATCCGCTGCAGGTGGGCTCTGTACCTAGGCCTGTGCCACTTTTTTCATTGGATGAAAGTTACAAGATTCAGAGAGACAAAAGTCTCTGGTGTCTTTCCATAGGAAAGGGCCAACAAAAAAACTTGTATTCAGCTTCCCTTAGTCTCTTAAGGACAGATTTAAAGGTAGGTGTTGAAACTCCAAATTCACAACTTAGTTTTGTCATTTTGAAATCTAGATCTATGCTGAAGGGATTGCGTGAAGGAACCAGTCTGACTTTAAAATACAAAAACCCCCAGAAGATCACAGAATTGTAGAACAGCTGAGTTTAGATGGGACCTCTGGAAGTTCCTTTTTACAGTTTTATTATATCGTTCTCTTTAGGAGGAAAGCTGTGTTAAGCTTAGTTTTTTTTTGGACAGTGCTCTCAGGCACATGGTGTGATTCTTGGGGCTGTCTGTGCAAGGCCAGGAGTTTGACTTCATGATCTTTGAGGGTCCATTACAACTCAGGATGTTCTATGATTTGTTTTGGGAGATGTAGAAAGGAAATTGCAGCTTGTAAATAAAGAGGTTCACTAGTATGAGGGGATATCAAACAAAGAAGACTTTGTTTTGTAAGCAGACAGCTGAGTGAAGCCAGAGGCACATTCACAGATGGAACGGAGTTCTTGGTTACTGGAACTGAAATTTTCCTAACTTATGTTTTTTTGAGTCTTAAGTGGGGACCTTTTCAGCATCATCTTATATTGTGCCCAAGCTATTAATTTTTGTCTTCATCAATACAAAATTACAATTTCAGTATAAACACACTTTCAATATGTTCTTTGAGGAAATACTATTCTTGGCTGATTTTAATAAAACTCCCAGCTTAAGAAAATTAATGTGTCAATTGTTTTTTTAAAACATCAGTTTTACTGTAGGCAGTGTGCATTTGCAGCTGTTCAGAAGTGACTGTCAGGAGCAAAGAATGATTCAACAGCATATGAAGTGCTGACTGCTTCCCACGTCACTGGTAATGTATGATCTGTATTTGAAAAATGTAACCAAGACTGAATATTTACATGTTTTAAATTTTTTTTCTGGGTGGTAGACCAGTTTGACTATAATATCAGACTGAAGTTGCTTTAAGTTAGGATACTTGGATCACTTTCAGTTTACCAGGGCCTGAAATACACATGCAGAAATTCATGATGGAAGTGTGTGTTTTGAAGATTCTGATTTAATTTAACTCCTGTGGAAACTGAAGGCTGTAGCTGACTTCACTGGGACTTGAATAGAGCATGTAGGCATGCTTTGTCCCGTGGAGTTGCCTTACTTTTTTGTCTCCTGTGTATTTAGTAAGGCTTCAGATGCTCCTTTAATATGTAACTATAGGACTAGGTAATGTGTTTCTTAGATGCCAAGACATAGCTATAGTATATAGTCTATCTTTTATATACCCAAATATAAGATTAAGGATATGTCATAGTGATCAGTTGTATCTTGCAAATTTGTTAATTAACCTGCACTTAGGCACAGATTGTTTTTGTGATTCAGTCTGGGCTTAAAGCTAGAGTCCTTCATGTCAGTTCTGCACTGACTTGTGAGTTAATGCTGTCTACTTAGGCACCTGATTATCTCCTGACCTGAGGTGTCCACACTTCCCATCTAGTCAGTGGAGGGAGTTGAAAGCCCTGGGAGCATGAATCACAGCATTGTAGTGTTTCACAAAATAGTAATGACATTACTTCAGTAAGCAATATTAAAAAGCACGAACAGAAATAGCTTTTGTGTGAGTTAGGAGTAAGGCAATACAATTTTGTGACTACTGTGTTAGCTTAAGGTAGCTGTGTCTGTTGGGTTACGCCCCATTTACACATCTTGACACACCACTGTCCCTGCAAGCCCCAGTTTGCCTGAATTGTGGATGGTTCTTGTCCCCAGCCCAGGAAATCAGTTGCATGGGGGTGTCTCTTGAGAAAGGTTTGTGAAGGTAAGATAGTTGATTATCTGTGAAATCTTTCAGGAGGAAGTTAGGACCTCTAACTTACTTAAATGATTTGATGGAATCTAAAATATGACATTTAACGTCTTAAAAGTACATTCTTTGTGCCCAATATGATGTTTGAACTCAGAGCCCTTATCTGACCAAAGGCTAATGTGACAGCCTTTAAAGGATTAAGAAACCAGTGTGCTTATACCTTGATTAAGGAATTTAGTAGATAGGAGCCATGTATAGGACACCTTCACATCCTCATAAAAATTGCATAAAAGACTAGTTTCAGATTCTGTTTTGTTGCTAGACAATATTTCATTTTAGGGGACAAGAAGTATGCAATTAAAATATATTAGACTTCACTAACTTCTAATTTTTTTTTTTTGGGTAATCATTATATCATTATGCATTTTAACCTCCTAAAAAGAAAACTTCAAAGATAATCTCTGTCAGCTAAGAAATACACTGGATTTAGTCATGTCATGTAAAACAACACTGCATTAAACTGCCTTTTTTTTTTTCCTTTTTTTTTTGGTGGTGGTTATTCCTGTGAAAGAGACAGTAATGTTTCAGAGTGGGAGTGTAAGGGCTTACGATGGTTCCAGATGTCTGTGGGTCCAGTTCTACTCCTAGTTACTTCTGTATAAATCTTCTCATTTTTTCTTGTAGAAATGACTGCTTACTTGTGAAAGTGGGCAGGTCTGGGCTGAGGCAAGTCTTGATCCTGCTGTCCTTGGAGTGCAGTAACAGTGCTTCTGCATTCCGACTAGGGGGGTGAGAAGAACATCTTTGCAATTCTGCTTTCTGTTCCTCTCCACTAGCTTATTAGGGAGCTGACTTGGTTTTCTGGATGTTTGGGTAAAGAAAACTGGGAATTCTCCAGTAGTATCAGACATTTGTTCATTTCATATTTGTCCCCTATGGAAGCTTGTGAAGCAGGGTATAGTCAAGATGCTGACATAGCTCGTGATTAGTTACTTGTTTCAAACAATAATAGTTGGTATCTTCAAATCTTAACCTTAAAATACTGGTTCACTTTTTTGTGTGAAAGTAGTCTTGTTACTCATTCAAAAGCTAAATGTGCAGTTTTATTTTTGTTTTTTTTTTTTTTTTTGTATTCCGCTTGGTTACAGTGAAAAGTGCAGGAATGGATTGTCTTTGCCAGTAACCCAGGTACTGCTTTGGGTGCTAAGTGAGGCTTCCTTACAGCTCTCCCTGAGCTGTGATCAAGCTGAAGAATGCAGTTGTGCAACTCTGTAACACTGGCCTGGTGGTCCCACAAGTGCTTAGCAGATGCTGAACTCTGCCATACATTCATGAGCTGCGTGTGGTGGGCCCTCATTTGCTGCATAAGGAAATGATCTTAAATGAGCTGTTAAAGGTGATATCTGTGGTAAAATTGTGGTGATAACAATACATCTTTCTAGTTCTGTTTTTATAGATTACCAGTGTATCATGCTTTATCTTTTAAGCAATTCAGTAAGAAACTTGTAATCGACTCAGTGTGCATTGGAAGTCTCCTCAGTATTAAAGTTCGTGAATTTATCCCATGGAGAATGTTGCCCAATGTGTAACACAAGCATCTTCCCTTTCCAGTTTATAACAAACCTGTTATTTAGGTTTTACTCTAGAAACAGGAAATGATATATATGGACTGTTCTTCTGTCTCTTTCATTGTGCATCTGTTGTGCCTTCCTCTGTGTCTGACATAGTTTGTGCATGTACCCTGCACATAGTCTGTGCACGTCTCTGCACAGAAGGAAATAAATTTTCACAGGTGGAGCAATAAAAGCCACCCTTTGTGAAGGTGTAGTGTCTGGGTGTTTCGCAGGGAGCTGGTTTGGTGGCCAGAGTTACACAAGCATTTTCTCACTTCCTGCTGATGACAAAGCACTAAATCCCAGGTTATTTTTCTGTATGTTCCCCCCACTATGTGGATTTATTTCACATTCTTTCAGCACAGGCTTATCTGAACTTCAGGATGTTCCCAGCTTTGACATGAATGCTCATATTTATTTTTGCCTTTTCATTTGAACATTTCCCGTTCCTCCCTTTTCAAAAGGGTGGTATGAGGTGGGATTGACAGTTGATGTCTGTTATGACTTTAAAAGGGAACCTTGCTTTTCTGATAGAGGGGTAAATACCTAATTTAGCTTGCAGTAAGAGGAAAATAGTTTTTATTTCACTGAGTGAGCTATCCTGAGGAGGGGATAGTAGGGATCAGAAAAATGGAATCCAAACTGATATGATTTGTATTACTACTGTAATACAATTACTATTAAAATACTACTGTATTGTAGTAAGTTATTCTGAATAAAATTTTCTGAAAATTAGAAAAGAGATATTATAGGACTCTCAGAAAGTGCAGCAGTGCCCCTAGAAACATGTCTGACAAGGAAGTGAGAGTTCAGTACCATTGAAACATGGAGAGGTGCAATGAGTTGCCTTCTGAGGTGTGGGAGCTGTGGGAGGTATTCATCTGATTAATGAACCAGTAGCACTGGTTCACCTGTCTTCCTTGGACAAGGATTCCCATTACATGGTCTCAGCTGTGTCTAATCTCAGTCTTTGTTTTCTGCCTTTATAATTTTGTCTGTTTCTTCGTCATTTCTCACTATGTCTTATTTTAGCAGCCCTTGTATGGGATTTTAATCATGAGGCCATTCTCTTTCAAACCTCATTTAGCAGTCCCCTGGGACTTCTTAAGGGACTAAATAGGTGTATGTTTTGCTGTCATCCATCAGCTTAAATACTAACTTTGGCATCCTTGATCAAAAAATTTTGACTAGAGATTGATTTCCTCTACCAATAGGTGAGTTCTCACCTTTCTTTCTTCATGTTCTTATTTACTCATTTAAATAATTGTACTTTTCCAGCTTATCTTAGAAACAAGGTAACTTTTGGGGAGAGAAAGATGTGACCCAGATGACTGGAAAAGGGGAAACAAAGATAGGAAGGAGGATCCTGAAAGCTACCAACTTGTAGCCTCAGCTCTGTGCCTGGGAAGGTCATGGAACAGACCTCCTCCTAGTAGCCGTGCTAAGGCACACGGAGGACAGGAAGGTGACTAGAGACAGCCAGCACAGCTTCACCCAGGGGAAGTCCCACCTGATCAAGTGCCCACCTCTATCAGTGGACAAGGGAGGCTACAGATGTCCTTTATCTGGACCTTTGGCGTGGTCCTCCCCAACATCCTTCTCTTTAAATTGGAGAGAGAAGAACTTGATGAGTGGACTGTTAAATGGATAAAAAATTGATTGGATGGTTGCATCCAGAGGGTAGTAGTCAATGGCTCAGACTCCTGAGGGACATCAGTGACAAGTGGTGTCCCTCAGGGATCTGTTTTGGGACAAGTGTTATTTAATATCTTCATCAATGACACAGACTAAGGGATTGAGTGCACCCTCAGCAAGTTTGCAGATGACACCAAGCTGAGTGGTGTGGTTGACACACCTGAAGGACAGGATGCCATCCAGAGGGACCTGGACAAGCTTGAGGAGCGGGCCCATGGGAATCTCAGGAGTTTTAGTAAAACCAAGTGCTGGTGCTGCACCTGGGTTGGGAAAACCCCAGGTATCAGCACAGGCTGGGGATGAACAGATGGAGAGCAGCCCTGCCCAGAAGGACTTGGGGGTGCTGCTGGGTGAGAGGCTGGACATGACCCACCAATGTGTGCTGGAACCGCATAGTCTTTGATGTCCCTTCCAACCCAAGCCGTTCAATAGTTCTGTGCTTCTGTGACTTACCTTGTAGCTTCCATTTCCCTCTACTTTCAACTCTACTCCCCTTTCACAGTGTTCCTTTATTTTTCTTGTGAGAATTGCATACTTTAAATGAAACAACAAATTTATTGGTGATAAGGGATGAAAGGCAAGGGTTCTATAAATGCCACTGTGGTGTGTTCTGGATCTTTCCAGATATGTTATTACACTCTGTGACAGGATGTGAAATATTCCACACACATTGAGTAAATAATAGCTGTTAGCAATAAATGCTTTTAAATTAGCAGAGCTGGATAACTTGTTTCTGAACATCTTAAAATGAAAAACTGGAAGAAGTGTAGATAGAATAAGGAAGGACCTGTAGTTTTGTTAGATAGGTAACTAAATGATTGCTTCTTATTCTGTAGTGGAACAAAATAAGCCAATGCTCTGCCAGTGCTAAAGGGTCACTGAAAAGAAAAAGTCAAATTTGAAGTGGTGAGTTCGAATGGTTGTTTGCCTCAGCATGGTGCTGGCAAGTCTAATAGATATCTTTATTATGTGCAGTGTATTCTGTATTCAATTAAGCTTAAAATTTGAGCAATGTACATTCAAAGTCAAGAGAAATGCGTCTGTTATCTTTTAATCTTTCATTGAATGGAGCAATTGATTTCACTGTAGCATTATCTGTGTAACAAGGTACAGAACAGTGAAGGGCTGCTTCTGCTTCTGGTTGGCATTTTTCATTGTTCTAAAATGTCTGAGCACTTTAAGTACTGGTAATATCTCTATTAAACTTTGAATTTTCTATTGTGTTTCTTTAAAATTGTTGGTTAAAGATTATCTTAAGTATACATAATTTGTAAGTTAATCACGTGTTTATGTATACCTGAGATCTTTGCTTTTTAAGAGGCGAGTTTGCATCTCTGCATAACGGCAGTATTTTGGTTTTTTTTGTTTTGGTCTTTGGACTGAATGGACATCTGAGGCAAAAAGCTTTTATTGGAAGATTTTTGGAAGGTTTATTAGTAGTAGATCCTTGCTTGATTCCAGATGGAAATCTTACAGTTCTCTTGGGGTTCCTATGAAATTGTTCTTTCCTACAGTAATAAAATAGTCTCTCAAGTATAAATGATGCTAGAATTGTCAAGCTGAGCAAGCAACTAAAACTAATGAGTTGCAAAGAATCCCAAGTATGCATCTGGCTATTAGGGCTATACCCACAGTTTTGTGATATCTTTATTTGGGAAAAGATCTCTTGCTTTCTTTACTTGCTGTGCAGATGGCCATACAAAAGATTGCTCTTTGAAGAAAGAATGGAACATCAGTAGGCACAGTAGCTAAAAGAACAGAATGCACTTAACTCTCTCTTTCTTAATTTCAGAATCTTTATCTGTCATGAGGATTTAGAAGCAGCTCTTATAATGATATAGCTTTTGACAAATTAGTATCCTTGTAAAAACTAGATGAAAGCCTTTTAAGAAGTTGTAAGAACAGTATTTGTACCATGTGCTGTGTGCCTACATTCATGACTCCTTTATTATAGATGCTGATTTTTACAGAGTTGCCTGTGCTTGCAAACCTTTCTGTATGAATTTTTCTTGGAGAGACAGAAGGTTCTCAAAATACTAATAGATCCTGTAGTCCATAACATATGTATACTTTGCAAATGAAATGCTTCTTTCTTTTTTCAGCAAATGGAGTAATGCAAATCCTTTTTTGTAGAAAAAAACCAAAACCCTAAACTTCCCCTTCCCTCCTTTTCACCCTGCCCACAAGTATTTTGGGATATTAACTTCAGAAATGTAGTTGACTCCTCTTTTCATCTTTGAAAACTCTCTAATATGTAGACAGGAATAATAAAAATTTTTGATTACTGCAACCCTGATAATATCCCACTTCTTAAAAAGTGTTCTTTTGAAATCTTGAAAGCATATGAACTTGCGGAAGACTAGGTTCAGCCACCTTCGCAATAAATGACCAGAAGAAAGCATATGTAGATTCCATTTAGGGTGCACTAAGACCCTAATTAGGATAGTGTTTAGTGGGTCTCTTTTTTTGAAACCTTCCTGCTGATCTGTATGTACTGTGTTTCATTGACGGCCTCACTGGACTTGTCAGGTTGAATATAGGCTGTTAGTTTGTTTTGACTCAGCATCACCCCTCAAATGCACACTGTATGTCTGCATTGTATGTAAACTTGCTATTAAAAAACCCCAAACCACTTTTTAGTATTTCTTGTATCTACCAGGGCTTGAATTCAGACCTTTGAGTTTCTGGGTGGGTTGTTTTGTTTTGTTTAGAGACTAAAACTTACCATATTAAACTGTCAGAAGGGGTTGTGATGGTAACATAATAGCTGATACTTACTGGGTAAGGATGAAAAATGTTGTTTGCAAAGTGAATGTGTGCAAAATTGAACAGGTCTGCCTTATCTCTGTGGGGTATGGGAAATTTTTTGTTTGGATTTCTTGCTTTTGTCTTTTGTTTATACTGTGTTTAATGTATTTCATTAGTGATAACATCTATGATAAAATGCATGGCTGAATCCTTGCATAATGGGAGAGCTACTGAAAGAGCTTTTAAATATAAGTAATTATCTGTGAGGCTTTACCTACCTGTCCTGAAGATCTCCCTCCGGGATTTCTCCAGTCATTGAACATAATGAGCACAGACCATCACTAACTTTAAAGAGACTTGTGTACCTCACAGGATTCTGGGTCTCTATTGAGTGTGTGACACTTACTGATTTTCTTCCTCTTGGAGGAAGGCATTTTTTCTTCCTTTTAGGTCTGTCCTGTCACTGTTGCACACTTGTCTTCATATAAAAATTAATAGGGCTTCCCTTCCTTTTTGTGTTATCTTCTTTCTTCTTTCTTAAGTTCCTTGCTCATTGACCTGGTGTTATGTACTTGGATTGCCTTTCTTTTATCTTCTGTTACGTCCCTTCACCAAATTTCACACAGGTATGAGTGGTTAAAAAGACTGTAGTTGCAGCAGGTTGCCTACTCAGGTTACAGCATGATTAGTGTGAAAGATTAGTATTGAAAGGAGATTTCAAAGAAAAGTGTTAAGCTACTAGCAGAAATGTACAAAACCTTGATATTTAACAAGGTGTAGAATGCCGTGCACATTGCAGTAGAGAGTACTGATCACAGAAGTGTATTAATAACAATAATCTGGATAAGATTTTAACAATTCTAGAACAAGATCCTAGTTGATGCAAATTTGCTTAAAAATATTTTCCTTCTGACTTCAGTGTACATTCTCACACTTCTCTAGCCTTCCCTCTGTATTGTAACAGGGCTTACACCCCCCGAGTAAAGCCATTTTTGTTTCCTTTCAGAAATGAATAGAGAAGGGAATTGTGTTTCTGGTGAAGACAGAGTACAAGGAAATACTAGATCTGAATTGTTCTTATTACAGTTGTGAAAAGGCATCAGAGTGGTAAACAGTTCTGTTGTACAGCAGGAAAGACAAATAAAGGACAGCAAACATTTGCATTTGATCTTGAATCTAATTTACATAGTATATTTAACAAGGCTATCTGCTTTGATTGTAGAAGAGCAGGCAATAAGGTGAGTAGCAATTTGGGTTTCCATTTATGCCCTCCTCAGGTGTTTGCACCTTGGGCTTACTGGGTGTTAGATACCTCGAAGCAGTTAACGTATTTGCAAAAGCTAGAAGGAATACTGTGTACATCTGAATGCTCAGCAAACATTTGTACATTATTTTAGGAAACCTCACAGGTCTTAGAGTAAACTTAAAAGTCACCAAATGTGCTGGTACACTGAAAACACATCTCCTCAGTGTGAATACAGCTGTACTAGCCTCCTGACTACTGTGAGATAAGGTCCTGAGAAGGGTGAGTTCTCCTAACAGAAGGCAGACAAAACTTGGTGATGTTTGAAGGACCTAGTTCTTTCTCTCTGTGTGTGAACCATCGTCTTTGCAGCACAAGGGAGGAGAGAATGAGGCAACTTTCTTGTGAGAGCTTCAGAGGGCATGCTGACTGGGTTTGAAAAACATTGTATGAAAAAATCCTGTAGTTTTCTGTCCCAGCAATAGTATAGCCTGGGTATAGGCCTGAAGACTACCCTTAATATCTTTGGGGTGTTGATAAATGGCAAATGAAAAAAGATTACATGGGCTTGAAGGGAAGATGAAATTCATCGTCTTTAATTGTCAATTACGGCAGAAGTAGCCAGAATTGTTAATTTCAAGTAAACTGTTCAGTGTTGATTTAAAAGCCCTGAAATATGTAGAACTACATATTTTTTCACGAAACTTGGGTAACTTGAAGCAAGTTGTAAATGTTTTTATCCCTTTCCCCTACACCTCTCCATTCACATTTTGAAATTACATTGGGATTGTACCACCAGCTTCAGTCATGTGTGATTGCAGTGTTGTAGGTTTCCCCCTCTCCTTAAATAAAGGTAAGAAAAATGGGGTAATTACTATTCTCGCTGAAAGTGTGTTGTTGAGTAATAACAATGAGGGCATTTTGTTAAAGCTGTAAAACTGTTCTAGATCTCTCTCTCATCAAAACATTGTTCTTCAAACAAAACTGAAATACTCCAAAATGTAGTCTACCAGTATATGTGAACTAGAGGGCACAGGCTCAAAGATCAGGCACAAAGTAGTGTAAGCACTTTCTGAAACTAAGTTTATGTATATGGCATTCAGATCCAACACTTTGCTCCTAACTCCTTTTCTTCTGTATCACCTGCACAGTGCTGCCCATTCCTGCCCCCCCCAAAAAAATACATACTGAAGATCCATAAATTGGGAATTTGGTTAATGATTTCATCTCCTGTAACCAGCTAAGTTCATTATCACTTCTGTGTATTGAGGTTGTGGTATGAAATTTGCAGATTTGAATTGCTCAAGGCACTCCTCAAAAGTATATCAAAACAGTAAGCACAGAAGTTACAGCTTGATGGAGCTGAAGTAGAGGTGTTGAACAGAATGTAGTACTCTGATGAAAAAGTATTTTAATTGTGTGCCTGGATTATCATAATAATTTTAAAGGATATTGGGACTGATTTAGCATAGAGGCAAACTGCATAATGAAAGGAAACATTGCAGTAAGAGACAGACAGTTCCTGCCAGACACTAGAATTATGAGTTTATTGATAAATTTAGTTGGGATGATTTTGTTTTCCTTTCTGAGATGGAGGTGGCAGTTCCTGTCTTAGAAGATGATTTCTGAGATCTTCTGTTAATGTGTGCAACAGTGAGACTGCCAGAAAATGGTTCCCTAAAAATGCAATCCCTTAAGGTAACCAAATGCTTCATTGCAAGCAGTTTCTTTTAATCTGCAAGTCAGTAGGCATCAATCCTGTTTAGTGGTTTGAGTTTTAAAAGAACATTGATGTGAACTGAAGCTTGCATAATGCCAGTGATGGCTGCTTAATGCTTGTTATTTCTATGAGCTGTTCTAAATCCTAGACTTCACTGGTAGTGCAGATACTGCACATCATTTTCCGGAACAGAAATTGATGCTCTTCTGGATCCCCATTTCTGCATTATTTTCCATGTTCAAGATTGAGTGACTGAGGAAGTTCCTTTTGCCTGCCAGTGGGCACAGCAGTGTTTGTAGATGTTTCCAATTTAGCAAAACAAGTTTATGAAGGCAATCAAAGAAAGGCCATTTTGAAATAGAGAAGGACGAGAAAAGGAGACTTCCTCTGTGGATACTGTCACTGTGCTCAGGTGAGAATGGTTTGGAAATCTGACTTTTGCATGTCGGTTTGCTTCTTTCTTTTTTCCTTTTTTTTTCTTGTTGGTTTAATAGAGTGGGTATACTGGAGATAAACCCACATTAACCCCTCTGTAATAATATGTGGAGTGCTGTCTCAGAACTAGAATGGGAAGAGGGAAGCTTACGTGGGACAGCAGGATGCAATTTATGAATGTGAGTTTTCAAATCCAGTGTTTTATTCAGTATACTTTCAGTTTGCATCTGCTTATGTACTTGGCACAGAATTACCACTCATTACATTGGGATTGACCATTCAATTGTTTTTTTTATTTTGTGTTTTGGAGTATTATGTATTATTAGATCACCGAAAATGTAACTGTTTGTCAGTGAAGTTGAAAGTATCTTTTGCTGCTTTGGCTTGAAGGAAGAGCTGTGCTCTCAGCTCATTGATGACCTCTTTGTTTTGTGTGATTGTGCTTGAAGGATGTAACTGGCACCTTGCTTTTTTGTACGATTTAAGGATGCCGTGTAATTAATATCATTTGCTGTTCTTCAAGGTAACGAATTCACACATGCAATAATTCACAAGAAACTGAAAGGAAGTTACATGGCATCTCTCTTTCGGCAGTGCTTAGTGAGCATGTTTCATCATCCCAGAAAATCTGTTCAGTCTAAGCCTAATTTTGGAAAAGAAGGAAAACTGTCTGTTTCTGTCTGGAACTTGCTCAATACAAAGCAAGCAATTTAACTTTTTGCCTAAAGACTTGTAATTTGTGTTTGAAAAAATTAATAACCATAAGGGAAATTCAATAGGAGTTGGAATCTTAGGTTTTTCATTTGATTTCAGCTGTCACTGAAGACTTGACTGGTTTCATTTATTGCCTCATGTAACCTCTTTTTATGAATATGCTCTATGTTTCTGGTTTCTTTCTCCTTTGGGAATGCTCAATGGCTGTCATTGTGGATTTTTAGTTGAGTGAAAATGACAACTGTGTAAGTGGCAGTTTTCAAATCCACTTTTAAAGAGATGTGAATTTTCCCAATTCCTTATAGATTGTATCAATCCTCTTGCAGTGCTTTTAATGGGTCTGTGGGGTCTCTTCAGCAGCTGGCAAGAAGTCCATCTGAAAACACTTGTCAGGATCACCATTTATCCTATGCCCATTGTACTCTCTGTGGTTTGCTGCAAAAGTGCTGAGCTATCCCAGCATGGATCCGTGTGACTTATGAGTCTGTTGCATACTTTTATCCTCTGCATTAGCCCTGTAGTTGCCTCATGCTGATGTGTCACAAGCACAGGCATGAACCTGGTGTGTAAAATGGAATGCTCAAGTAAGAGAGGAATGCTTGGTGGAGCAATGTAATTAAGCATGGCGCAAACAGGACATGTCCATCAGTCAAATATGAGCTGTATATTCTGCAACCAAAATGTACAAATAAGTGCTCGTCCTTTGGATGGACAGATATTTAGCGTTTTGATCTGTCAAATGCTAACTGACAGGATTATCAAGTGCTAAATAGAAAGCTCTTACTTTTTTCAGTTTTAAATTTGAATTTAGAAGATTTAGATCTGCATTTTTTTCTAATGCTGTTCAAACTAATTTTATACATCAAGACAGGGACAATAGTTTCTGATTTTGAAATGTCAGATTACTAGTTTCTTTATTAGTTTTTAATGCATTTATGCACTTTCACAGTGTTTGTGAGTTTGAAGTATTATGCAGATGCCAGTGAGGTATAAATCATATAAATGACATTAGTAGTAAGTTAGACTAAAGGATATTAAAACAAGCCAAGCAATTGCTTGTTCCCTCTATTTATTTATTTATTTGTTTATTTATATCTTGTAGGCATAAAGTGGGTTTCTTTTGGTTTAGACAGATGTAGCAATGACATTTCCTGATTTCATGTCCTGGGATAAAAAAATACCTTTAGAAGAAGGTTACCTTGAGTTGGTGTTAAGTGCTCAGAGAAATATCAGTTGTAAATAATGTATGTTTGAGCTACCCCCAGTAGGGACTGGATCTTTTAAAATGCTTTCAAAATCTATTTTCAGAGTTTCAGTATGAATTGAACTTCTTTCTGAACAGAAACTTCCTCATTCTCCTGTCACCAAAAAGAAATTGATCCATTGTCTTTGGTGTTCTACTATGAGTAAGTCTTAACTGAAATGTTGTCTGTCATTGGTACCAGTTTATTTAGGTTTTATTGATCTTTTCTGCTTTAAATCTCAAAATGTTGCCTCCTTGTACAACAGAGAAGGCTGAAAAGAATCTGTTTTATCTATAAGTGGGTATAAGAGTCCTTGTTTACAATGGGCAGTTATGCTTGTCGTTTTATATATTCACCAAAAGGGGAGAAAACCTGTGCGAAATAATGAAACCTTTGAAATTCAGCAAGGTTTATTTTGAAATACTACCTCAAAATTTCTCAAAACTGTTCGGGGAGAAGTTGCAGTCTTATTTTTTATATAGCCAGCATTTTGAAAGGTAGAGTTAAAGTCTTGAGGCTTGTAGCTAGTGTCTTATTGATGATTACATATTCTAGTATCTGTGAAACTGCTTTAACTTTTTCTGAACCACTGCACAAATTGCTCAAAGATCTGATTTTAAATGTTAATTCCACTGTTACACATACTCAATAGCAATGCTAACTATTTGAACTTTTTTTTCTTTCTGTTCAGACATGCTTAGAGGTTCAAGGATTTATTTTCTGTTTTAATTTCAAGTTTACAGACTGGAGTCTCCCTGAAATTCAGATGGCTGTGTATTGGTGGCCCCTATGAAACCGTGAGCAAGCCTATTTTGTGGATAATTCTCCTTTTTGGCCTGCTCTGTTTATCATCTTACTAGAATTGGGATTATACCCCCAGGATGTTGATAAACATTGATGAGTTGTAGTCTGAGCACTTACTTCCATGCATGATCTGTTGTATTCAAATAAGCAGGAATTTTTTTGGACACCTATATGATGTGTTTGGCTCTCTAATTATCGTACTATTGCTGAAGTGGTTACCTTGTTATCTTGACTTAGAGTGGACGAACTGGCAAAGCTTGGCAGCTCCTTTGCCTCCTACCAAATTTAGGAGCAATTTTTTATGTGCTCTTATTAGACTAGAATTGCTTGTATCATTTTTCTTTTCTGCCAAATCTCAGCTCAGAGTTTGTCAGCAGGACTAAGTATGTTCTCACGATGCTGGTGAGTGCTTCGAAGAACGTCATTAGTCACTGTGGCTCTGTGCATTGATGCTTGCCTACAGGAGGTGTGGTGACTAAGCGAGGTGCTACAGCCTTTCTAGGTCATAGTCAAGTCAGGCTGCTGCTGTCATTCTGCAGAAGTTTTGCAGCCCTCCCTCTGAAGATCTCCATCTGCGGTTCTGAAGTCCTTGCTGCCCTTGCTAACCACAAATAAGCACAAAGGTTTTGATTCAGTGGTATAGCTTTTCAGATGTATGTTGTCTTCTTCCCACTGCTGAGCTGGGCAGTCTCTTGCATAATTACCTTTTATTTGAAGAATAAATAGCTCCAGCTGGCTACTGCTGCTGAATTACTGTGTGCAAGCAATGATTAGGTGTTGTTCTGAGTTTTCTTCCTTGTGGTTCTCTGCTCTCAGCACTTTGCCTGTCCTTTGCCAGTACCTTCTGCAGTAGTCTCTTTCGTGATCTGCTGTCCATTACTTAAAACCTCCTGAAAACGAGTAAAAATCAGTTTTGTTTGCTTGATTCCTTTTTTTTCCCTTACCCTGTCCTAATGAGACTTGGAATAACTGTGACATAGCAAAAAGCTTTAGTAAGCACAGGCTTTGGATCCTGTTTGCCGCTTAGTGCGTTTACTCAAGCTGTTGCTGGTGTTCCTTGTGCAAACAGCTGCTGGTGGTTTTAAGTTGATCTTTTGTTTCTCACATTGATTAAACCTGCCCAGGTGCCCTGTGATCTGGAGGCTCCCTGTGTTTGTGGCATCAGGAGTGGTGAGGGCTCCCTGGGGTCTGGGCCATTGGGCCCTGGCCCACCAGGGGCATGGACACCTCTGTGGGGATGAGGTCAAGCCCAGGCTGGAGTATCAGCCCACCAGCAGGTGGGGGGGCTGGATCAGGCGTGCTGAGGGGAACTGTGGTCAGGCAGGGCTGTAGGGGTGGCCTGAGGCCAGGCTGGGATGTGGGCCCACAGGCAGGACTGGCTTGATGGGGCCTGTGGCCACCTGGGGGGAGCTGGAGATGGGCCCTGCTGGGGCACTGCGGGCTGACAGCTCCAGGGGTGACATGGGATTCTGGGCAGGGTGGGGAGCTCCAGGGGACTACACAGGGCCAGTGAGGCTGTCAGGGTCCTGACAAAACCTACACAGGATTTTAGCTGTAAAATTAAAATGCCTAATAGAAGAGTTTAAAATGCCTATATGAGGTGGTTGTCAGGTATGCAGAAGACAGGGCTGAGGATATTTTCTAGCACAGAACGATCATGTACGTGTTGGCAACCTTTTATAACACCATAAAATGTGACTTCCAAAAAATTTGACTAGCTATTTCTTGAACATGCTTATTGTAAACTTCTCTTCCATAACAATGATATGGTGTACAGTTTTAATATTTCTGGTTGTATATTGCTGCTGATACTTGTAACATACAATTTTCCTTTTTGGTCAGATCGAGCGTTATGGAAATAACAGCTTGTCATCACTTGTTTGCAGATGTCTTCTTGCTGAATTGTAGCCTACATCTGAAAGTTGTCTGAGAAAAGCAGATTACTTCCACTATTCCATTCTCCATCTTTGTCTTTTCTTTCTCCTTTGTGCTAAATAGGAATTAGTATATGAAGAACTTCGTTCATCTAATTCATGTGCCAAAGATCATATGGCTTACAGCAACAACAAAAAGTCTGAGACTTTTTCCCTATTGTTTTTGCTTTGTGGCATAATGAGACCTGGTTTTTGGGGCTGGCTGTACATAAAGGAAGAAAATTAGTAGTGCCATATATTAATCCTACTATGAGCACTATGTAAAAGCAAATGGTTTTGTGAAAGTATTTGCTGTGATATGCCATAATCAACCACTTGTTCCATTTGGGAGAGGTTTGCTTGCTGATTTGTTATTTAAGGTAGAAGGTCAGGTCATTCTAATATTATTTCTCATAGCTCTGAAACGAGATTGATCTCAAACTGATTGGGCAGAATTCAGTGGGACTGGGACAGAATCACTTCTCTGAACCCAGCAGTTACCAGCTAATGGCTGTGTGATGTATTGAACTTGGTTTGATGTAAGTGCACTCTAGCTGTTACATTCTGTACTTTTGTGTCTTTGTCAGATAGCTGACAATGCCCTTAATAGGCCTGAATTAAACAGCTGTATGTTGATTGCTTTGATGCAAACCTAGAAAATCAAGGATTGTTGGGAGGTGGTGATTATAGCTTTTTATTTATTATTTTTCATATAAAAAAAATATTTTTTGTATCAAAATAAGCACACAGTTAACTAGGGAACTCAAGCTCAAGTTACATCTGTTTCTCAGAGTTGTTAGCCTCAGTTTGGGCTATATCTTTACTCAGATGAGTAAAGGCATACAGTTGTTGGTCAGTATGATTTTTCCAAACTATTAAAATTTCAGCTGCATGGATGCATGTCTCTTCTTGCATTTAGTATGAAAGCTGTGAGAAAGGTCACTCTTCTGCAGTATTGAATAGAATGTAGGTTATTGAATGAAGACCAGAGATCCCCTTAAATTCAAGAAATGTAACATATTCGAGCAAAAATAAAATAATTTGAAGTGAGGAATTTGACAGTGAATTTGGAGTTGGCTTCCAGTTCCATGGATTTCACTAAGGTATGGGTACTTAGCTTCCATTAATGTTAGAAGTGCCAGATTTTCTTCACTGGATGCAAATTAGATACACCTTAGAGTAGTGTTACAGAAGCAACTGGATAGGATGAATGTTAGAAAACAGTGAGCCGTGTGCAAACTTTAAAGCCAGAAACCTGAATATTTAGAAGTTACACATTTTTACTGTTCATAACCAGGAAATTCAATCTTTACTGGCAAGGCAGAGATCTTTTTCCTAAATAAGTTATTCAAGTGTCACCAACACCTACTACCATTTCAGTTTTTACAAAATAGTATTTAGAAAAGAGTAATGCAGGAATATGACTGTCATGCTTTATCTTTTGCATACAAAGTAAAGCCTGATTATTTTTTATTATGGGCAGGACGTACTGAAGGAATTAATTCATAAACAAAACATATGTCTCTCCAGCAGTTTTTTTGCTGGGATTGGAATGAGTCATGGGTTTGGGAACTGTGCTGGTCTCAGCGCAATGAGATCACCAGAAAACTTAAGGGTTTTCGCTGTGCTTTCCAGAAAGCAAAAAAAATATTGCAAAGTCAGTAAAACTTACCCTCTTACACTTGCACATGGCCACCTACTTGTATGCCTTTTTGATACTAGGACCTCTCTCTTCAAGGAGAGCAGTTTCCTTTTATTCCCCACGAAAAGGATTGAAGGGACTTGGACAAAACTTTCTATATTAGTAAAAGTTAACAATCTGAATGTGATGAGAGGGAATGAAGAATGTCAGGAGTGGTGAGGAATGGTATGTTGTTGCCAATTAAGTTTTGGCCTAAATTTGTGTATGGATAAATACCATCATTGAGGGAAAAACTTTGAGTTGACTGACTAAAAGTAGTCCAAAAATGTTTCAAAGAAAATCAGATTTTAAATGTAAATTACTTGAAAAGCAGTGTTATAGCACTAGGAGATGGAAAATAGTCATTGAAAGTGAAGGTGTTCTCTTCTGCACTTGCCTTTTCTGAGATTTTATTTATGAAATATTAGTTTATTTATCTAGCTGAGTTATAATTTATTTACAAGAAGAAATTGAAGTGACTCAGTGCTTTAGTTAATTCCTTCTAACTTTTGTAGGAGCTGTAGTAGGTTTTTAAATACTGTCCAGCAAGGCTATTTTATCTGTATTCTCTAGATTTGGTGCTGTAGTTCTTCAAGTGAGAACAGTGATTTTGTTGGCAGAAATGTACGCAGTCATGTTAGCACAATCACTTTGCACTTGAGCTTTCCTTCCTGACACTTCATGAAATTCTATAAATTTGATTTGTATGGAAACTGATCCAGTCTCAGTCCCTTAAAAGAATCTAATATTTGTACCTCAGCTGCTGGATCCCATGTTTCTGAAATACTTTGTTACAATGGCAGTCAGTGGCCCTGTCTCCACATCTCTTGCATATATTCCCACTTCGATATTCTCTATCTGACAATCTCATTAGGCGGTGGGGTCCTGTATTCCATTTATTAGTAACAGGGCCTTGCACAGCCTTATTGCCTCTTTAGGGTCTGATTTTCTATGGGAGTTTTAATTTTCAAAGTTTCTTTTATATTCATTAATATGTCTTAGAGACAGATGCATAGAAATTGAGGAAGAAAGCTTATCCTAAGACTTTTGAAGCATGAACAATTTCTTTAGGGCTTGTTTCTAAAGGAATGTGCAGGGATGAGGGTAAAGTTTCAAGAATGAACTAACACAGTGAATTGTAGATTACTGCCAAAAGTAGTACGTATTCCTCCCACAGTCTCACTGTGTTGATACTAGTGTGCAGCTGCAAATTTTAGTATAGGATGAGTGTTCTAATGAATCAGGATATACTGGGAGATGAAGGATGTTGACCCCTTCATTTGGTAACATCTCACAGTTTAACTGACATAAGCTGCTACTGAAAAGCTTCTTTTTGGTTGAAGACAGGACTAGATTTATTTCTCTGTGAAACAGTATTCCTGCCTGTAAGTGGAGGTAGGAATTGTCCTTGAGAAATTGCACAAGTTGCTACTATTACATAGTAGTGGTTAGGTTTTGCACAAGTGGAGGATTTTCATAAGGCTGTTTATACTAGAAAAAGAATGATACGTTTGAGATAAACACATCTGTATCTACATGAATTTGTTTTCTAGGCTGCACACCACAACCAGGGCTGTGTGGCTGTCAGTTGTTTTCCCTTACCTTGTATTCACAAGTTTTAGTAAAGATGCAATATTTCTTCCTGTTGTTGGTACAGAAAGTATTTGTGGAATAAAAATCATAATTCTGTATGGGATATGTTCTTGTTCTTTTGGTTGGATGCCATTTTATCTAGGGGTGTGGCCATGTAAAATATGATGTGGGATGTATGAAGTTGTTTTTGGCACAGAATTGTTGCAGAGGATTTGTTGCTGTGGACATTGTCAGTTACTATACTTACGAATTTGATAGGGGAAAATTGAAAATGCCACTCAATTTAAAAATGTATATTTATCAATCAAGTGTGCATTTGGTGCTAAAATTATCTTTTCATAAGCCTGTGAAGATATATTGAGAGATGATGTTATTTCAGGGTCCATAGCTATGCCTACTGTTTGGAGACAGTGTAAATTATTCATTGTAAAGTTGCAGTTGACGTTAAAGTTGGAAGGGTATCTGACACATTGATTGAGCTGGTTTCTTCTGGGATTTGTTTAAAGGAAGATGTACATTGTATGTTTTGTTGTGTTTTTTGTTTGTTGTTTGGTTTGGGTTTTTTTAAACAGCCCTCTTAGTTTGACATGTGAAATGGGTAGATGCCTAATGACTATAAATCTAATTTCTGTGTGCAATAAGCATGGAATCACTCCTAAACATATGAAGTGAATGGTACAGGTGTTTTGTGTTGTATTGTCCTGTCGTGTCCCATCTCTCTGGACAGGATGTTTCTTACAGAAATGTAGGTGTTACTCTTTGGTCCACCTTCTCATGCCCTCATATTGGATTGTCTTAGTTTCAGGCATGCAAAATATACACAATTCTGCTAATGTTTTCACGTCAAATAAAGGTATTCCACTCTCTCTTCTGGCAAAATGTAAAAACACAATAGAACTAGAGAAGGATGTTTTTTGTTTGCTTGGGCTATTTAGGTTACCGTAACTCTTTCATCCTCCATTGTGCTGTTATACTGTTGTTCTCAGAATTAATGTAGAACTGCAAAATGTCACTATGTGTTTTACAGGTATCCCATACACCAATGATTATCACACTGATCTGTAAGAGATATTCATCTAAAACTTAATGGTTTGTCTGGATCCATAAACCTGATGAAATCTTTCCCATCCTCAGGAAGTTACTACTTGCTCCCTGAAAGGAGTGCAGAAGGGAAAGTGGTATTTTATTTTTTTTTTATTTTTATTTTGGAAGAAGACTGTCTTGTTCCCAACAGGCTATCACTTGAAAAAATTTCTCCTTACCATCTCTATATTTGATGGAAACTTTCTAGCTATTAAAGTAGGATAATTCTGCCACTGATCAGTGATTGCAGATTGCTATGGAAGTAAGTAAGGAGGACTTGAGAGGAGAGGAGAAAAGCCAGTAGTTTCCTTTCTAGGTTTTCTCGGCTTTCTGTGAGACTGAACAAGTCAGTCATTAAAAAATCCCAACCAACCAAAACCAAAAACCCCCAAAAAACAAAACACACCCAAACCCCCCCCACAAAATCCCATAAATTTCAAACATTCCAGGTCTGTTTGCAGTTGGGTTTTTTTAAACTGGATTCTGTTGGGAGGGCAGAGCTAAGTAATCAAACATAGTGGGGTCTAGAAGCCGTGGATGACATTTTTAATAATTTCTGAGATGATAACATCCCTTGAACAAAACACTGGATCAGACCATTTTATTTTTGTAATTTCTTAAGCTTGCAGAACACTCTGTAGTTTTGCAAGCTTTGTTGAACTCACCCATTTTGAAGTGAGTGGTGCTTGTAATTGCTGGAGGATTCCTGGAAAGAAGTATGCAGCATGTCAGAAATGTGTTCAGCTTGTGATATTTGCCAAAAAAACCCCAAAACTGTACTTGTTTAACTGCTGCAAAGCATCAGGACACCGCCAACAGATGGTTTACTACTTTTACATAGTGCTTGTTTTCCCTCAAGAAAAACATTCATATAGTAGTTCATAGAGGTGTGTCTGCTCTTACAAAGATTTTAATATCCCCAGAACTGCATATATTTCATTCTTAAAGGCATGATGCATTTTGCTAGTAAGTTACTCTTCTTAGGCATTTGGAGTGATTGAAAAAAAAAAGCTATTTATACTTACCAGGGAATGTTGATTCACCTTAAATGGATGAAATAAAATGCTTTAATACCTTGATGTTATGTTTTATTGTCTTCTCCCAAGTTATTACTGTGCATTTGTACTTTTCCCCAGCATTAAAGTAATATAAGGGAACTTTTTTTTTTCCTGATGTGGGTGTTAAAGGTTGCAGTTCAGGAAACTGAAAATATTTAGCCTGAGAGACCTGACTTTGTTCCCTCCTTCTCTTTTGGGATTTTTAATTTAATGGATGACTGTAATGTGCAGAAATTTGCAATTTGTACGAATATCAATTATGTGAGGAAAAATGGAAATGGAACTGGGAGGATTTGTAAAACCTTATTTCAGAGCATACTGAAGTACACTAGTTGGAGAAAGCAAGTGGCAAGGGCACTATGTGCCAGCTGTTAGCTCAAACAGTTTTGTGGGGTTTTGTTTTTTCTTCCTTTAAAACACCTTCAGTTGGTACTCTAGGAATAACCTGTCTCTCTGGCAACCTGTACACTAAATTATGAACCCATTAAATGTGTTTTTTCAACTATCAGTACTTAATAAGTCAGAATCTTGTTCCTGTGAGATGTCTTGACAGAGTTGGTGATGTTAGTGTGTTGTAGTTATGTGAGCTATACTGCAGTAATAGCATTGCATCATGTTTTGTATATTCCTATAGACAAGTTCTGATAGCAATGTAACAGACCCCGACTTTTAATCTGCCTTATTGCTATCCCTCTGTTTAACCCAACAACTAATGGAGTCAGTATACCAAGAAATTTTATACTATCTTGAGTCCCCTTTGTTCTTATCAAGGAGAAGTCCCATATGAGTTCCTGTTTTAGCACTTTTTAGTAAGTTTGGTTCTTTGTAGCAAGTTTTGATTTTGAAAAATTTTGTCTAGATTGGCTCCGTGCCATGTCCTCAGTCAGTGATTTCAATATCTGATGAAAGTACATATGACATTTTGGGTTCTGTCTCTGAAGTGCAATTTCATCCTTGTAAACTATTGCTGCTGGGGGCCCATGGGAGCCCTAATCTTACCATCTGCACTTCATACAGCTGACACACAGTAGAGTGCACTATATCAGGGAGCCTGATCTGAGTAAAACCAAAACTAATCACTATTTTTTTTGAGATAGCTTAAAACTGGATTAATTCTTGTCTAGTTCACTGCACTACTGCAGAAGCATTTATGGTGTCATAAGGAAGAGAAGCACAAAAAGAAATCACTAATTTCTGCCAGTACTATTGCTCAAGGTGGTCATGAGTTAAACATCACAAACTGCTGAAAGAAACTGTGTGTGTTCTAAACTACAGCCCTTCAAACTAGTTGCCCTTTCCTTGAGGAACATGGCTGCTCCTTCTCACCAGTATCCTTTAATCACATTTTTTTCATGATTTTTCTATGCCAAAATATGGACAAACGATGGAACAAGCAGCAATAGCTCAAATGCAACTTCAAACCAGTTGATTTGGGTTTGTGATAAAGTATTAGGCCATATGAATATGTTGGAACTGCAACAATGGTGCCTCTGATGCTGTCTCATGTGATATTTGTCATGGGTTAACTAAGGAAATTAAGTTCACATAAGAAAGTAGCATAAGATGTAGGAACACAGAAATGATTCAGAAGTGTATTCTAAGGAGTTGGTATCTTTCTAGTTCTAACTGCAGGAGTGAAAGGAGGCTGTGTTAGGTCTCAAACAATTTTAACTGTCCAAAGTGATGACACACCGAATGTACCTCCTGACTTTTGGTGGGTGTCCATCTAGAGAACTGCTAGTGTTAAAAGACAGAATTGGAATGTAAAACTATTGTACAGTAGGAGAAATAGCCTTAAAGCAGTTAGTACAAAAATCCCCTGTGGAGTTGGAATAACTAGTTATTCAGATGTCAAATGTGGTTGGTTTTTTTTTCTTCCCCACAAAAAGATTGAAGAACATGGTAGATGTTGAATTTAAGCTCTTACCTTTTGCTGACTATGTGTGGCAGTAGCTGTATAAGGAGTATTCACTCCTTATAGGAGTCTATAGAAATCTTGAGTTGGAAGGGGCCCATAGGGGTCACTAAGTTCAACTCCTTGCTCCTCACAGGACTACCTAAAACTAAACCATGTGATTAAGAGCATTGTGCAGATGCTCCTTGAACTCTGACAGGCTTGGTGACCCCTTACTTGGGGAGCCTGTTCTGAGACCAGCCAAGTAGTTCTTTCAGTTGAATCTGGTGCCATAAATAAAGCTGTGAGTCCGGACTTGAGGATTGCATTTCAGAAAAGATGTAGGCTAATGAGAAAAAGTATAGAGAGTTGAGGTGTTGTTTGGAGGAAGAAATCTCTGAGGAATGGCAGAAAAAACTGTTAACAGTCCCTCCTGCAAATGAAAGTCTAGGGTTGGGTATAATAACTGGTCTTAAGATCTAAACACTTCTGAAAGGTCATAAGAATTAAGCTATCCTCTTTAGGCTGATTTGCAATGTTATGCAAAAGTAGTAGTTCTTATTGCTATGAGTGTCCCAGTGTCCTGAGGGCAAATTTCTACAAATGCATATCTGGTGTCTCTGTGGCTTAGTTAACATCTGACAGTTCCTAAATTTCTTGGTGAATTTCTGTGAGATTCAAAATGTTTCTGTTTCAAAAGGAGTCTTCCTGAGAAGTTCTTGACTGGCTTTTGGTAAACAGTTTTGCTGACTGGGTGATGCTGCTTAATGTGGTGTTGTCTATCTTTATTTTCAAATTCTTACATTCTCAAAATAATAATGACTTTCAGATTGTGGGACTCTCACAAGGAGAACCTGAGTGGGTCTCCAGCTGTTGCTCTTCACTCAGAAAGACCTGGAGAGGGCTGTACCACCCCTACAGAGATGCCTTTTCCTCCCTGGGGCAACTCCCAAAAACACCTCCCAACTTTTCACACTGGTTCCAGGGGAAGGCATATTTAGGGAACACTGCTGCTTTTGGCAGTTAAGAAAATGCTGAAAGAATTAGTGTCCACTGATTCTTGCATTATTACTTTATTAATTTCTTACGAATATAGTCTTCATCCAGAATGATATGAAAACATAAGCAGAAATTAGTTTTAATTTGCTGCAGTTCTTGAATACATAATTGTTTTCTTGCACACCTGTTTAAAGTAATCTACTAACAGTCTGCAGCCATTCACACACAGAATCGCAGAACAGAAATGTTATGTCTCATATTTGAGTTGGATTTTCCCAGATTGCAGTATTCTAGGTTCACTTCAGTATTACATCCTTTTTGTGGGCTGGGATCCATGGTACTGTTTACTAGGACATGAACTTCTAGATCTGGAACTGCTGTTTTCTTTTCAGAACAAGAAGAAGCTTTATGACCTGGAATACACAGTAACTCATCCCTCAATATGTCTCTGGTGCCTTCTTGTGCCACCTCCTACTTAATTTTCTGTACTGTTTGGAGACAGTTTAGGGGCACAGATTCAACCAAATAATACTGCATCTTCTCCTTTTGCTACACCTGGCTTGAGGAAGTACAGGTATTACTTACCATGATGCTCTATGTATGTATTTCACTTAGCAGAGCAGGGTGCGAAAATGAAAGCAGCTGCTCTGTCTTCCACATGAGAGTAGGACTGGTTCTCATTTACCCATTGGTGGGATTTCTGTGATGTCCCTGATAATCTGTCTTTGTAAGTAGGTGTTGGGGTTTTTTGCAGGATGTTGGAGGAAGGTGTACATAACTTGTAGGTGAACTTTATTTTATTTTTTTTTTTAAGGATTGCGTTAGAGACAAAATACACTCAAAGATACCTTCCTTTTTTTGCATCCCTTTTTTTATTGCCTCTTTATAAATACATATTCTATTCAGAGCTCTTTGTCTTTTTAGATCTGTAGGTCCATACAACTTGCACAGAATTCAGATCACCTTCCCTTGTAATGAAAGGTTATAGGAATTGCTTAGGGCCTCAGGCTGCCTGCCTCAGGTGAAGAAATGTGTCAAGCATTGAGGTATTTACTGGTTCTGTCTGACTGTAAGATCCTAGTACTGTGCATTTTTCCTCTCCTGTTTGTTTTTCCTTGACAAGAAACATCATTTGTTCTCAGGCTGCACAGTATGGTAGCCAGTATAGTCTTTCCTGTTTCTTTTGCTTATTCTAGGAGTTTTTGAGAGATTCAGTGATTCAAACAAGGCTACTTCAAGTTTTCATTAAACAATGCTGCTAAATTCCCATAACCAAACAATGGCTTGATTAAAAAGAAAGTTAATAAGGCTTGTATTTCTAATTTACAGTAAATTTTGCCATGTGTTGTTTTTGGATTAGGTGGGCTACAATATAAAGCTTCGCTTAAAAGACAGGAAAAAAGTCACTTCATAGCATGAAATATTCAAGTTTTGCATTTAGGAGCTGCTGCTCTCTGAAGCCTGCTTATGTCCAGTTGAGCTTGATTGGGCAGTTTATTTTGTAATTACATATGTAAGTGAAAACACATTTCTTGTTTCTAGTTTGAACTGCTACAAATACAGTTACAGTTTCATAATTCTCTTATTTTGGAATTAATACATTGTTCAAATGACCCAGTCATAGCTGAGAGGTTATTTGGAAAAATAAATTGGAAATGTGACAGCCTGCAAATAACTCTGGAGAATGATTGAGTTTCTTTCCAGTAAACACTTCTAAAAGTCATAAACCCCTGTTAGTAGGAAGTAATAGAATCTTTCTGGCTGCTGCTGTTGCCCTAATCTAAATAAATATCTGTCAAGCAAAGTTAGATTTGAAAATAGAAGGATGACAGAAGATCTGATTTATTTTTTTTTATGTTCAAGCATTTTAAAGATTTTACCTCGACTGCTTTAGAATAAGGTTGGTCTACTGATTTGATCTTTGTTTGCAGAGCTAATTAAACTTGGTGTTATTCCTTTAGGATAAAGTAACACTTAAATGTATTGTAAACCAACTTTTGGAACTTGTATGTTCTAATATTTGTTCCTTAAAGATTTATAAGTTAGTTGCCTCGGGTTTAAAATAATTTTTTGTTTTTTCCAGAGTTGTACTAGCTATTTGTTTGAGATGACAGCAAATACAGGATTTTGATGACCTGTAATATTCCAAGTAGTTTAAACACTTCCGGCAAGTAAATACCAGGCAACTAGCACAATAGCAAAAGCTGTTCTTTTGGCAACAGCATCTTGAAATTATTTCCTAAAGTAGATGTCCTCTTTCAGGATAGTGGCTTTATTAAAAGCAGATTTGAGTGCTTGCTAGTGTTACTATTCCAAGAATAGTGGGTTGCTCAGATGATTTCACACTGCAGGCAGCATTTCAGTGGTTAGCCTGTCCTGTGAGCCCATCCCTGTTTGTGATTAAGCTAAAGATCCTTGAAAACAGCACAGTTTGGCATACTGAACATTTTTTCCTTTTTTTGGAAACCATTACGTCCTCTTCCATCTCTTGCTTTGTATTTCATTTTTCCTTTCTAATTTACTCCTATTTGAATTCTACTATATGCTGAGGATTAGTTTTCCCAGTTCTTTCTGCATACCTATACCCTCAACAAAGATACTGTAAATCTCCTCTTTTCCACTTATTTGCATAGAGTCCTATGAAACATGTGGGTGTAAAGATAAATTAGCCATTTGCTGGCTGTGTGCCTGAAAAGAGTCTGAGATTCTGGCTGACCAGAAAACAGTCCAGTTTTTTTTGTACTGAACACGTGGGATCCATTAAGGATTCAGCTTAATTATCTTGGTTTTATTTAATCTTCTTTTTAAGGAATTGCCTTTAATTGCTGTCCCTTCACATGCTCCTAGAGGAATAGTCAGCTGTTCATAGAGGAAGTTTTTAGAGATAGAAATATAATGGAGAAGAACTGTAGTAGAGAAAGATGTGAGAAGATGCAAATGAGCAGCGCATTGCAGACACTTTTTCAAATCCACACAGGAATCTACCCTCTCTGTGTTTCTGTTGCATGCTGGGGACACAGTGTAAATGCTGACATCCTGTTCCATAATGCTATGATAGAAGGAGTGAAAAATTGCAGAAGGAAAATGGGGTCTTTGTTCAGCCAAAAGCATCATTATAATAATTTGAGTGGAAGTAAATATATGGAACAAAGCATGTGAGGTAGGAAATGTGGTCTCTCTTTCTGGACTCCTAGGTTTACTGAAACCTTTAAATCCCCCTTACCTCTGAAGCATTAACATTACAAGCAGTAATGCACTGTCTCAGAGTGCTCAGAGATCCTCCAGTAAAGTTTCTTTAAGGCATTTTATTTTGTATTTGAGTACAAATGGGAGGAAAAAGTTCATGTTCCAATGCATGAGTTCATATGGGCCATGAGTGGAAACTGCTGATGATTTAAATTTGTCCTGGAATGTGCACCAAGAGAAAAACATTATTTTGCAAAGAAATATGCATATACAACATGAAATTGTGCATGTACAGGCAGTGCTTTGGGTTTTGTTTTCTTTTATGAGGAGAGGGGTTTTGTTGGAGAATGGGAAAAAAATGAGACTTATTCATGTCCTTGAGGAAGTCTTTTTTTCTTTTCTTCTTTTTTTTTTTTTTTTTTTAGTAAAACTGGCAAAGATTGTATTATGTCCAGTTGTGAAAACGAGGAGCATTGGAAGGCTTTACTTTAAGCAAAGATCTTTTGCATGCATCTACTAGTACATAGGGAGAAGGTTGCTTATTTGAATTCAGCTGCTGATTTTTTGACTTACAAAAAACAACTTCATCTAAACTATATTGACATCTCAATCTCAGAAGTCTGTTTGTACACAGGCACTATTAGTTATTTTCTTTAAATAAATAAGCTTCTGTGGTTTGTGTTAGTGTCAGTTTTCACATCACATTTGGCAGCTGTGTAAAGTACACACTGTGTTAGATTATTGAGTGAATATGGCATCTGAAGCTGTTTTCAACCAAGTACTGGGAACAGAAGGATCCCAATCTCTGCAGCCAGGAGTGCACGCTTCAGTTGGAGGTTCCAGTCACAGCATTTGGTATCTACTTTGCCTGTCTGCCTACAGCTTCTGGTAGATGTATATAAAATGACAAAGCCAATATCATAAATAGTGACAACAAAACATTGATTCTGAAAGTGTTAAGACACTTACTGTGCTGGTAGTATGCACACAAAAAATAATGGATCCATGACTCTCTTGGATCCGTGATAATATAATTTATCTGTAATTTATTTACATTTCTTTTAAATTGTGGTAAATATCAAATGATCCCGCAGGCAGAATTGTCAGATAGTTCAGGCCTGAGTATAATCTTCTTCATACTAAGAAAGCTAAGGATGTTAAACTTCTGTCAGCTTTCAAGTCTTAGTAATACAGAAATGAGTAAATTAATCTATGTGTATTGGAGTGTCATTATGTATGAACAATTAAAGTTGTCATTCAGCAGTTTCCATGAATGGGGGCCTGTGTACGTATTATAAGACTTCAGAACTAACCAGAGTTATAGGTTACACAAAGAACTTGTTAATGTCCCCTCTGAGTTCTCCCTCCTTTAGTTAGCCTCTTCTGTAAGCTGTGGTGAGTTTTGTTTTGTGGGACACCCATGATTAAGCAGCTTCCCTCCTCCCTCCCTGTTCTCTACAAGGATTTTTTCCTCTACAAATGCGTATGTCTCTCCTGAGACAAATGTCTCTCTTAAGTCAACTGTGCTGTTTCATTACGAAACACACTGAGGAACTGACCTGGGTCAAAATTACTTAGCACAAAAGTAGAGGTGTGGTTTTGTCTGCGTTGACCCCGATGCTGTCTCTGACACTGTTTCCTTTGCAGTTGCCCAGTTAGTAATTCCAGAGGAGTTGAGGGGATGAGGTGCTAAAGCTGCAAGAGGTGCAAGAGCTGTGCAATCAAGTACTGTCACCAAGAGCAGTGCTCCTGAAGGAACAATTTCACCAAGTCTGAAGCTTTCTCTATCTTCTGTGAACGTGACTTTTTGTGTGCCAGCACAACCACAGTGCTCTTTCCCAATGCCCTTGCACTGCTTTCCCTGTGTATGTGGGGCACAGATCTGAGCTTCCCTCACTTATCAGAGGGGGAATTAATGAAGCTTTTATGCTGCATGAAGTTAAACAGGTTGTTTCTCTGAGAAGATTTTGTGACATACTGAAGTGCTAGCATAAATGGCTTCTGCCCAAAATAAGCTAAGCTAGTATAAGCAAATTTAAGAAGTGTGGAGAACACCTTCAGTGAAGACACTTAAATGCTTGGAAAATTCTGCCTCTAAGAATATGAAATTATTTTCTAAATTTTTTGAGGCATTAAAAACTTTCTTTGAAGGTCAGAGTTTTTAATGACTTTGATATAACTTAAGAGTTTCTAATACTGTTTTGTATTTATGATTTTATTTTTAGGGAGCAGCAGTCTGCTATACCTTTGATCTACAATGAATGCCAAATCTGCAATCAGCAAAGAGATTTTTGCCCCACATGATGAAAGGATGCTGGGAGCTGTTCAAGTGAAAAGAAGAACAAAAAAAAAGATTCCTTTTCTAGCTACTGGGGGTCAGGGTGAATATTTAACATACATCTGCCTGTCAGGTAAGATTAATGACTTTTGACATCCAGTTATTTGTTTAGGCTTATCTTTGATTAACTGATTAGCTGGTGTCTGTAGCATAAGGAGCTGGGTGATTCCAATCTTCATAATGTAATCAGAGAATTATAGCACTTACACCTTTTGTCTTGAGGAACCACGTGCTCTAGGCTATTTATATTTATATAGTATAATAAATTGAACAGGTGGTTTCATTGTTTAAAAAACCCCTAGGTGTTCTCTCACATCACAGCTGCAGAGTATGAACAAATAGAATAGTTGGTAACAGTCTTTCCTTAGTCAGATTAAGATATTTCTTAGAAGGATGAACTTTTCAGGACATTAAAATGATATACAATGCCATGTTTTTATGCCATGTTTCAATGTCTGCCAACTGAGTGTGTGTGAATACCTTTGGTATTTTAGGGAGATTTAGTCACTTAGGTTTTTATGTGTATCAGTTGCTCCCTTTGAGTGTGTACATCATGCTGGAAGTACAAAGAGTGGCCAGAAGAAGTGTTCTGTGAATCTCAGAAAAGTGCAATTATTTTTGGACTAAATTAGAGTGTTATATGGACTCTTTCGAATTGTGGGGTTTTTTTAAAAATAATGTTAAAACTTTCAAAGCATAGGAGGTAAAACTCAGTGACTCTGTTACTGTTCTAAGGCATCACACATCCACCCTGAAAATGGACATTTACTGAATGTTACTAGATGTTATTTGCATACATATGTACAAATGCTTATGTTAAAGTACAAGCTGCAGAGGATATGCACACGGATACTGAGGTCAGTGACACAAAACAGAAGACCTTTCATTTACAGCTGCTTGTCATTATAGGATTATAGAATATCCTGAGTTGGAAGTGACCCACAAGGATCATCGAGGCCAACTCTTGACCCTGCATTTTGGTAACCCCAGAAATGGCACCATGTGTCTGAAAGCATTTCCAAACACTTTGTGAACTCCGCCAGGCTTGGTGCTGTGACCAGTTCCCTTGGGTGCCTGTTCAGGGGTTTGAACACCATCTGAATAAAGAACCTTTTTCCTGATACTCAGCCTAAGCCTTTCTTAACAGTTTTAAGCTGCTCCTTCAGGTCCTATCAGTGGTCATGAGAGCGAAGAGATCAGTGCGTGACCCTCTGCTTCCCCTCTTGAGGAAGCTATAGACCACAATGAGGTCTCCCCTCAGTCTCCTCTCAGGCTGAGTAAACCAAGTGACCTCAGCCATTCTGCCCACATACAGAGCTTCAAGGAAGGATTTAAAAATTGATTCACCTAGGCTGTTCCCTAGACTTGTGATTGGGATACTCTGTTTGGATGTAAGAATTGTAGGTTTCAGTCTTCTCAAGGTATAGATGAAACTAACCTAGGCCTCCCATCTCTTAAAGAAATGTTCCCATCACTAATGTTTTTAAACAAAGCTAAGCTCTTCTTCCTTTGGCAGTCATATTTTTCAAATGTCAGTCCAGTTGTTTTTCTAAGTCCTTGTAAAGAGCAATCATGTTCTAAATCTGTGCAGTAAGTTTTGGAATACACAGGTATTTGATACCCATGTTCATGATTAAAGGTTAGAGATGTGATCTATGCTTACAATTTTCTGTAGGTGTTTTTTTTTTGTTTGTTTGTTTTTTGTTTGTTTTTTTTTTTTTTAATTGCTATTCTGGAAAACTTAGCCTTCCTTCAGCTCCCCCATTCCATATTTATATGTATCAGTCAACATGGATTTTAAGACAGTGAGTGGTCTTGAATGCATTTATTATTTTTCTGCCGCAGGATAGCATATTATGAGTAAGGAAGAAATATCAGGTGTCCTGACTTGAGCAGAGTTTGTCACTTATGATAAGGAAAGGCATTCAGGATCTGAATAAAATTACTTTGTGGCAGACACTACATATTGGTATTGCGAGAACCCTAACAGGTGGCTTGCTGTTTGTGGGGTTTTGAACAGATCTGAGACCAGGTTTTTTCATATACATTTATTTTATGTTACAAAAGCAAAGTATATTTGGTAATTTCAGTAGGCAACAAAGTGAGTAGGGAGAGGACTGCCTGGCTCTGATGTCACATTCCAAACAGTCTGATCAGGAAGATTATGCAATTCAGCAGGGTCAAGTGCAATTAGTTATTTATTCAGGAATCATCAAAGGCACAAAACCGAGCATTGGGGAGCAACTGTTTCTGCCACTGTGTTTAAAAGAAATTGTGACGAGGATAAACTGTAATTTTTGCCTATTCCTGATGGCTGTGAAGCAGTAATGGTTTTAGTTGCAGCAAGAAGTTGTTACAGAAGAAGTTTTTGTTTAGTAAGGCTAAGTTAATGTGGGCATGGCAATTTAGCTGTGCTCCAAACTGTCCAAGACAGACTGTATCTTGGGATAACAGAATGCACTTGATTACCTTCCTTTTTTGATGTGATTATGTACAGTGAAGCAGACACAGTGGTGGCTAGCTCTGGATTTGTGTTTACATTTTGACCAACACATGCTTTAATGCTGAGTGTTGCAACCTCTCCCATGGAAATGCCTTTACCAGCCTTTGACTCTTGTCCCATTTTTGCCAGGTTTGCCATGTATTAGGTAAACAAAGTGACTGGAATATCTCTCTCTTCATAGATTTCTTGGACTAATTCAGTTTGGCCTTTGCTGAAAGGAATTTGATCATTTACTCTTTAGAACAGAATTTGTCAGTTGAAAGAACAGAAACTGACTCTTTATATCCTTAAGGGATATAAATATTTGGGAATATAAAATATCTTGTCTAGTTGCAGTTTCAATCAAGATACGGTACAGAAAATGAAGCATCAGCCACTGTGACAGCTACTTCTATTTACTGCTCAGTTTGTAACTGAGAAAATACACAAATTGTTATAACCAGAGTTAAATGTTTTCCTTTCAGTGTTGAATTGAAGTTTGGTGTTGAAAATACATCCTATCATAGTTGTTGTTTATTTGAATTTCTGAAAGCATGGATAGCGATGCTGAGCAGGGAGAATGCCCTCAGGTCTCAGAGATGGGATAATGAACCATTAAAAGAAAAAAATACTGAGCAGCGCAAGATAGGAGAGTAAGGGAGATTCTTCCTTAATATTGGTATTTCGAGTATATACTGGGTTTTTTAACTTTATGATATTGAATACTGAGTTGGTTAGAAATGAACATTAATGCTCCAAAGAGGTATATCTAAAGCCTGTAATCTGAAACTGGAGACAGATTAAGTTAAGAAAGCTGTAGTGAGACTGCTTGACAGCCTGGTGGAAATCAAGCAGCTGGGTTACCTGCAGCTTTCTAGCCTAGTGTTGGAGCTAGCCAAGTTAAACTGGCAAACAGAGCCAAGACAGATCTTTAAGGAGTTACTCAGTTGAAGAACAACAAGAAATGAGTAGACAGATGGGAAACACAGAGGTGGGGTGGCTGTAGGCAGAACACAGAAAATGAAAACTGGGATTATTTTGTAATGTATAAGAGAATTTAACACAGAGAAAAGAAATTCAAAGCTGAAAGTGGATATTTATCACCTCCTCCACACTAGCAGACCTAGTGATAGTTATTGGATCAGATCTAAGTTTTAATTTTGTCACCATTGTCTTATATAATTGAAACATAATTGTTTAAAATAGTTCTTAGCCTTATTTAGAATTCTGAATTAAGTATAAAATACTTAAAAGGTCACTTCAGAAATATAGGTCATTGGCTTCTTGGTTGTGCAGAGTTCTATGTATGTTATTTCTTTGACACTATCATTACATTATTTAAATAACTTATTATTTAAAAAGACTTTTAATGTCATTATGCATTGGAAATGTTCCAGTTTGTGTGTGTGGATGTTGCGCTGACCTTTCAGGATTAAATATCTATTGCAGTGGTGGTGAACTGAATGAACCATATGGTTCCTTTTGAACCTGAATTCTTTTGTGTAGTAGCACTCAGCTTAGTTGCACCAATGTTTCTAGTCCTTCTGCTGAAAACCTTGGGATTAGAGTATAAAGCCAAATTTCTTTAAAACCAAGAGGGAAACATTTTACCCCTGTGGTTGTGACTTTTAATAGTGTTCTTTCTTTGCCATCTCCAAATTAAATTAACACTGTCAGTTCAGGGCTTTATTTGAATGGCTTTCATGCAGAAGTACAATCCATCAAGAATGGTGCTAGAAAAGCCAAAAGGAAATGCAAAGAAATCATAAGAAATAATACACAAAAATAAGATGCACGTGCAGGGGGAGAGCCTATTGGGCTTTTTCCCTTCTTTAAAAGTTAACTTTATTGACCATATGACAGACTTGTTCAAAAGATAGGCAGTCAATAATTTAAAAATATTTTTGCATTTACCACAATAGGCTGCTGGCTTTTGGGTTTTTTTTTCTTCTGTTTCTAAGCATACAGAGAGACTGAGGCTTGGTTTATGAGCTTAAATAGTTCTGTGGATATCCTCATTTGTATGCTTACAGCTGATACCTAACCACCATGCTCAGTTACACTTGCAATGGGAGCTTTTGTACTTTGATATTTCGGCTGTAAGGCCATGGTGTCATGAAATTGTTTTTCCAATTACAAATCTGTTGTTCCTCCCATACTGGCTGCTCGTGGAATAGAATGTAACCCAGGATTGACCTAAATCTCTTGCTCCTTTTGAGGTCACTTGATGCGGCTGCCATAATTTCATGGGGAGTTCAAGGGCAGGATAAGTGCAATTGAGTTTTCAGCGTGGTGGCGGAACTGAAAATTGGGAAGTAGTGAGAAGGAACTTGTTATCAAAAGAGTTCCGTTTTCTCCTAATGTGTTCTTATTTTCCATTTGAGTTTTACTGAAGTGACAATCTCCCAGGTTTTTTTCAGAGTTTTCTTACTGAAGAAAACATCCCATTTTCAGGCGCTTATAGTGCAGAGAATTCTCATGTTTCCTTTTCAGGACATGAGAAACCAAGTAAATGTCATTTTCCACTGACTTTCCAGGAGAATGCTCTATTTGTCTGCCCATAGGCTGTACTGATGTATTGCTGAGTGTTTTGTGGTCTGGGGATAGAGGGTGGTGGTGGTAATTTCCCTCTGTTTAAATGTTGTATTAAGGAGTGAGAATGTTACTTCAGTGTTCATCATACTCACTTTCAATCTGACCCACTTAGATGTCAGACTCTATTGAATATTTGATTATTTATACAACATAGGTCATGACTGACATAAGAGATTTGGTCAGCCCAGAAGAACACACCAGCAAAATGGTGGTCCAGTCTTCTTCAAGCTCTGAGCTGAACTGCTGTTTGCAGACAGCTGCAGGCCAGTTGTGGTGCTTTGCCCAGCCCCATGGACACGGACTGGACCGTGGCTGAACATCTGGGCATAGACTGGGATGTTTAGCAATGGCTGCTTGTTGCAGATGTTGGCTTAAAGATTCATGTTCTGTCCCTCAGAGGAGTTAGATGTCAAGCATTCCTGTTCTGGATGAGTTCCTTGAATGTTAACCATTGGTATAAAAAGTGTGGCTGCCGCCATCACTAATTCTCTGCCTAACACTTCAGCGTTTTATCTGAAAATACCTGATAAAACTTCCTGATTGCCAGTGGAGAAACTACTCCACAATTCAGTGGAGAGGACTCTACAATGAAGGAAACACAGAAGATAAATGTACTATTCCTTGTTAGCTCTTTTAGTGTCAAAGTACAGACATGTTGGATACTTCAGTTGGCTACTGATCCTCTAAAACTTTCTTGTGCAGAGTCATTGGCTGCTTTTGCTTCAAGTTACCCAGGGATAAAACCTACACAGATACTGTGCAAAGTTTGCTTTCATGTTGACTAAGTCAAAGTCATACAGTTTGCTAGTGTGGGTGGAGTTAAACTGATGTAACATTCTGTGGTTTCCACATACATGTCATTAGATTCCAGTCTCATGGCAACTTCTCTGTGTTTATTCCTGGAGTCCCATGGAGTGATGCCTCTGACTGCCTTGTAAGTGCTCAGTGAAATGTTTTATCATTGCTCGTGCAGCTGGGCTGGTGCAAATGTGTGCACTAGAATCTCTGGCCATGAGAAACAGTAACAACTTCAGTTGACCTTTATTCATATGAAACCATTACAACTAGTATTATAGTTGTAAAAAATAAAGTACAGTGATGAAGGTGCTATGAGGAGAGCCTTTTTTTTTTTTTTTTTTACTGGTAAAATAGTGAGTCATTGCTACAGCTAGCTCTGAAAAGTGATATAGTTTGCTGTTTGGGAAGAATCTGTGGAAGCGTGCCAGGAATGGCTTTTAAGGTGACTGGTTTTGCCTTTAGGATAGCAAGATGCCCTGAGAAATCACTTCACTTTACTTGTAGAGATATAGACAGTTTGTTTCTTTCTAATGCAATATTACATAGGTTAATTTTTTTCAGAGTGTCTTCAGCACAGAGGGAAAATAATCAATTATATATTTTCTGATGAATAAGCTACAACTCTTTTTTTTCTTCATTTTACTGCTAGGTATCTTTTGATATGCTTAGGTGTAAGTGTGTTGGTATATACCTGTGTAAAGTGTAACCATACTAAATTCTTTAATTTTTATTTAGTCTTTATACAGTAATTGTTTTTACTACCAGTAAGTAAATATACAGAGGTGTTGTCAGCCTTCATGTGCTATTTCCTGTCTGCTTTAACATTTTTTCCAACTGTATTTTTTTGAATTTTTCAATTCAAAAAGCTGGGAAACAATTTTCTGGATGTGTACAGTGCACTGTTTGTATAAAACTTAGTTGATAATTGGAGTTCATAGAAGACATTTGAATCCTTGTTTCTTCTGGCCATGGTGCAATTTTGAAAAAGCAGCTTTCCTCCTCTGGAATGCTTTTTGCCTTGAAACTCTTCAATGTCTAGATGGTAGAATGTGTTTCATTCTACTTTCTTTCTTTGCTCCACTAATTTAAAAAAAAAAAAAAATTTATCATTGCAGTGCTTATCTGTTCTACTTCTGAATGAGATAATGCCTTCTTGGGACTGTGTATGTGGCAGGTTACTCTATTTTCTTTACCACTGAGTATGTTTTAGTGTGGTGCTTGCATTTGTTGCTAACAAAGTTATTTCCAGTGACAATATCAAGTTATGTTGCAGACCTCCTCACTCCCCTCTGTGTTCAGAAGAGAATGGGGGCTCTGTAGAGCTTCATCCATTTATTGTAATTACTTGTGCTGGGTAGGTTTGTATTCCTCAGGAGCTGGCAGCACCTTACTTCAGTGGTGATGATGTATTTCAGTGCCATGTTTTGCCCAGAACATGGCAGATGCTTGCATCAAGTTTAATGCCAGGTTAAAATGTTTGAATATCGCGATGTCTTTGGAAAACAGTTAGTTCATTCTTTTTCCAAGTGAGGCTTTTGGCAGGGTTTGTTGCTATCTTGTATGTGATAAAAATGCAGAGCTATAAGTAAGGCTCTACTTAACAAATTTCCATGGTAGCTCTCCCTTCAAGTTGGAGTACAGCAACCATGCGCATGAGACCTGTGTGAGTATCCCCTAATTGCTAGCTTTGGCAGAAACTATTTTTATGGTACCATAACAGTTAAAACCGCTGTGTTTTGCTTGCAATAGGACTCATTCTGAACAGTTTTCTTAGTTTTCATGGTGCTGGAGTGTAGTATGCATAATACCCTGACTCACTGCATTATGTATTGTTGAACTTGCATCATACTGGGCAGAAAACATCTGGAATGTTCCCTTGACATTGCATTTCAGAAAGCATTTCTGTTGATTGCTGTATAGTTTTGCTCTTACAAGTAATAACATCTTGGGAACAAAACCAGAAGTTCTATTTCTCCCTGACCAGTGCTTACTGTATTACAGACTCTTTTAGTAGATAAACATCAGATTAAAATCTTATCCTTTTATAGTATTCCAAGCTGTATGAGTCAAATCCTGTAAGTTTTCACTATACATCTGGCCTTTAAATACTGTACTATCAAATAATTTTCAGTGCCGAGCAGCCCATAAGAAGGGCTTAACAAAGGAACTGCTAAGCTGATTAGAATACTACATCAAGCTTCTCTATCATTAGGTAGGTTTTATTGTTTCCTTGACAAAGAAAAAGATGAATAATGCAATTCTGATGTCTAAATATTTTCTGTTTGGGACTTTAATCTGTAAGTAATCCTTTTAAAGCAAGTTAAATAGAAAAAGAACAGATCAGAACTGATGCTTGATTTACGGGTGTGTTTTGCCTCTATCCCCTAGTTTATGTAAACTGCTGCCACAGGTGCTGAAGATACCAGTCAAGTAGCAAGACTCACCTGTAAAACACAGTAGGGTGGGAATTAATTAATGAACTAAGTCTGTCCAATCTTCCCTCACTGGTATAATATCTGAATATTTCAGACTGTTGCAATAAAAACAAGCTCATGTTCTCATGTATGCATGTGTATGTGCTATTGTGAACAAGTGCTCTGCATTTACAGCAGGCATTGTTTTTCCTCCAGCCTACTTACATTTAGACTTTCAGTAACTTGGTTTTGTACTCTGATTATGCGTATCCTAACAAGAAGGAAAAAACAACATATGAAGGGTGGGGAGGCTGAGAGAATATAAACTATGCAAAGTTTTGTTGTCCCTGTATCAGGGAGGAGCCTACCCGTTTGTCCAAGTTAAAACAATCTCTAGTAACTGTTTAGCTGGAACAACTTCATAGAGAAAGTCTGGCACACCCTGTCAGCTGCTTTTCTGTTCATTAGAGCTCAGCAGCACACAGTAACTCTCAGTAGCCTCATGGAATGACAAAGTTAAAACCATACAGATTCTCTAACATTACTGTTTTAAAGAAAACTTAATTTGGGTGAAATTTTTAGGGGCTGGGTCTGAGACAACTTTATAACATTGTGGAACATACTTGTCAGGCATTTTTAGTCCCTAATTCTAAACAGTTATTGAAAAATTACTTTAGGCATTTAGTTCTCCTTTCAAATTGTCTACTTAGACCTATCTTCAGAGGACAGGCTCAGCTGGAAGGGAAGCTGCAACATAAACGTCTTGCTGGATGAAATAACTAGTAAATGCTTTTCGTGGATAATATGATATCAGCCCCTGGTGTGTTAGTTTTCTTAAATCTGTGCCTTGTGTCACTCTGTGCAACACAGTAGTAATGGCAAGAGCAGTTTTCTGTGACTGGATCAATGACTTGGAAGAAAACAGAACTGTTAAAAGAATATTCTCTTAGTTCTAGCAAGAGAACTGTTTACAACACATATTTAAAGCATTTACACAAAGAATGCTTTTTCTGAGTGAGCAAAGAATTATGAGCTGAAATAAACAAAAGCTTTCAACCTCCAGTCAGTATATTTATTCACTTGCACTAATGACAGATTGCTAAAGAAAACTCGGCTGTTTGAATGTCTGAGACTATCTAAAGTTTTCTAAAATACTATCTGACAAGATTTTAGGCAGCTGAAATTTGGTGAATTTGTTTCAAATGAAAACAACATTTAGGCAGAGAACTCTTTTAAAAGTTCTGGAATAATTTCTGTTCTGCTTTGTTTTTGTACTCACCTATCATGGTTTCTTTTAAGAATAGTTTTCTTAGGTTTAGCACACATAAGCTTGCCATACAAATACACAAACAAACCTTCAGCTGTACCATTTGAGGGAATGCTGCTTTTTTGCCCAGTGTTCAATCTGAAATGAAATGTAGTTGGAAAACAAAAGAACAAAAATTGTCTTTAACAATGGGGAACATAAAATTGGTTGAGGAGATGCTTTGAAATTTGTTAGGAGCTGGAAAGAGGGAGGGTTTTTACAGTGGCATTAGGAACCACTGTATGTATTGACTGATAAAGCCATTCATATTTTATTCATTTGGACTCCTAATTTTTTTTTTTTTTTTAATCCTGTTGTCTCCTGTTTTCCCCTGACCGCCCAGAGATAAAAAAACCAGTAAGCAAGTTTCCCTTTGGATGTGTTGTACTTTGGAAGTATTGAATCACATAATCGTTTAGGTTGGAAAAGATCTCTGAGATCATTGAGTCCAACTTCAACCAATCATCACCTTGTCAGGTGAATTGTAGCACTAAGTACCATGTCCAGTCATTTTTTAGCACCTCCAGGGATGTGTTCTGTGATCTGTGTTCATATCATTTTTAACCAAAGGTGAAGTTTGTTTGTGTTCTAGCTAGAATCTGATGTAGCCTAATAAAATATTTTTGTGCTTAGGTCAAATAGCTTTTGTTCTGGCCAGGGAGAAAGGGTCAGGAGGGGAAGAGCAGAACGGAAAGAATCAACATGTGCAGCTACACCGGCTGGTTGAACCACATACTTCTCTTGCCCCTAATGATATATTGGAGCATGATGTTGCCATTTTGCAAGTTAGGGCTTTCAGTCTGTACTGAGACACTGTGAGGACTAAAGCCCGTAATGGTTGTGGGGGTTTGTGATCCAGGTGATGAGAAACACCTTTTCATTAAAGGCTCTAATTGCCTTTTAAATATGATAAAAATGTTTCCGTGTTTAATCATTGTCCAGTACTTACGTTACACTAATCAGAGAATGGCAGAACAGCCCAGGTTGAAAGGAGCCTTAATATTCTGGTCCACCCTTTACTTGTTAAATAATATACTAAAAATAAAATTGTGTGTAGTGAGGCGCTGGTGTTGTTCAGACAATCTGCTGGAATTATCCAGAGCAGCAGACTAAACACAGAGAAATGTTTTCAAGAATAGTTTTAATCATTCATTTAGGTAGGTAGCGCAGTCTCAAAGACATGAATGACCAGAGGTGACCTACTGCTTTGGACTCAAAATTTAGTGATGTGTAGAAAATCTTGTAAGAATTACATGTATCTGTGACTTTCTACACGTCTGCTTTTTCTGTTGTAACTGTTTATCCGTAAGCCATGGTTTCTTACTGTTTCAGCTCAATCTTTGTCACTTCTTTAAAGGATTTAATATGGTTCTCATGTCTGCTTAATGTGGACCTGTTCAAACATTATTTATTTTTTTCCATTTACTTTTTTATCTCTTTAAGAACACCAGCATAATTTAGGGCAATCAACTTGGTTTCAGGATGTCTTTCCCCTTTTTGCATATCTGTACTGCCTTTAGAAGATGGGAAAAGTGTTTGAAATTCCCTCTTTCTGTGAGTAGCTCCTATTCTAAAATAAATCAGTTGTGGACAACTTCTTTTAGTCTTCTGATCTGTGGAAGTTTCACTTTGGCAAGGTTTCTGTTTGTTACTTCTGCTTTTAAAATATCCCTTTTCCTTTATTGTTAATGAATTGTATTATTTAGCCATGGCTACTGCCTCTTGGAGAAGTTTCAGTCACTAAACATAGTTGCCTCACTTCAAATTAATTCTTGTTTTAATTTTGCGCACTTCCTTCCTGAATGTGAATATTCACTGGTAACAAGGCACTGTCCACTTGGCGCTGTTTATGCTTAACTCAGTTTCCAGCTGTCCAGCTCTGTGCAGGAATCGATCCTTTTTTGAAACAAATAAAACATAACACTAATCCTCCTTTGCTTATGCCAACTTCTTCCATTCCTAACACACACTAGTAATGTTGCTGATTGTCTGTTAACCTCATGTGATTATTCCAACTCCTTTTATCTTCTTGCTCTGTTTGAGGAATCCACTTTCTGGCTTTTCCAACTTGCAGTCGAACTCTTAATTTTCAATACCTCATCTGCTCTTTTGGACCATATTTTTGTTTTTCTTTGTTTTTCCTTTTGTTTGTAGAATCCTGCTGCAGCTGTAAACCCAGGCTTTGGCTATGCCATTTCTGTGAAAATTTGATATCCTATCACTTGGCTGTATTCCAGGTTCAGGAGGAATCACTTGGAGTGCATAATTACTATTTCTTACTTTCCCTGAACACTTTGTCTATACTTCAGTTGGATGTTTCATGTTTCTTCTGTTGGGTTTTGTGAACTCTATGCTTTATTAGTGGTTGTCTATTAGGAGATCAAAAGGTATTCAGTTGATTTGTATAATATTTGATTAAAGCAGTTCTAGCAGTTGCTTGTCAGCTCTGTGCAGGAAGCTTCTGCACATAACAGAAGGGCAGAGAAACTGTTCCGAAAAAATGGTGTGGATTTTTTTTGGCCATGGAGCTTGGTTTTAAAACTCTTTGAAAAGAGTAAGAAGCTCACAGAATAGCAAAGAAATAACGATTACTAGAGCAGCCTTGTAGAGCTGTATTTTTGTCTGTCAATGAGTGTTCATTAGGACACATTTGTAGGGATAGAAGCACTGGAAACAACTGTGTTGCACTCTTTTAAGTGTTTGGGATTCAGCTGTAAATTCCTGTGATAGCTCGTTGTGCTCTGGCTTCCTTTCCACCTGTTAAAGTGTATTACTCCTTGCCTCTAGGAAAGCTTTTTGGCTTTTCTGTTGTTCATGCTTCATTCTCTTTTGCCTATAAATCTCAATGAAAAGAGAATTTACAGCCTCTTCAGCTTTTTTTTTTTGTCCTCCACAAATACTGTCACATATACATATAACAAATAGTCTATTACACTGTCCATGTGTTGAGCCTTAAGTAAACACGGGAGAGAGAAATACAAATTGATCTCAACACATACACCTTCATATGTTTTAAAATTAGCTTTAGACCTAGTTCCTCTATTTGTTAAAAGTTTTCTCACCACACTTCTTGCAAAGGAGTACAGATAAAAATTTAGTAATATGGTGACTTCATTTTTTCTCATAAAATGCTTTGTCTCTGATAGTGTGACATGTTAATAACAGTTTGCCAAACATCTCCATGTATATAGAAAATAGAATAGAAGAAACGAAAATTCTTTGAGCCCTAAAGTGCTGCCTAAGCAGGCAATTTAGTTTAAATTACAACAGAATGCATGAATTTGAGGGCTGATACTAAAATTGTTTTCCTAACTATAGAAATGTTTTTTTAAAGCATGGGGTTTGTTTCATTTTGAGCATATTACAAACATCTCAAGAATTGGATAAAATTGATATTCAAAAAATTCTGAAAACTTAATAGATGCACATGCAACTTTGTCAAGCTATTTTGTGACTATATGCTTTATCTGTCAAAGCAGTCTGAGTCAGAGTACACATAGAATTTCCTAGAATAGGAATAACTTGACTGGCGTCCTTTTTTTTAAGATGTTATTTTTACTGAATGAGTAGTTTCATAATGTAGTTATCAATATTCTTGAAACAAAGGCAGTTATCACCAAGTTGCTAAATGACTATAAGCTTGCATAAGGGGTAATTAGTACTGTAAAGAAAAGGAGTAGACTGCCCACTTCTGATGTTTCTAGTATAAAACTAAGAATTCTTGTCTAACTTTCCAGGTTCATTCTTTGACACTGATGTGGCTGCAATTTGTAGAGAATTTAGTTTTATCTTACTGGAATAGTGAGTGCCAAAAGATACGTTACAAGAACCCTCAAATCATATTGTAGCTGATTGAAGGATTGCCTTTCCACAAGGTATGGTGCTACCTTATCACCTAAATGTTGACTAGTGCTTAGTTTCATTTTTTAAAGCAAACAGAAGCAGGATCTTTATGAGGTATGGATGACTGGAAGTTTCAGGGACAACTGATGCCATACTATGCAAGGTGTGCTCAGTACAATGTGCAGCGTCCATCATAAGGGTGCAGCTGTGTAACTCCTCTGCTCTCACCTGCTCCCTGGCCACATCTTTTGAAGTGTAGTATCATCAGCCTCAAGTGAGTGAGGCTCAGAACCTCTGGGGCACATGTTCATAGATTTGGTATTTTAGCTATTGGTAGTCATAGTTACTGTACTGAAATGGAATCTGGATTAATGGACTAACCAGCATAAATTAATTTGTGCCACAAAGAAAATCATTCACTGGAAATTATGATGGCTGCAGGACATCCAAAATGTGATTAGGCGAGGCGTCAAGATACTATTTCTGAATATTTCATATGCCATGAGGATCTGTGGGATTTTCTTTAGCAGTATAATATAATATGAAAAGACTGAACAGTAGAAGTAGTAGCAGTGATAAATGAGCTTGCATTCCCTGTGGTGTTGACAGTAATGAATTGAACGAGCAGACTGAGGCATGTAAAAGGAGGTTGATGTACTAAGCTGATGTTTATTAATAGGTGCAAACCCTGTGTTGGTAAGGCTTAGAATCTGGAAGGGGTCATAATATTTGAGCGGGAAAAGATGTTTCTTATGAGCATCTCTAAAAAATTTGGCATACTTTGAAAGGAAATGTGGAGAGATGTCATGTGCCTTTTTCATATGTACACCTCTGGGATTCTTTTGGTGCTCTGAAGTGCAGAGAATGTTCCAAAATGACTTTGTTGTCTTCCCCATCTTTTGGGTTGTACCAGTAAATGCTTGATGTACAGTTGATTACACTTGTGTAGTCTGTAAAACCTCAGTCTATGGATTAGCACTGTCCTACTGCAGTAATAAAATTTAATAGTTCTGGTTATGCATTGCTGTGTTGTTTTGTTTTTTTTTTTTTTTTTTTAATTCTGCAGGGTCATTCATATGATAATCGCTCTTGGCTGTGTCTTGTTTGTATTTCATATTCTATAGGATCTCTGTGGGTAGCATTTGTGTAACCTTTCAAGATGCAGCTGCTGCTTATGTTATTGAATCCTTTTCATTATGTATTCATTACAGAAGGATAAATAAAAATATGTTTAATAACAATGGCAAGAGAAATCTATTGCAGTCTGGGACATACAAATGCAATTTGTATAGTCTTGTGCTTTATTCTGTGCTCAGTTCTAAAGTTCATAATCATTAATACACCAAGAATCCACTATCAATTTGCTGTGTAGTTTCTAAAATTAAATTTAAGGCTGACTTTCATAGGTTGAAAGAATGAATTAGTGAAGTCTGTGATTCCTGTTAAAGCTAACTGATTACTGTACTATATTGGCAAAGGAAAGCCCTGAAACAGATATTAGTTTGAGAGTAATGATAGTCCATACACTATAAGATTCCGATTTGAAAATAATCTGTTAAAACATACAAAAATATAACTATCTTTATACTTAGGGTATTAGGATTTCTTGCTAGTTCATGGAAAATCTTACAAATAGAAGAGCTACCCTCTTGTAAAATACTGCCTATAATACTGTACATTTTATTATTTCTCAAGATACAATCCCTTCTGAGACTTGTTCAACACAGAAATTGGTCTGAACTTTGGATGTGGAAGGCTAAGGAATTGCAGGAACTTTAAGTAGATGTTGAGATGGTTGATTTTTCTTGAACAGCTACAAGCAGGGATGGAGAATAACTCAGCCAAGTATCAGTATGTTTCTACTGCAGGTACTTGAACAACTAGTGTTATTCCAGGCCATAGGCTTTTGAATCCATGTTTACTTGCTTCATTGAGAGAAGTACATGCAACTCTGATACCTCTTTATCTTTCTCAGTGAAGTAGTACTTGGGTGAGATTTTTGTAGTATTGAGGAGGACTCCAGGCATTCTTAAACAGAATTCCTGTGTTTATACATGGAATTTCTAGACAAATACGTATGAAAGAGCACACATAGGTGTTTCTCAGGATCCTGGTATGTTGCTCAAACTCCTTGTCGCACCACTGCAGCAAATTGTGTGGAGAAACCTGCAAATGTTAAAAGTCTTAATCTTATGTTTAGGAAAGACTTCCAGGTGGAAAAAGAGAAGGGTATACCTGAGGAAACCTGAACATAGGGCAGGTCTGTTTCTTAGATTTGTTTTATTTTTGGCTTTCTGGAAACTGACTTGGTTTATGAAGAAAATCTTGAAATAATAGCTTTGTTTGATAATGTTAAAATAATTGATCTGCAGTAGATCACTGATACTTAAGTAGAATTTGTTAAAAGTATACTCATATATTGTGTGTTAGGATTTGGGTATCCAGAGAAGTTGTGGATGCCCCATCTGTGGAAGTGTTCAAGACCAGGTTGGATGGGACTTTTGGGGTAGCTGGTCTAGCCTCCCCATAGCAGAAGGAGATGGAGCTAGATGATCTTTATGGTCTCTTACAATCCAAACCATTCTAAAATTCTGTGAACTAAGTGTGAATGTATTTGTGTTTGAATTTGATTTTCCAGATTAGAGTGCTTTATCTTCTTACCCTGATTTGTAATTAAATGCATCTGGTGGATCCCCTTCAGGCATAGTGCAATACAGTATCTTAAGCAGCTTCATAAAGCCATGTGTTCCCATTCCTTTCTGAACAGCAATATCTAGTAATAATCCAGGGAACTTCCCACAGCATTAATATAGGTACATTGGGTGAGTTTAGTAATATATCCAATGGTGCTTATTGTACTGGTGGTTGTAAGGTTTTAATTATCTATTTCATTCTGTCATTTTTTGTAACAGTTACAACCAAATTCTAATTGGCAGTGTTGCCATGGGAAAGTGTACTTAGTGCTCTATTGTCCGTGGTTTTGTTAAGGAGAGAAGTTTTTGGCTAATCTAGCAGGAAAAGATAGGTTAGATGTAAAACATGAACAAAATTCACATGCTATTTATTTTAATGGCATCACATTGTGCTACACTGTTTGGTGAATTGGAAAGTGGGTAGGGTTCTAAGGCAAGAACGGATATTCTGCAACTGCATTTATAAAAATGAACTAATTTAGTTGCTTGGTGATAGCTTCATATTTAACTATTTGCTGAAAGATGTAGACCTCCTTCTTTTAATCTTATATATGAAGATGCCATAATTTCAGATTAACTCATATGGTAAAATATTTAAATTAATTAAATGTCAGAATATAGAGTTCAAGTCATATATAGTATTGAAAAGTATAATCAGAAACACAGGTCAAGAAACTTTGAAATTAGTCAGTATGGTCTTTTTTCTTCATGAAAGTGAACTACTGTGGTCTGACTTTTCACAACTTCATTGCTTCTCACTCAAGCTGCTTAGTATTCATTGTTTTTACTTTTTCTCTCTTGAAATAGTTTAAACGAGTGTTAAAACCACAGGTAGACCACAGCTTGAGCCAGAACGTACAAAACATTAGATTAAAAGAAAGCCTATCCACCAAATTGATGTTTAACTGATACTTAGTCAACTCTTATCCAGCCTAGTGGGGGACTGACACAGTCCAAGTCATGAAAGACAAGAAATTAGCTCAATAATGTACTGGGAGATGTGTCAGAATGAAAAAATAAACAGAACAAAACAGAAACAAAAACCACACAAAGTAAAAACAAGAAATACAGGTCTGAACGGCGTCTGCAAAGCAAGTCCTTCAGCATAAGTCTTTACTTTTATTATTTTGGTGGCTCTTTAGGGAGTTGCCATTCTCTCCCTCTCCAATGGCACTGCAGTTTGTGCAGTCATATCACTGACCCAGGTCAGGAACTGATTCAACTGAAAAATATTTTTCTTTTCCTGTGTTCTTTTTCATCCTGCTCACTCTGCAGTCTGGTTCTGCCTGTGACTGAAAGCCATGGCGTGGGACAGACTGAAAGCCAAGGCAATGGGAGGAGGCACCTGACAGCAGTACCTGATTTATGCCATAGAGGTACCAAACTTCTGACCATGACCTCTGCTGCCTCTGCACTGTCACTTCTTGTTTGGTGCTGGTACAAATCCTGAACAAAATGACTCCATGCATTTGTCCAAAGCTGTATTTGAATTTATTGAAACCAAATGGTCTTCATAAACAAATTATGCATTGATTAGCAGTAAAATAAAAATATTGTGTGTTAATTATAAAAACAGGAACAAAGTGAAATTCACAGGGCTAATGTACTATGCAAGGGCTTTCCTAAGCAGCAACTAGTGGTGTTACCTTACTGCTTACTTCAAATGTGCTTCCCCCCAATACTAGAATAGTAATTTCCATAGGCTCCCTTTGATGAATCAGTTACATGTGCTAGAATATACATTCAGAGGAAGCTGAGTGACATGACAGCCCATTACATGAAGGATATGTTCACAAGCAGCACAGCATTCTCAGCAACAGAATTAACAGCTCACAACCCAAATAAGTTCTGGCTCAGTCACCTAAGCCTCAGAGATGGCTAGCCCATTGTAAAGAGGATATTTGACATAAGGCATTTATTTTTACTTGATTTATGTGAAATATGTGATTTATTTCCTCAAACTATTGTGCTTTATTTGCCAGTGATCGAAGACTTGCTAAATATCAACATTGTTGATGGTCTCAAATCTTCATTTTTATATTCATTGCTATTAATTAAATAGCATAATATTTTAGGTATTGCAAAAATAGATATATAATATATCCTTATCTTTCTAAGGGGAAATGTTGATTCTGATTGGCAGAATCAGGTGAGTAGGGGAGAACGTACGGAATTCCTTTCTTTCTTACATTCTAATCCTTGTGAGTATCTTATGGTGGGATGTAAGTAAAGAACTGCTTCTTTCTAAAGCAGAAGTATTGCATCAGATAGCACCCTTTTTCATGGAAGTATGATGCTAATGTGTATGTGTTCCCATGGGTGGGAGTGACCTTTCTGCAAGGTCTTTTTAAAATGAAATGAATAACTCTTATGTCTGGATAATTTGACCAGCACAGAAGGGTGGAAATATTTCTGCCCCTTTTTTAGATCCTTTCTTAAATGCCTGGCATGTGGGGGTGTTGTAGCTGTGAAACATCACTTGGATGATGATGCATTTCAGCTCTCCTTAAGATAAATTGATGTGGTTTAACTATTTGCTCTAAAGTAATCTGATCCTAATTATGCTCTTATACTTTTTCTAGTCATATTCAATACCTGTTAATCAGGGAATGTTTCAGCCTAACTTGGTATATAAAATACAACTGAAGCAGACGTCCCTTTAAACTGTAATTAAAACCTAGAGATATTACTATTCCTATGGTATTTTCCAGTAATCCTTGAGCATTGTAAGTTATTGAGATGCTTCTTTTAAAAAAGTCTGTTCATCATTACTGTATTTCTTGTGCACCATGCTGCTGAGTTTGACTAGGGAGAGCAAGACATTAAGACAAAAACCTTCAGATGGGATAAGGCTGCTCTGCTCCCTTCCCCTGTAATTTTAGTCCTTGTATCCTTTTAGTCCAAATGCCTTTGCTTTCTTTCCCTGATGTTGTAGTTTCTATAGCTATATTCTGGATCACATTCAACTTCTTGTGTTGGCAGTCTTTGCAATTATACCATATTCAGTAAATCTCTGACAAGGCTAAATTGACTTCTAAAGAGTTTTTTGAAGGCCTCGTTACCATCATTTTCTGTCCTGACATGCTAATAGGGACACACCCCTGCACTTCTAGCGGTGCCAAATTATTAAGTACTTGAATACCTGTCCCTATAGCATCTAAATTTTCTAGGGTAGTGCTCATTTCTTTTAGTATCAAATAGGATATTCTTTATAGCTGTGATAGAGTCAGTCTGTGGAAACCAAGAACTGGTTTGCAGATGTGTTCGCTTAAGAACTGTTAAACCAGCTGATGCAGCAATGTGCTGCTTGTACATAGCTATCTCTAACAGACAAAACCTTTTTTAGATTCATAGGTAATCTTGTGGATTTAAGATTTTAGTTCATGCAAGAGCAAACCATTTCAGTTTTCTCAAGGGAGGACAGGGTTCAGTGAGAATCTCTTGCTGATGCCACGGGAGATTTTGCAGCAAGTGTTATGAGCAGCTCTTGCAGTAGTTAGGCAAATCAAATGATAGGTACTAATTACTGTGTCCCAGTGGTTTTCAGGTATTCTGATGTCCCATTTACTGTTTCATGAACAGAGACTTAAGTTTTGAAAGACAAGTTGTCGCTTCTGGAAAAGCCAGTGACAGAAAAAGTGCCAGGTAAGGGAGAATGCAAATAGGAATGCCATAATGGTTTTAATACATAATTTTAATTAACTCTTTTGAGTTCTCACACGATCATGTGAAAAGATGGAATGGGGAATTAAACCCCTTAAAGTGAGGGATCCTATTCTTGATCTTTTATTTATGTATTTTGGGGTGAAGAACAATAACTTTGGTTTTAGAAGAGCATCTACCTTGCACTTGTTCTGAGTGAGCATAAGCTGAAACAGCTGTATTTGAAACGGGTCACTAACTGGGAATAACTACCAGATGGAAAAGGTAGTGGAAATTAATATTTGTGAAACAATGTAAGGTTTCTCATTAGGAAAAGTAGCCTGTAGGGTGGCCTGTGGGGGGGGGGGGGGGTGTTTCCCTTCCCCCATCCCCTCCTTTTTAAGGTGTTTTGTCTAACTGCTACTATTAATCTCTACTTAGGTAAGTAAGCTGGTAATTTTTTAAAACTTGTGTTTCTAGGAAATTTCTCTTAAATTTCACTCCAGTGCAAATTATATGATGTGATAGCTTTATTGCTACAGTCTTGGGATTTGGAAATACCCAACTGATTTTCCAGCCTTCACTGGGAGACACAGTCAGACCTGCACAAATTAGGATAGCTGTTGAAAATGTGCTCTTATTGTAAATTTTTCAAAGCTGTGAAAGCAAGTCTTTATAGCATGAAGCAAATCCTGTGTGGTTTTTTTTTTAACTACACGGATTTTTGTATTTTTTTTTAAGCACTTTTTACATTTCTATTCTGTTTCCAGATTATAACTCCATCTGAAATTTATTTATTCAGTAAGGTTCTAGTATGAAAAAGAAAGCAAAATAAAGGTTTGTTGAATAAGTTTGTCTTTGCAGGGACTAATTAGTGGTATTTTTAAATGTTTTTTTAATTTTTATTTTTTTGCTCCTCTGGAAAGATAGTGAGCGCTTTTCCCTCTCTCTAATAGAAATCCTTCAGCAACAGTTCTGTTTTATTTTTTTAGTTTCAAAGGAATTCAGTAAATACTATGTCTGAGTTTTCTAGGAGGAAAAGGTCTGGAAGTGCACTGTATTTTCTTGGTGGGTAGAGGACAGGGAAGCCAGCTATAAAGGCACCACATTTGGCTTGCTTTGAATTACCTCTGTCTCCTTAAGATGTGTGCTTATCTGGAAGAAACAAAACATTAAAGTGATTCATTGGTTACAGCTTTTATGTACAAAAAATGGATTCCTAGCATTGAAAGAGCCAACCACAAAATGTAAATCTTAATAATAAAACAGGTCTTGATGCAATGTAGTGAGTTTTTCCAGGCTGAACAAATCAAAACAGTTATTTGTTACTGAAGCAGGACACAGTTTGACACTGCGTGGATGAAATTGTCCTCAATTTATACAAACAAAAGTAGTATCCTTAGGCCATGTGTGTAAGACAGTGGCCTGGAGCTGTTTTCTCCTGAAACATTGGGCAGAGACATGAAGCTCTGATCCAGTTATCTCTTGATGTCTGGGCCTGGCTGGCTGGGAAATGGCACAGAAGAGAACCACTAGGAGAAAGCAGATTGTGACAAAGGTCCTTGTCTGCTCTCATTTTATCTTGACACTTAAGAAGATTGTCATACCCTGGTTGCAGTGCTCTGATAGGAAAGGGAAGTGTTACAGGTCTGAACTGTGCAGACAGTACTGGTGTGTAATAAAAATGTGCAGCTCTAAGCATTGAGAAACAGTGATAGATGGGCTGCAATCCTGGATATCCCAGCCCCACTTCCTGAAACTGCATAGAGCTGAGCCCAGTAAAGTAAATAACGTTTGATTTGAAATGAGACTTTCACTTGCTTATACCAGTATGCTTTAGACTTTTACAGTGTTCTTTTCACTGCTCAGCATTTTCCTTTAGCCACATTGAGTCCATCTTTGTCAGATAACGATTATTTAATCTTCTCCCCATTTTATATTTCTTCCCTTTTTAGTATTGGATAATATATTTTGTTGAAATGGTCAGTGATTCCTTTTAAAATTGATGATAGCACAGTCTTTACAAACCTTCTGATTCATTTATTTGGTTTAGTATTTCTGGTTTTGCTTCTAAGCCTGGACTTTTTTAACGGGAGTTATATGGATTTGTTGCTGTGGTACCAATAATGCCTTGTTCATAAAAGATTCAGCAGTATAGCTAGCTTCCAAGCTAAAATAGTCACTCTTGAGTCTGTAAAATTGTCTCTGCATGAGAAAAAGGAATTATACAAGAATATTAAAGGGGTTTTTTTTCCTTATGTAGATCAGAGTGGTCTTAATACAGTTGCACTGAGAAAAGAAGGCTCTTATTGTGTCTATGAAGTCTTTAGTAAGTTCTTTAACCAAGCCGAGAGGAGCAGGGGGCAAAGGAAGCACAGATAATTAAGTGTTAAATTCTCTATATTCAGAAAGAACATAAAAGGATGTTATACTTAGAATATAGAAAATCATGTGTTTCAAGAAAATAAGATATGCATTTTGCCTAATTTTTGGCATAACTTCAAAAATGTGCATCCTGGCTAAAAATGAAAAAAAAAAAATCAAACCCATCTAAATAGAGATGGTTGAGGTAAGGGGCAGAGGTGAACAGTCTAAAACCTGTTTACTATGAAATAGCCATTCTTTGGCTTTCACTATTCTCTGAAGTAAGTCCTGGTTCAACTCTTCAGGTGGCATTTAGGCATTAAAAACTGGAAATAGATTGCTTGTAATGCTTACATTTATATCCTTACTTTTCTCCAGGACATTTCTTTTTTTTTTAAATTTGAGGATTCTAAATAAATCTTAAACAAGACCAACTGGAACTGCTAATGACACTGAAGTTACTTCTCTTCTTGCTTTGGCTGAACTTTGTTGTTCTTTTGTTTCTTAAATCTGTAAAACATCCGATCTTAAGTCCTCGGTATAGACAGTCATAAAAGGATTGGTATTGATTGCATCAGTTGATGAGTGGATATAAAGGCCACATGTGTAAATTAGAATTGGACTGGGACTTACACCTCTTGATGGCCTGTTGACCAGCTGGACAGACTGCATAATATATCATAGTCTGTGGAGAGGGACTTCATGTCTTCTCTCTTTGGTAGATAAAGTTCTCAGTAAAATAGGGTATCTTTTGTTAAGTTAGTTTGGCTTTTAATATATTGATAGTGATACCCCAGAAACTTACAATTTCACAGTATTTTTTAAATCTGAGTCAACACTGTAGTATTTTTTCTGTAGAACTATAAAAGCATTATTCACTAAAATGAATACTTTTGAGGGGTCAGTTTTGTAATGTAAATCAGTGGACAAAACTGTTGAAGCTTAACCTAATTGACAAAACCTGCAACTTTAAAGGAAGGTTATTTTCTTCAGGAATGTTGACCCTTTTTTTGTTGGTCAGCTCTCATCATATGAGTTTTGAATGTTAAGTTAAAAAAGTAGCTAAGTCTGCCATTGATCTGTAAGTGTACCACTTTCTTTCTTAATGCTTTTAAGCTCAAAAGTCAATGCATGTAAGTTACATTCTGAATTTTATGACTTTAGTTCTTAGTTCATTGATCACATAGCAAATATAATTTCAAAGGATGTTGGGCAGTAAACTTTTTTCTTACATCAACTTAAAAACTGTATAATTAATTGATATACCAGGAAATTGTTCCTAATCTGTAATGAAAATACATAGTATTAGTAATAGGAGGTGAAGAAAGTAGTGTCAGTTTACTTTATGATGGTTTCATTGGAAATGCTATTTTTAGACTATTGGAAGAATAGAAAAATCTTGGACAATAATTAACTTTATACATTTGTACACGTGCAAATTTTCTCTAGTATAGAGATTGACAACAAAGAGACTTAGGCTGTGGTAAAATCTCTAAGCATCTTCTAAAATATATTCTTAGTTCATGTAGGATAAGCAGAAATAGTTCATGGAATATCTTAGGGGAAGTGCTTAGATGTAACTTCTGATCAGTGTTCAGAATTTACTTTCTGATTTGCCAAAGCTGAATATGAGTGCATGTATTGCAGTGATACTGATTTGCTTTGCAAAGGTATCACTCAGGACACAGTCCCCTTTTTTTGTCTGCAGCTATTAATCATTTAAGTAATGCAACTGTATTTTCATTAAAAATTTTATAAAATAGTTTTACATTGGACTTTTTTATTTTGAAAAGGCCAGTTATTGTCTTTTGAGGAGAACATGACTAGCTGCTGGTCTAAGTAGCTACTACTGTAAAGGTTTAATATGTTCGAGACTTTTGGCAAGCTTTGAAAGAATTTTATTTCACAAAGGGTAAAGGCTTAAGGAAGCTGAAAAACCTGTGGAGGTATTATTGCCGCTACTGTAGCTCAAGTTCAAGCCATTCAGTTCATGTCTTAAATGTCAAATTTTAATGTAGTTCCAAGCCCTTGAAAAACACACTGATACATTTAAACTAAGCAATTTACAGTAAAGATAACCAATTTTATTCTTTGCTGCACCATTTGTCTGGTTTTACCAGGGAGTATGTATGGATGACTCTAACAGGTTAATTTCAGGACAGCCTTCATGGACTAGGCAGCAGATAAGCCAACACTCATGGTGATTCTTGGCTGTAACTGTGAAATGGGAAGAAGCTATTAACAGCAAATTTACAAGCAATGAGGCTTAGAATAATAGATTATATTAGTACTGTGTATTAGAGGACAGAAAAATCAAGCAAATGCTCTACTAAAACATCAGATAGGACAGAGGAGCTTTTCTTTCGGGATGGGAATTTTCTGTATTAGGGGTATGTAAAGCAAAGAATAAGAACATAACTCCCAAGACATCATAACCAACTGACAAAAAATCCCCTGTTCACAAAGGTAACTGGAAATACAAAAATGCATGTAAGTTGCATAGTAATAAATTCCACACAAGAAAAATAAATTTCATACAATTGTTTTGTATATGTTGAAAATCCAGTTGTTAGTCCTGGTGTTTGGAGATTCTTCTTTTTCTTGGTATGAGTTTAATTTTGAATAGAGGCAAGAGGAAAAATGTATAATCTGATAGAAATACCATGGGTTTTTTCTTGTACTTTATTCCCCTTCTTTAAAGTGCTTGCAGTTTTTATAGAGTGGTCTGCACAGTAAAAATGACTGACATAAATGTTAAGAATATAGAATTTGATTGGAAGTAAATGCTGACACCAAGAGGGCAGTTAAGTGGAATAACAGAATTATTTCTGAGTAGTAAGTATGTAATTTCTGTGTATTTTTAGAGTCCATTCAAGATCTCATTATAAGCTTATGTAAAAGTGACTTAAATTGAAAATTACAAATCAAATTTAATTTGCAAATCTGCTCAGTGCTAGGCCCATAGACACTATGTTTGGCCTTACAGAATTGGTCTAAGTGTTTAAGACCCTGAGCTGTCAATAATTATGCTATAAGTAAAATATTGGTGAGGGTAAAAATTACGTATTATGTAAAACTGACACCAAAAGACAGAATATCTATAGCTCACTGTTCTACATTACAGCAGTAAATTAATGCTTGTAAAGGAATTTATGAATACCCAAGTAAATCTAATATCACTCACTCACATGGGAATAGAGTCATGGAGCAGTGTAGCAGCACGGCTTTCACTGTCCTTGTAGGCAGATAGGGTAATTTGGATAGGAGAGGTGGACTGCGAGGTGAGGGGAAGAGCTGAGAGGACCACAGGGTTCAAAGACATGATTCTGTGTCTCCTCAGTGGTTCAGTGTCTAACTGGATAGCTGCTGGTGGCATGGTGGGTGTGGAAGCTCATCCTGGAACCAGTCCTAGTTCATGTCCTTTTCCATTACTAGGCTAACAGAATGTGCTATGCTTCCCTGAGGTTTGCAGATGATACAGAATTGGAGGTAGGACTTTTAATAAGCTGACTCTAGATGTGGAAATGGGGCAACAGGAAGGGACTTCCTGATGTTGGGCCAAAACAAGTGTGAAATTCTGCACCTGGCCTGGAATAATCCACTGCTTGGGGTGGAGGGCTGCCTGGTCAAGTCTGGAGCAGCCTCATGGGAAAAACAGGCTGGACAGGGATCAGTGGCCCACTATTGCAGCAGCAAAGATGATCTGCATGTTGAGCTTCATTAGCTGGGGCATAACCTGCAGATCAGCAGGAGTGATTATTCCCCTCAGCTGGGCATGCGCGACTGCATCTGGAAACCCACTTTCAGTCTCCTAGTTTAAGGTGCATAGTGTTAAATTTGAGACTCCAGCACCAGTCAATTAAATTATTGAGGAAGGTGTAGCTTAATGACAGGAGGAGACTCTGAGGAAGTGGGTTTTGTTTAGAAAAGATCAAAAGAGAAGACAAGGCCGAGGAGAGTGATCTATTTGCAGCCTTCTATTTCCTAAATTTTTCATGGCTGTAGAAGGTAGAACTACATTCTTCTTAGATGTGTACAGTAGAAAACTAGAAGGCAAAAGTGACAAGTGTTGGGGAAACCCCAATTAGTTAGAGAGAAGAGAAAGAGAAGGGGAGAAGAGAGGAAAGGAAAAAATCACCATGGGAAAGTGAAGTTCTGCATTTGGTTTTACTATCTTTTGCAATTAAGCAACCTCACTGAATGATGATGTTTGCCCCACTTTGAGCAGGGGTTTGACTTAGTGACCTTCAGAGGTCAGATTCATTTTTGTGATTCTGACGTGTATAAATGAGCAGGCAACAGTGAAGGAACTCTAGCGTGTTTTGGCAAAGTAATCTCAGTCTGTCATGAAATCAGGAAATATTGGTAATCTGAGTGCTGTGTACAGGAGCTTCTTTAAAGTTTCGTGATGGAATTGGTACAAGCAGCAACAACTTTTCTGCAGAAAAAGCAGAATATTAGATTCAGATTAAATCTCTGTCAACATGCTGGGTGCTTTCTGAGGCTGTCTTGTATACCAGCGGACATTTTTTCCCCTGAAGATTGAGTTTGGATCTATCTGTTAGTCCTGAATTGAGTTTGCTTTGAATGACAAGTACAATACATAAGAACTAGGATGCTGGCAAACGCAAGATGTTTAGTGAGAGATGAAAAGTTCTATCAAGAAAAAACTAGCTTGGTTTTATACTTGCTCCTGCTGAGTATTGACAAAAGTATCTCTGTTCAGTCATAAATTAGTTGGTTATCTTTTCCAAAATTTAGCAGTGTAGTATGGGAAGATTGGAACAATATTATGCTGTGAGAGAAATTGAATTTGATTTTAACTTTCCAGAGGAATCTCCCTCATGGGGAAATCCCGCAGTCAAGTCTTACTTATTAAAGTTGGTATTTGAATCTTTTTTTGCTTTTCAGTGGTGGCTGTTACATGTTCATTCTTGAACTATTGGATGGATGTAGCTTTATTTGGCATGTTTCTGTATTCTGCTGTAGAGTGGGTGGGCTTGATGTGTTCTGCTTTAGTTTAGGTGTGGCAACAGATATATGAAAGTGAACACAAATTACCTGTTTTCTCATGATTTAGGCGGCAAGTGTCCTGAGCCTTCTCAAAAGATTACAGTAAATACAAGAAGTAGCCACGTTTAGGGTCTTAAGTTTTAAATAAATCAGAATAATTATTTTCATCTGGTCTTGTTTGAACCTTCTAGGTCTGGCGGGAAGAAATCAAATGCATTTTCCATATCAAGTGTGTTTCCAGAGTTTCTTGTAAAACATATAGTGTGGTATATGTTATCCACCCTGTTACCTTCAATGCACCGCAAAGGACTGAAAAAAGTCAGTCATGAGATAAGATGCCATGAGACAGAAAAGCTGCACTGTCAGATTTCATTTTTCAGGTTGTGCACGTCTTTAGATCTGCTTGTGTTTAAAGTTCATAAATTCAAATACTTAGTTTTAGGAAACCTGCCGATATTTTTTGTGGGTTTTTTCACATTGTAACAGTCTTGCCAGGTACCAAATTTGCCTTATTGTATGCTGGTCTGCACCTCAGTTCCTACTACAGGAAAGCTGAAAATCAGTTAGAAGAGTTAAAGTACAGGGAGATGTAATAACCAGTTCATCCACTTTAAAATACACCCCTCTCATTGCATTTTGCAATGAATACATAGTGACAATAGTAGGAGCAAACCTTCAAGGTGTTATAATTCTGCTTGTAGTATCAGTTCTCTCTATATTCAGATTGTTGGGGATTTTTCAGCATTTCTTCATACCCAGTCTGTTCTTAGTGCCTTTTTCTTTTTTTTTACCCCTCCCCTCTGTAAAGTGATCCTACCGTATTTATCCTAGTTTGGAGAATTCTCTGTCCTCCAGATACCAACATGGTTTAGGGTTTTTTTGCACTACTGTAACATTGTATTTTTCCTCTCCTGATTTTTAAAAAGCAAGAGTTTTTTAAAAATTTGATTGCAGTGGTACTAATGTTCTCTGTAGAATCACCCACCAAGACAGCCAGCAGCTCCATCCATTATAGCTCTTGTACCAACATTCACAGCATGGCTGGAAGCTAAGGGGGCACATCTGGTGCCTCAAGTTCAAGCTGTTGAGTGTCCTAGATAGTGAAACTGCTTTAAATATTTGAGATTTTAGATCTCTCTGATCCAAACTCTCTGTATGTTTCATGCCTGTTCTTTGGGCGTTTTTTTCTCCATTTGCAGCCTTCAAACTGTTGCATTTATCTGCTTCAGAATATCTTTAGTCTTAACCTTTTGAATGTAGGAGAAATCTGGATCTGGGGAGCAACTCTTTTTTCCTTCCACCTGTTTTTAATTTGGCTATAAATATAAATGTATTACTAATACACAAAATCTGCAAAAGATAATAATTGGTTTTTCCCCTCTCAAAGGCTGTTATTAGTGTACTGTGTCCAGGAACACTGTGGATATTGCTTTAAAAAAATGTATTCTTCCCTCAGTGTGAGTTGCTTTTACCTTATCCTTTGTGTACTGTCAACTCATTTATACTTTCACTGGCTGTTTTCTGGTAGGAAATTGGTCCAATACAGTCAGGCAAAACACACACTTTTAGCCAAATAATTCATACCTATCTACTTGGACAGATAAAATTCTATTGTTCAGGTACTTCAAAACAAGAAAAAAAAGAAACAAGCAGTAGTGCTTTTAACAGACATGAGTTTATTTCTGGCTACATGGCAGTTTTTTTGTTTCAGATTGGGGTTTTTTGCTTGGTTTTGAAAAGCAGATATATGGGGTAGATGTGTAACAATTTTGGTGCATTTTATACTTTTCATAGAAAGAATTTTTTTATTTTTCAGTTTTTCACAAAGTATGCCACAGCAGACCAAGCTTAGATGAGATAGTACCCAAACTCTAATCTGCTGATCTGTTTCAAACCAGGTGTTAGTATGCATTTCCTGTTCATAGACCTTAACTAAGAGGACCTGATTTGTCAGATCAGTTGGCCCTGTAGGGAGGATTAATAACCCTTCAAAAGGCCAACTCAGTTCACAGAACGTAGATGTCTTCTTACACAGCTTTTGAGATGTACACTTCACTAATTATCTCCTAGTTCCATCTGTAAATCTCTAAATAAGCCAAAGTCTTGCATTTTAGTCTATATATTGGAAATGTTGAAAATAGTGGCTTATTTCTTGCCCTGTGAAGGAGGAGAAAGACTTATGGAATTGCATCTTACTGGAGGAGGGTCACTGGTTTTAATCTTTCAGAAAAAGTGACATATAAGTACAATCTAGTAGCCAATACCAAAATTCTTTGGTGCATGCTATAGCACTTGGATGTTATACTACTGAGTGCTTCCTATTTATTGTGCATTGAATGGTCACCACTAATGTGTAGTATAAAAATAACTTTCTTAAGTTCTGACTTCATTTTTTTTAATTGGTTCTTTGGATTTCTACTTACCTTATGTATCAGTGAGATATTTCGGTTTGGAGGTACAAATATTTTAAACAGTTTGTTTTTTTTTTTTTTAATCTTATGCTCATTGGGAGCTTTGTGACTTGATAATTGGTACTTGGTAGAGTGAAATTGAGTGTACATTTGTAGTAGTAGCTTCTGTTGTTGGCATTTATAGAGGATGGACAAAATTAATTCAGTCTACACATACTTGTTAAATAACTCTTCAGTTTTGACCCGGAAACCAAAATAAAACATTAGTATGTTTCCAAACTGAATTTTATTTTCTCCTGTGGCTTCATATCACATTTCAACTGTACCTTTAGATCTGGCTTCTTAATGTTTGACTTAATGTGTCAAAAAGTCTTTCTTGTAGTGAAAGAACCTATGCCATTGGGTCTGTTAGTTTTCCTTCTCTTCACTGTATCTATTTTGGTAGGATGACAGTGTTTGGAAGGCTTTAGCAAGTGTCTGTTAATCTGAAAACTACTTTCATTACAAGCCAAGCTAAAAAGGAGAAAAGGATTGTGGGCTGTTGTTTGCTTAGGGTTTTTTTTGGTTGGTTATTTTGGGGGTTTTTTTTAGGTTTTGGGGATTTCTTTTTTTTTTTAATTTTGTACAAAGGGAAGCAGCATGGGGACAGTAGTATGTAAAATAACAAAAATAGAAGAGGCTTCTTAAAAATCTTTTTAGGTGGTCTTTGTACTTCAGCCAGTGGGCTATTTTCCATGTTCTGCTTTTCTTTGGAAACAGTTGTCTCCAAGTTGACCATGAGCCAGCAGTGTATCCTTGCTGCCAGGAGAGCCAGTGATATCCTGGGGTGCATCAGGACAAGTGCGGCCCGCAGATTGAGGAAGGTGATCCTGCTCCTGTACTCAGCCCTAGTGAAGCCACATCTGGAGTGCTGTGTCCAGTTCTGGCCTTCTCAGTACAAGAAAGACAAGGAGCTGCTGGAGAAGGTCCAATGGTGGCTCCAAGGATGATTTGGGGTCTGGAGCATCTCCTGTGAGGAGAGACTTGCAAGAGCTTGGCCTATTTAGTCTAGAGAAGAGACAACTGAGAGGGGATCTCATTAACATTTATAAATATTTCAAATCCCAAGAGGATAATGCCAGACTCCTTTCAGTGGTGCCCAGTGACAGGACAAGGAGCAATGGTCAGAAACAAAAACACAGGAAGTTCCACCTCAGCATGAGGAAGAACTTCTTTTCACTGAGGGTGGCAGAGCATTGGAACAGGCTACCCAGGGAGGTTGTGGAGTCTTCTTCTCTGGAAACATTCAAAAACCACCTGCACAAGTTCTTGTGTCACCTGCTCTAGGTAATCCTGCCTTGGCAGGGAAGTTGGACTGTATGATCTCCAGAGGTTCCTTCCAACCCTGACAATTCTGTGATTCATAGCTTCACAGCTGATAGATTAAATCTGAAGCCAAATTTCATTTGAGAATACAGAGGATGGCATACCCTTCCACATGACTGGGCAAAAAATCTGGTGTCTAAAAGGACTACGTGGAGTATATTCCTGTAAGAAATATGCCCATAAAACAGCAATAAGTAATCCTGTAAAATAAGGAACTGTACATTTCTATTCACAAATCAATAGGCCTCCTTCCAATGAAAAATAATTTAAACTGAAAAAAAGCTGGTGGCATGCACTTGAAATGTTTAGTCTTAAATCTAGTAAATTTAATGAACCTGCTGAAAATCTTTGAAGTCAGTAAAATTGTTGAGAAAGAACTGCAAACAGTTTTTCTGATGTTGTTTCTTACAATTAGTTCTGGGGAAGCACTAATTCAGACAATTAAAAAAATATGTGTTGTAATTGACTTGCTGAGATTTCATGGAAGAAAGCTGCAGACAGCAATACATTTGCCACAGGAGTTTTTGGCTTTTCTGACAACCTACTGGATATTTCCACTTAATTAAGTTTATTGTGATGTCTTGTATCTATGATTTTAGATATTAATCTTTTGTTCAGTTGAACAGTCTGAGAATGTACATTGTCAAAATACTTTATTATTTAAGTACCTCATCATAAATCACTTTTCTATGTGACTTTGGAAAGTCAGCCTTTTGTGTAAAGTTTTGAAAAAGTGTGTGTAGGCATGAAGTTCCAATTTAGAGAGGTGACCTTCACCTTAAACTTGTGCTAGTTATACAGTCTGTGTTCTGGGATATGTAAGCTGTTAGGAAAGTCCTTCAGCTGTCCTCTAATTGCATATCAAAGTGAGACTTAGCAGTGCACAATTCTCTTTCACCACAAAATGTTGCTTGACGGACCTTTCTTTAGTGGAATAGCTTTTAAAATTACTGTTCAAGGAGGTTTTTCATTCCTTAACTGCTTTGTATGAAATACAAAAAAAATTACTCTCTGGACTACTACTGGATACCTGTGATAGAGATGAGACCTGCTGATCTGTAAAACACTGCTTTTGTGTGAGACATATAACATGAGCTTTCTCCCAGATCTCATAGCAATAGTACTGCTGGTCTTATTTTAATGTACTTAATTCAAGTTAAAAAAAAAAAAAAAAAAGAGAATATACATACTTTAGAGATTTTTTTTTCTACTTTTGTATCTTAGGCTAAGGACAACCTGAAATGCAGGTGTTGTAGCTGTATTTTATTGTGGTTGTTTATTTATAAAAAATAATTCAGACAGCAAAAACCATCATCGTGTAAAAATGTCCCTTCATGGTAATTATTACACTTGCAGCAATAAGATGCAAGAAAAGATGGGCATGTGGCTTAGCCTGAGTAAATGTATTGTGGGTTGTAAACTGTGGGTAGAGTATTTCATAGGCTGAGGTACTGGTTTTTGTTGTTGAATGGATGGGATTTACATAACTGGCTTTTGCTAAACTTTTCCTTCCTTCTTGACCTGTCCTGTAGTCAGTCCTTGTACCTCCCCGCTGATACGTTTCTGGGGAGTTTATTGGTTTGGGGATGTGTGTGTTTTAATTTCTTCATAGCCTTAGGTGGTAAAAGTCTACCAGACTTTTTTAGTTGCTTATATTGAGATATAGATGTTATCATACCACATATGTATGTGCAGGGTTCTCTAGAATTCTGAGAGTTTGAGTTGTAAGTGTATGGAATAATTTGTCCACTGCTGTTCTGACTTAGGCCACTGTATAGCAAAAACTGGGGATTTTGTCTTGAATGGCTGTTAGTAGTTCTTTCTTGCATCTGCTGCATGGAAAGTATTTTCTTCAGTAGCAGTCTCATCTGCTGTGTTTTAGGTCATTGATCCAGTGCAAAATCAAGAAAACACAGTTTTCTAAGTAACTTTAAAAGCTCCAGTAAACCCTCTATCCTGTTACAACAGGATTCTCCTAGAATGTAGGATCTTAAAAGTCATTGGCCAATTTGTTTCAGAACCTGAAGCCTGTCAAGTTATCTAAGCAAGCTTAGAAATGGAGCACTTTTTTGTTATATACCATGCTCTTTGTATGAGTTACTGAGTAACAAATTCAGCCTTTAATTTTCCAGAGCCTCTTCCTGTCTCTCAGGACACTTGCTGTGAAGTTCAAACATTGTTTTCAGGCTGGTGAGGTAATTCCTAGTGTACTCTCTGCTGCGGATGCACATCTGTTAACTTGTACGGGAATTACGCCAAATTCTACTTAAGTTCACAAGTACTTTTGTAGTATTGATTTTAATTGGTTCCCCACAGTTGCAGGTGCTGAAATGACCAGAATGTGATAAAAATACAACCCACACAGATATTCACTGTAGTCTGTATCTTGAGCCTTGATTTCTCAGCTAAATTGAAGTGAGATTTTCTGCAGTGTGCATAAATGCTTACAAGGTGATTTTAATGTATCCCGTTCAGCAAAGTCTGTGTAGGATGTTGCCTTCCTTTGAAGGAAAATAGAGCAAAGAAGATTGAAGGTATAGATGATCCAGACAAATAGAATGAACTGAAGTTCTCAATCACCAAATAGTCTCCAGTTAAGAGACGAGGCTCTATCATGCCAGGACAGGGTGAACTGCTAATGTAAAATGCTCTAGGTCAGGATCAGCAGGAGCTCTACACTAATTAAGAGGGCCCTGATGAAGATTCTGGTGTCTGGGTTGTGGGAAATTCATCCTTCTTCCCTGGGACCTGGCTGGAATACCTATTATCTTTCCCTACAGTAACCCTGCTTTGGTAGATCTGCCTGAGCAGCATCCTGTCCTCTCAGCTAGGTTTTAACTAAAAACATACACACAATAAATCTGCTGGTTTTGACTAGAAATATATGGAGTCCTCAAATGCAGCTGGCTGTGTGCAGGAAAAAGGAGGTGGGAAAAGTTTGAAAGTTGGCTGCTTTGCAATATAAAGTAGTAAAAGGCAATTCAAACAAAACCTGGAAGTTCAGTCATCATTCTGGAAGTGAAAATGTGTTTAATAAGATTCCAGATATTTGCAGTTAAGCAGAAGCTTTCTCTCTGGCAACAAAATGAAGTCTGCCATTCTTGCCACTGTTACCTACATCTGTCTTTGCTACTATGAAAAGCAGTTGCCTTGACATCAGTAACTTAAACTATATTGCTGTAGTATTTGAAGAATAATTTAAGCAAGCTATTAATTTAAAACTGAAAATTTTCTATATTTCTAGCTTTAAAATGTTGATGGAAATGAAAGATGAGTCTTCTGTCATGTGTATGGATGATGGGGGGGTTCAGGTGTTTGAATAGTCATAAAATCTGCTTTTAAGGCCAAGTATTTACTTGGTTCTATGAAAAGTAAGTATCACTAGGTGAAAAAACAAAAGGCAAGGCACTCTGCCTGTAAGCAGCAGTTTGTTATTAATGCAGTCAGTGTATGTTTAGAAAGCATACAAGCTCTCAACAATTCTCAACAATTCATACAGGCTGTCTTCAATTCTCACAATTTATGGTGTCATACACATGAACAAAAAAAAGTTTTTTTCATTGCGACTCAAAGCAATTTTTTTGTGTTTTTTAAATGTAAAGGCACCTGAAAACACTTTTGTCTAGTCCCTTTTCTTGGGAAGATACAGCACATATTTTAACCTGAAATACCAGGTTAACTGATTTTTTTAATGCTTGATTTTTCTTTTACTATTCAACAGATAAAGGTAACTTGCATGTAGAAAAAGAATTCGTTACTTACATAAAGCTACATTTTGAAGAATGTATGAATATGTGTTAATTAAGGGTAGATGTATTTCATACATTTTTATCCTGAAGCATGAGTCTGGCAACTTGCTACAGGCAGTGATGCAGTAGAGCTGATTTAAGCGGACAGATGATGCATATTGTTTTCTGAACTATTGGGAAGGGCTGTGGGAAAACTGGTATGTGTTTAAACTTAGGAGTAGTTTGCCTCTTGTATCTGAAAGCTTCTCTTTTTTCCAATTTTATGTCAAAACATTATGCTGTGCATAAAGAAACAGAAGGAATCAATGTTTGGTTATACTGCTATGTATTTAGGGCCACTTACATCCTCATGTCCTATTTGGCAAGTGGAGAAGGTGGGACTGTGCTGCTTGTCCCTGCTTTCAGTTCCTTAGATCCCAGATGGTGAGAAAGCAGCACTGTCAAATGAAGGAAGAGGAAATATGGGCAAAAATAGGAGATGCCATTCTGTGAAGTCAAGCCTCAACTTCTGAACATTTTGACACCTGGCAAGCCTTGACCAGCAAGCGGGAATTTAAACTTGCCCCAGTTTTAGCTGCTTTTGTTTATTTTCGGTGAGGGTACCTGTCTTTTGCTGCAAACATATCCTTTCTTTGCTCTGTATCTAAAAAAAAATTAATCCTGGAAGTGGCAACGTAAGTCTGAGTTCTTTTTACCACAGTCTTCTCAGAGCACCTCTTTGTATTACAGATAGTTGGAGTCTAAGAACTGTGGCAGATGTGCAGAAGGTAATAGTTGGGCAATCACAGTGGGAAGACTCAAAGTTCTAGAATTAATTCAGACTGCACATTAAATCAGTATTCATTAAAACTGTTCTGAGAAAACATTAAACACTACAAGTTTTGGTGCTCAAACTCAAAGCTGGAATTGACAAGTAGCAAACCTCACAACCGTCACCTGAAGCCGACTGCAAATAGTTTTCCTAAAATTCACATGGTATATTAAGACAGTTTCATGTGTCTTGTCCTTATTGCTCAATACCTAAGTAAGTCAGAATGCACCTGTTTGCTCCATATTAATTCTCAGCTTGATTTGTCTGATTGGCGGAAAGTTCTGGAGGTTAGCTTGTGGGAGCATGTCCCCTGAACAGTAGTAGTTTGAACTACCTTGGAGCCTTGCAGAACAGAGTAATACAAACTTCTACTATCATAAGCATTAAGGGGATATGATTTAGTGTCCTTTCCCCTGCCTAGTCCTCGTTTCCTTGCTTTGGGAAGAAAACAGGGTGGGTAAGATTTTGAAATGGGGGGAAAACAATTGTAAGGTTGTTATAGTGACAGAAAGAAGAGCTGCTCATGTTGGAGGAATAGAGATAGATCATCTTTTCTTGCCTTGTGTTTTGGAGTTACATAGGTGAGAATAGCAAATGGGGGTCAGTCCTCATAGATATCTTAATGTTGTCTTTTCTTTGGGCCTTTGTACTTCGACATTTGAAAGAAAATCCAAGAAAAATTTATTTCTCAAACTTCTGGGGCATTTCCACAAATTACTTGTACTTTGTCCTCTGAATCAAAAAGTCCAGTTGCAGAATTTAGTAGCAACTGGACAAAGATAAAAAAAGTCACTATTTTTTCCATGATCAGAAACTGCAGATCCTTAGGTATCCGTGCCCATGCCAATCATCATGGAACTAGATGATTTTTGAGGTCCCTTCCAACCCAAACCATTCTAAGATCAGCCTAACTGGTAGCCATATCATACCAGGGTTGTGTATGTGACTGTCAGAAATTTAGTCAATGAGCTATTTGCAAGTTTAAGAAATAGTTGTTTCCTTGGCAGCTAGGAATGAAGGGACTTGCAGAATAAGAATTAGGTGTAATTGAACAAACAGAATTTTAGAGGGAAAAGACAGCATTTCAATATGTAGCTCTCAAGAACTGGAATGTATAGAGGAGTATCTCTGCCACAATCTGTTCATAACCTACTCCTTTTTCTTAAGAACTGGCTTGGGAAGAAGAAACATTTCTGACACAAATTCTAATACATAATTTTATCTATTTCCTAGTAAAATCTGTATTAGCTATTAAATAATATTTTTAGTTAAAATGTACTCCTGCTTTTAATTTTGCTCTCTTTATTCTGTCTGAATCAAAAGCTGTTTAGGGAACTCCTGGCAATTTTTAGACTTAGTCTCAGTCTGAAGAGTTCTGCTTTATGAGAACTTTAGGAGTTCTGCTACCATAAAGATAGGAATGATTCTAAAAGATAGGAATGATTAAATTCTAGATTCAGTGACCATGAAATCACATCACACTGAATGGTATTGAGTTCAACGTTTTCTTCATCAGAGATGTTTTTTTGAAAGGCTGTCTTGAGTGCATTCTAAGGATTTTTCCACCCCTAGTTATTAAGAGCCAGTTTGGAGAACTGTGCATAATTGTTTCCTTGTGAACTGGTGGATGAGTATCCACTGTACAGCATTTGATATACAGCTAGATCATGGTATAACATTTAATTGATAAATATTTTTCGATAGAACTTCACATATAGCCAATGCCTTCAGAGGACTTCACAGGCCTACTCAGGAGCAGGTCTCAGCCTCACTTTCACAAATGAAACAGTTTCATGAAAGTGAGTTTTTGATTATCTCAATTTTTTTTGTTCGTTTGGTTTATCAAGAGCTGGTGACACAACAGCAATATAAGTTAAGGCTGTTTAATTTATCAATCTGTACAGTGCCCAGATAAAGCAAATCCTTGTTACATTGTGAAGAGTTGCAGCAGCCACTGCCTGCTTCAAAATTTTATGCTTTTAAATTTCTCCCTTCAGTGCACTAGAAATGCATCACAAAATGACTAAAATTTTGTAACGTATTTAAGCCATTTGTCATGAGATGCCTATTTACCTAGAGTTTGAGCTATTAAATTTATAGATCCAAACTTAAAGAAAAATAAATAAAAGTTCATAGTGGATTGGTTTAGAGCTTTCAGACTGTTTCTCAAGGCAAAGTATTGTGTGGTAGGTATTTAAGGGATTGGTTTTCAGCTTAGGTTTTTCATTCAAGTAAAGTTACTTTAGAGGAGAAAAAAAAAAAAAAAATACATTCTAGGCAGCAGATGAGATGAACTGTAACTCCATGACAGTTTATAACTTTAAATACAGCTTTCTGTGTACGAGGAGCTGTATTGATTTGCTGCTTAAGCTGCTGGACATGCATGTGGGACTGGATTCTAAATGAGGTCTGGAATTCAAATACTTCTGTTTCCATGTGTTCCAAATGATGAGAACAATGACTTTTCTGACTCCGTCACATATTCTCTAAAGCTAGTTCTGATCTATTTCTGCCTTGTATTCTTTGATCTGATTTTGAAGTGAGTATTTCACTTAAATGCATGCTTCTCCGGCGTTAAATACATCTGTGAAACTTAATACTGCAACCTATTTTTATTTATTATGCAAAATGGTTAAAATGTCTTCAATGCCAGAAGAACTAGTGCTGTTTCTGACTCATCAACTTTGGGTTGTATGTTAATCTAGTGTTAAAAACAAACTAAAACCACATAGAAAGAAACGGACAAGTCCAAAAAAGTGACAAAATCAAACCTCTCAATGTCTTCCATCATAAATTGCTGTAGCTGATTTCTCACACATTTTCTTACTTCACTGATAACTGTATGTTGCTTAAAAAGAAGAAATCTTATTTCCATCTGTGACACACAGAAATGCCATATGAACCAACCATTTATTGATGGGTTCCAAATAAATGTATTTTGTCCACGCTGCTACAGCTTCTTGTTTGGAAGGCATAGTGTTACAATTTAAAAATAGTCAAAGCAAACAAAAAAACCACTTAAAGTTGAAGCATAACTTAAATAATTGCCTTCTATTAAGGTAGATAATGATTGTGTAAGGTCTTAGCAAAAATACCTAAATGATTTGTCAGAGAGGGAATGTGTCTAGGTTGCTTCCACATTTTTTCATTTTTTAGAAAATACTTTTTACATGTTGGCAAGGTAACCCCCACTCAGTGGCTGGTGAAGTGCTCTAGTTTTTCAAGCAGCATAATGAGCAGCTAGTGAGGATGGTTTTCCTGACTGCCAAAGGGTTTCTCAGAGTTACAGTGACTGCCATATTACTGTCAAGCTGTCATGGACTAAGTGATGGTTTTAAAGCATGTTTGGTGGGTTCAAGGGTAGCTGGGTTTTTGAATGCTATAGAAATGCAAGCTGTTTCCTAAAATACTAAGACACAAAAGGTGAAATGCAACTAGATCTGTTTGCACAATAATCATGAGTGTGAGATGTAAAGGAGGAACTGCCATTTTCCCAAGAGGATTGCATCATTTAGCTTAAGGCTGAATTTCTGCCTAAGGTGACTGACATACCCAAGATCCTTTTAAGTTCCTCCATAGAAGAGTAGCCCTCTTGGCCTCTCCCAGAGTTACTGTGTGGTGGATGATACAGAAACAATCATCTAATCGAGGTGCTTCTGTAGTTCATCACTAACAGGCATTTTTGGGAGGTGATGAAGTTTGGAAATGCAATGTGACTCTTTCACTGCAGTACAGAGCACTAATGGCTTCAACTGAAGATAAAGCTGCTGTTCATAGATTGTTAAAAGTGCTGTGTAGAGAAGTTTGGAGAAGTAGATTTTGGATATGTCAAATGAACCAATTTCTGGAGATGCTGAGATTAGATATTTAGTGTTTAACTATCATCTGTAAAATTTGGTATTCTCACCTTGAAAGATGCAATGACCCCTGTTTTCAAGAGCACTAGAATGCATGCCATGTAGATGCCTTCAGAACAATGAGAAGTTTGCTGTATTAAAGTTTAAGGCTATACATTTCGTTACTGGTTATCCATGAGATTCTGAGGGGGAAAACAAGTGTTTGATCATGCAATCATTCTGTCTGGTGCTTCCTAGTGTCAAACCCTTTGTTTTGTAGTGCTGCTAGTGTTAATTATATATGTGACGTACATACAGTATGCACAGTTTTTTCTTTTTAATACATGGCTGATTCAGCAGTAGATCATTGCCCATTTTGCGTGGAAAGAGAATAATCTGCAGGCCATAAAAGTTGTGCCACTGTTAAATAGCCTTCAATTAGTACTGTTTTGTAGAATATATATGAAAGTTGGTCTAGTAGAATTCTGTAAAGTATTTCAAAGTGGTCATTGGAGTTGACAAAAAAGACATGAATACATAAAAAGTAAATTTAGAGAAGATAGGCACATATGTCTGTACAGCTTTTGAGTTTGTTTCCCAGTCAGTGCCGTGTAGACTTGCAGTAGAAACAGAACCTGCATATACGCTGCAGGTATAGATAAGTTTCCTGACACCCTTGCTTTTTTAGGATTGTTACATTTGGATGCATGGGCCATTGAGCAAGCAATGAATCTTTAATACTAATCTCCCTTCTTAGTAATATCAGTCTTTGCATTTCAGTAGTCATTCTGGTCTAATTTTGCTGCTACCTTTCTGATACAGCATTGGTCTTCTGTGCTGTGTACTATTTGATGTAAGATTCTAAGTCATGTACTGCACCATGCATCAGTTTGGCTCTCAGTGCTTCTGCTGTCAGTGAGGAGATTTCTGGCAATCTGTTTACTACATTCTTGTCAATAGTCTGATCAATATACTGAGTCCAGCTGTGCTTTCTATTTCAAGGTAACTTCTTAAAATCAATTATCTGCCTTGTAGAATGCTAGGGGTTTTTTTGTTTGGTTTGGTTGTTTTGTTTTTTTTTTTTTAACCTACTAAAATTTCCTTGGAAATTAATTTTCTGTTCATCAAGTTCAGTTCTGATAAAGGTGTTTGGACTTTCACAAACACACACAGAACTGAAAACGTTTAAATCTGAGATGTTGAAAAGAGCTTTTCATGTTAATCTGCCTTTGCTAATCTGTTCCTAAGTACATTTAACATCAAGATGCTGATCTGTGCATTTTAAAATTTTGATCCTAAGAATCAATATTAACTTTTTAACTTCATGGAATGATAAGGTATTACATCAGTATTTACTTACTGTTTAACTGTGTCCCTTGGTATAGAAGTGCATGCAGCATGCACATTTTCAGAGTGGGAAGTCTCTTACTTTTCCTGGTTGTTTGGGCCAATGGGGTGCACAAAAATAAGCAGTCTTGCTGTTTAAGTCTTGATTATTTTAGAAGCTTTCTTTAACTGCCAGCATCTAAAAGCAGAGAAAAGCGACTTTTCCAATAATACTCTTATTTGGCGGACCATATGGATGACATTATTTTTGGAAAGAGTTTAAGTAGAAAAAAAATAGATGACACACCAGCTTTAGTAGATTATGCAATACAATGATTATACAAATTATTTCTTCACAGAAAGTGGAAATGTGTTTGGGAGTGAATTAACATACAGCAACAGATAAGTAACATGTAAACAAAATGCATGTTTGACTACAGAAAGTGCCTAAAGCTGCTTGTAGAACTTTCATGGAGTTATACTGATTAGAAGAAATTTTTTTTAGGGAAAACATCTAATGCAGCAAGTCAGTTTTCCTGCTGTTGAAAAGTTAGCCTTATTAAGTACTCTTTGAAAACCTGACTCTGACTTAATGATACACTAATTTGAGCATTTATATTGCCTTTTTTATTATTTTCCAAAATAAGAGCAGTCTTCTTTATTTGTGTTTTTAAGCATACATTTTGTTTGTAATAAGTAATATCATTCTTATTAATGGTTGTTATTTGTGGTACCTAATATTTGGAAAGGGACGTGTTAAGCAAACTTTAGTTCCTTAATTCTTATACCTCTGTTTTTCACACACTGTTTGTCTGACTTGATGGATTTACAGTGTAGTAAGTGCATATACCTGTGTCTCTTGACTGGGAATCAAATGTCACAAATGCTGGTAGTGTTATACAAGCATGATCTATATGTGCCGTGTTATGAAGAGACCGGAAAAAATACTTTGTTTTTTTCAGTCAGCAACATGAAATTCAGTCGAAAGTAACAGGATTTTTTAAAAAGGTACATATACTTACATGGTTGTGTTGTTGGGGTTGTTTTCCTTCTCTGTTTCCTAAATTGAGAGGATGAGAAAGAAATTACTAATACTCAGTGCTGAGTATGAGGAACTTAAGCAAATTAGCATGGGGGAAAGAGAACAGTAAGGTAATTGATGGTGCACCTCTCCTGTGAGGAAAGTCTGAGAGAATTGGGTTTGTTCAGCCTGAAGAAGAGAACGCTTTGGGATGACCTAATTGCAGCCTTCCAGTGTCTGAGAGCCTACAAGAAATCTGGAGAGGGACTTTTTACAAGAGTATGTAGTGACAGGACAAGGGGAAATGGCTTCACACTGAAAGAGACTGGGTTTAAGTTAGATATTTGTAAAAAAAAAGTCTTTATTGGGAGGGTGGTAGGCGCTGGAACAAGTTGCCCAGAGAGGTGGTGGATGCCCTGTCACTGTTTAGGACAGACTGGATGGGGCTCTGAGCAGCCTGGTCTAGTGACAGGTGTCCCTGACCATGGCAGGGAGACTGGAACTGCATGTTCTTTAAGGTCCCTTCCAATGCAGACCATTCCGTGATTCTGTGATTATAAGAATGAAATGGAAAGACCTTTGTTGTTATTTTGGGTTTTTTTTTTACAGGATGTTGGTAACTTAAGTTGATGATGGCTAAAATATATCCAATTTTAAATAGTAGACAGCTTGTTTGGCATCATACCACCATTCTGACAATAAGGAATATGCTTTTCAGTATGTTATACTGGGAAGAGAATGCATTCTACTGTCAGAATTAGTGACATGTGTTTGCTTCATGGGACATTGTAGAAAATACACCAGCAAAACAGCTACTGATAAGTGAAGTAAACAGCCTGTTTCTGAATCACAAAGCCCATTTCAGTTATATTTTTTTATATGTTCAGTGACGAACAAGAAACCAGCTCAAGCATCTATAACGAAGGTGAAGCAATTTGAAGGCTCTACGTCATTTGTCAGGAGAACGCAGTGGATGCTCGAGCAGCTTCGCCAGGTCAATGGTATAGATCCTAATCGGGTGAGTTTGAACAGTTCTAGAAAGTGAAAACTGAGCTGTTACTTAACTGATTGGTGAACCAGGCATTCTTTATTCAAAAGCCATCTGGAAATATAAGATACAAGTTTAAGTGCAGATTCTCAAAAAATAAATAACTCAGTGGAATATGCGAAGTAAATTTTAATGGGAAACAGGGGAGGAGGTTAAAACTCAGTCATATGGGGTTTTTTCTTCTTGTCTTTCCATACTTTTCTTTCTCTTTTCTTTGTGAAGAGCCAAGTAAGAACCTTGTTTGCTTCAGCTGTAGGCCTCTTGTGGTCTACTTTGGCATGCAGCTGTGGTGTGAGATAGAGCAATAGGTAGAAGTAAGAATAGAAGGGGTTACTGAGGTTCGAGTTTTTGAAATCTTGGGAATCCTGCATTTTTTCTAGGACAGTCCTCTCCTCAGATATTTCGGCATTTCTTACCTTATGCTACAAAGTGTGGTAGTGTCCTTTAGCTGCAAATGGCAAGTGAACAGTGATTTAAACTAAAAACTACCAAAAATAAAATAAAACAAATCAACCCTATATTAAATAGTTGTGGAATTATTCCTTTAATTTGGACTATACAGCCCACCTTGAGCTATCTCAAGACAAAGTTGTACTAATATGTAATAGGCTTATGAATACAATTCTCCAGTAGTAAAACAACATAATTAGAAGTTAAAAATGTGGCTCATATTATGTGCTCACAAAGTGATTTAGTGTTCTTTTTATAGCAAAATATTTTTGTGACTAACTCCCTTGGTTTCTTCAAAGTTGTGCTCTGATCAGCCACCTAAGCATCTTAACTATGGTGCATCAAATTGTGTTACTACTCAAGTCTTGGTTAGTACCTGAGTACCTAGCATCAAGGCCAGTTACTACCTAAAGTCATGGTACAAAAAAGAAGCCCTTGACCACTGCCCTATGACATGCAAGGAGTGGAATTATATTTTCTCTGGAAGGAACTATAAAAACAAGGGAAATGACAAACAGATAAGGGATATGAGTTTTAGGCCCTTTTATAGCATCTGCCATGCAGCTATGTACGTAACAGATTGAAAGTCCTACCAAGCTCTTAAGCTTAGAAATGTTTCTTTCAAACTCATCTCCCTGTGAATTCCTAGTGTCATCAGTTGGAAAAGAACATTTACTAGATTAGGTTGCAAAACAATGTTTAGCAAATATTGCTAAATATATAGCACTACTTCTTGCATAAAATCCTTTTATTTTGGCAGCTGATGCTGGTATACCTGCACTTCAGTTCATTGTGGGAGTGGTCATTTGTTCATGTTCTCCTGAGTCCTTTGCAACACTTTATGAAAATGCATTAATTACAATAACTAGGACTTGTTATTTGCTTAGCTTATTTATTTGGTTGAGTGTGGATAGCAGAGCCACATCTTCTATAATATAGTGTGACCATAGGTTTTGTGTTGAGAGGCATAAATGCTTGCATAGTATAGAATACACAAGTAGCTATATATCTGTAGATAGCAAGGGTTTGAGAATGTGACCTTTAATGTTTTGATCTAAATTTTGTTTTCAGATGTTTTTGTCATAGCTGACTATTCATCATTAAAAATAACAGTAAGAAAAAAACTTCCTGCCTGTTTGGACTTTTTCATCCAAAAATATGCAGTAATACCAGGATGGTTATGAGTTGCATGACCTTTCTGTATTTTGCAGCACAGTGCATTTTAAAAAATATCTCTCCAAATAATTTCTAAAACTGGAATAATAGAAGTGTGGGTTTTTTTCTTCTAGGATTCCCCAGAATTTGATTTACTATTTGAAAACGCGTTTGACCAATGGGTAGCAAACACAGCTTCAGAAAAATGCACATTCTTTCAGGTTCTACATCACACTTGTCAGCGATACCTTACAGACAAGAAGCCAGAATTTATCAACTGCCAATCTAAAATTATGGGAGGTAAGCAAATCAAAGCTTAATACTTTGCAGTTGGACATGAAATGATTTGCATGTGATTTATTCTGTGTTCAGATGAGCTTGCAGCCTAATGGCATCTTGAAATCATGGGTCTGAACTTGCTAACTTAGCTGTAAACTATGCTTCAGCATTTCTCCATCAAGCACCACTTCACACTCTTCTGTTACCTTTTCATTGCTGGTTTTCAGTTCCAAAGGTTACATGCCCTTTCCACCTTGTGAGAAGTTGTTCTCCTCCCTCTTTTTAAGCAACCCTGATTTTGATTTGCCCCTCTGCTTTTGTTCATCCTAAAGTGTTTCTGGGTGGCCTGAAACATCAGCTAAAAGCCTCTTCTGCATCCCTGTTTCCTCACAAGTGGAAGCAAGCGCCTGCATAGTGCCTAATTTTCAGCTGGACTTAAACCGTGACACTTTCATAAGTCATGTATCTTAAGGTGAATTTCCAGGATTAGATTTAAAAATATATGGTTAGGTAAAAAAAGTGTGGTCAATATGTGAAATAATCAGTGTTGACCATCTACTTCCTGAGTAACAAAACCTATTTTGGGAGGATTTTCACATATTTCACAAAGTATTCTTTAGGGAAATAAAATTGTTTAGTTATTCGTAGTTACTCCTTTATTTGGAAATTTCTCAAAATAGGCTCTTTCGTTGTGTGCTCTAAACCAGAACACTTAAAACTTTTACATCTCTTGTTCAGTGGGAATAAAAATTTGTTTTTCTCAATGAGCTCACAAACAATAAAAGAGAAGTGCAAGCTGACTTGAGATTCCATTTAGTTGGGTTTTCTTTTTTTCCCAGTAGGAATAGCTTATAAGTACAGGGAGCCTTACTCTTTTTTTCTTGTAGAAATTCATCTCTCATACATCTAGAGTATATTCCTGTATGTTATTATCAGAAGTATTATTTCGTGCAGAGACCTTTATGTGTTCTTTTTTTCTCACTGTTATTTTGTTCCTTTCCTCTAAAACACCAAAAATAAATGTGAAGGGAGAAGCCATCTCCAGTTTGGTGCTTTCATTTTAGCTACTGAAACTAACAGACACAGATAACTTTGTCAATTACTAGTTTTCTTTTAGTATCTTCTCAAACTAAGAAAAAATGTGCAAAATTTCTTGTGTCTTCTCTCATTCCTCTTTTTCCACATTAATAGGATTTCCTTTGTTTTCTTTTTGGTGTGGTGGTGGGGAGGGAGCTGCACTAATGGGTGAAGATATACTCTACAATTTTTCTATTTCATATGCAAAGTCTCATGTTGGTTATCAGCCTGCTAATGTTTCTCATTTCCATCCTTCCTGCAAATAAGTTGTTATTAATAAATCGCCACACATATCGCCTTTGAACTTGAATTATTCTCCTATGCTTGACCTGTCCAAAATTGAGTTCCTGATTCAACTGACCCAGTTATTAACTTTACCCTAAACAAGTGTCATCACAGTGGAAAAAAAATTGACGCTGAGGTTCATAAACATATGCTTAACTTCTACTTTTTCAACACACACTAGACTCTACCATGTCCCATGAAGCATACCAACATTCTCCCTTTGACAACTTCCTGGATAAAGTGGGAGTATTCAGTAATCTCTGATAGCAGATGGTGACCATTTCCATATTCCTTGCATGTCCTTCTGACTGGGCACAAATGTGGTCTGTGTGTGTACACACACGGTGCCACATATAAACACCATATAGGGACTAATAAACCTCCTCATGGATACAGTCCTTCTGCTGTTCTTCAACTATCAACTTTTTCCTCACACTGGGTGATACACTCCCTGTTGGTAGGTTTGAATTTGACAGAAACTGTAAGAACTGTAAACCAAGTAATAGCTTGAATTTCAGTGACTTGCTGTGTGTCAGCCTCACTGAGCCAGCTGTATGTATCAAAACCCATTATGTCCAAACCTGAAGTGTACCAAGTGGTATTTTCTGGAAGACAGAGTGAAATGTGTTGTTAATCTCAAATTCATCCTGACTAGAGAAACTAAGGTCCAAAGCAAACCAAAGGACATAAGCAAACCAAAGGACATACACCTGAAAATATAGCCTGAAATTTATTGTATCCAGTTGAGCATTTACAACTTGGATTTTTTTGTTGTTACTGTTTTGTTGGTGTATTTTGCTCACTAGTCAAAGCAGTATATTCAAATAATACTTAAATCTTGGTGTGGTCAGATTTCAGATGAGGCTTGTCATTTCATCCCCTCAACCAAGGGGATAACATTTTGAGTGATACTCTTGTGAACTTTCTGGGGATGTGGAAAGTAATAATTTTTCTTTTGGATGGTTAGCCAGTTTAACTTCTAATACTCTACAAAATTTTTTAAAAAATAAATTATTAGAATATGTATATGCATACACACACATGCTTTTTAAAGTCATTATATAGATAATTACAATATATGTGTAATGTATATCTTGTAGCTAATACATATTTTCAAAAATAAATTGCCACCAAAGAACACTTTTTCCCAAGTGGAACTGAAGATGAAGGAACTTGAAGGGCTTGTTTACAAGCTTACTTATGTTATTGAACCTTATTCCTTCCTAAAGGATAAGAGTGAAGAGAGTGAAAGTCATGCTGCTCCTGTTTCTGCAGGAAGTGCTCAGGAGCTTAGCTTTAAGTAAATAAGGGTGTTCTTGTGGAAGTCCAGACCCTCTTCATGGCCTTCCTCCTTGTACCTCCTTTCTCTCTCTCACACACACACAGGCACACACACACACACACACACACACACACACACACACTTGCCCCTTTAGACCAGAGCCCTGCCACTGACTCTTCTTCTGCAGAATCATTTTTTGCCTTATTTTCATTTGAGTGTCATGTTAGTATAGTCTGCAGAGTTGAATAGGCTAGACTGTTTTCTCTGACTTGATTAATGGCATCAGTACTTGCAGCAATAATGAGAACTGACTGAAGGTGTGGGTGCTAATTCTGAGAACAAAAGAACAAATTCAGGTTTAGGCACGCTGTAACAAGATTCCTCCTACTAGTGTCTTATATTAAGTATTTCAAGATTGTCTTTTGTTTAGAATTTAGGTGAGCCCTCTCCATAGTTTACGTGCATTCTGGATGTTATGGTGGAGAAGAAAGGGCTAGAGGGCTTTTATTGACTGAGGTAGGAAATATTTTCCCCTTATGTACCTTTATAACATACAGGTTCTGATATTGGGATGTGTCTTGATTTGGAGTATCTTTGTGTTACGTTGTTATTTGGTGGCCATGTTAGGTTGTATTGCTTTTACATCAGTAATATGAAAAGCAAAGTTGGAGATGGCTGGTGTGCAGAAATTTTGTCCCTTAGAGGTTGTATTCATTAGAACAGCTTGATTCTTGATATAACATTAAACTGACATTGAGGATGCAGTTGACTCTCATTTCTGGATAGAACCTTGAGATACAGCATATGAAGCTCTTCAAAGATTAATTCTGGGCTTACAATAAAGAACAAACATTTGCTGCCACCTTTAGATGCATATTAGAAATGCATTTGGTTTTAAGCTTTGTCCTATCTATATGCATTGGTATTTAACAGTTGTTCTGCTGAATTAATGAAAATATTCTTGGAAACCCAAAATGATGACTTCTTTACCCTTGTAACCTTTTCTGTAGGACACCTCGCAGGAGTTATTAATGAGTCATTCTTTTTTCCTCCAAGAATAAAATGCCAGTGCGAGAATGGTAATGAGTAATTTTTCCATACAATATTACTCATCTTGGCTTAGCACACTGGAGACCTGCTAAGCACATAGTGGTGTTTACCATACTGAGCAAGATTAATTACTGACTAAAGGAGATGAAATAAAACTTGTGTTAGGAAGTGCCCTGAGCATCCTGATCTAGTGGGTAGCATCCCTGTCCATGGTGGGGTTTGAAACCAGATCATCTTTAACGTCCCTTTCAACCCAGGCCATTTTATGATTCTGTGAGTTAGCATGGGAAAAAAGACAATCATTGCCCTCCCTCCTGTCAAACACCTGGCAGTTGTTTGTTTCAGTTTTTACCTGATAGACATTGAAAAAAGTGTGTATTTGAACGTACTATTCTTGAAGACATTCACTTGTAAATTAATTCCGATGAAAATGAATTTGACCCAAAAAAAAACCCTTAAAAATCCACAAAAACTTAATTTTTTATTTCTTTAATCTGCAATATATGTTATTTTGGTGGTGTTTTGCTGGTTTGAAATGACCAATCGGATTTAGCCATCTTCCCATACAGAAACAACAAATTTTTAGTTTATTTAGTTTATTTAGGTATTTCTTGCCAACGTATACCAAATACTCCGTTATGGTCATTCTAGAGGTTAAAATATTAGAAACTAATTTTCTGCTGCCAAAGACCATTTCAGGTACTTTCTTTTATGCCCTGCATATTCATGTCAAGATTAATTCTGCTTTGCAATTTTATTTAACTGGATGTATTTTAGTGATCTTAAGCATAAAAGCCATGTGTTGAGATTAGAATGGATAAGAATAGTTGAGATCTTTTTCCGTAGAAATTTGGCATATAATCAGAGCTCTAAATTAACTTTCTAAAAGGGGAATCTTGTAAAAAAAAAAAAAAAGTACATTATGTTCTTGCAAAATCTGTAAGGATACATAAATTGAGACGGGACATTTATCATTATAAAGGTTGATTCCTTTTTTTGCTCTGTATAACTCTGAGGCAAGGTAATGTAGAAAGCATCAACCAATATATTTGCCTGACTTTCTGAAGATTGAAGGTCTAAATGAGGTGTTATCTTCAAGATGCAGAATATTGCTCTTTGCCATAGAAATGGGATTTGGGTTTTTTTTTTTTCTTTCCTGTATTAAGTTGTTAGGTTTTAATGTTTACCCAGCCAGATTGGAGTTCTGTGCTTTGTTATAGTTACTGATTCTGAAAGTTTCTGGTTGGTTTGGCTGTCATTAATTATAAATACGAATTATTATTTAAAATATTAATATTTAACTTAGCATTAAGTTTATAAGCGTATTAGAATTTAAAGTTTTCAAGTTTAAATACATTGTTCAGTTTGGAAAGCAGGTAAAGGTTGTGTTAATATGAAATAGATCCTAGTTAGGTATTTCCTTAATTTATAACCAATACACGTTATACAGTAACATGCTGTCCTGGCATCAATGCCAGCATATAAGAACATTAATGGGAGAATATAAGTTTATCTGAACAACACTTGTGACCTGTCCATTCAGCTCTTAATGCTTGTTCTGTATATTCTTCAGAACTACTGGAGATGTAAAACAGAATTGCTTTTCTGTTCCTTTTAAAGAAGGAAAAAAAGCAGTCCTGGGTGACAGACAAATGAAATCTGTAAAAGGGAAAGTTAATTTCTAATTTCAGTACTTTGACTAAACTTCAAACTTTAATACTGTATTGATGTAGGAAGGTGGAGACATCAAACTCTGTGGTGATGTTGAACCCTAGAAGAATCCAAAGTGTTTGAATGTGGTTGGCTAGGAAAACTGAAAATAACACCCCCTTTTTTTTTTTTTTAATTGGAACATTTATTAGCACTAAGACCAGATCAAGAAAATAAAAAAGCCCTTATCTATGAAAATCCTACCTACGCCAAGGAAAGCTAGCCTGGCTCCCAGTTGCTTTACAGGGAATGAACACTAGAGATCACATCCTCCAGCTCTACAGTTAAGATGAAATACAACTGCCTCGACTCATAAACTAATGATGATATTGATAAAAAGTTTGCAACGTGTTTCAAATGCTTGCTGCTGGTAGCTGGTACTTGCTGTGCTTTCCTATAGAAAGTTGCTGGTAAGTAAGATGAAGGTTGATAAATTGAGAAGTTGATGTTCAGATTTAAGTTCAGGTCCAAGCTTTCAGAACTGTAAATCCAGTGAAGATTCTACTTTTTATGAATGTTCTGTCTTTCAGATCGCTTAGTCATCCTTTCTGGATGATAATTTAAATACTGAAATTATCTAGAGAACATTCCACTCGTGATACAGGAATCCATTAAGCTGTAAGAGTGTATTATCTTATAGGATTACAATCATAGAAGTACTGCTTCTGTATTCTTCTACTTATTATCTCGAGCTGTTTAATAAGGCTTTTCACATGGCTGTTTGAGAGGTCAGATTTTTTTTTTTCTGTTTGGGTCTTTTTAGTAGCTCTTTACTCTTTTATTCAAAAGAGCTCTTAACCAAGGTTGTCAGCACAGCACCAGTATACCTGGAAGGATGTGTAACAGTTGGCTGGGAGGTGACAGGGATGAAGAAGGAGGGGAGGAATGTGTTTGTCCTGTGGACCTTTATAATCGGCTATAGTGTTAGTCTAGGAAATGTAACTCTCTGGTAATGATGATTTTAACAAAACAAATGTGCTCAGCAAGGAGAGGCAACTTATCAATGTGGGAAGTGCCACCATGGGTTGAAACTTCATCAGTCTAAATACATTGATTTTGAAATACCTTAGCTTCCTGAGTTAAATGCCTAGATTTCACTTAATCTTTCATAATTATTGTGGTGTTTCTTGGGAATCATTCCAGACTAAGTTGTTCCTTATTGTGAGCAGCTTCATGGCAATTTTAGCAGTGGAAGAGATTTGCATTCATGTCTTCAGTGCTGTGCTGCAGTAATGAGCAGCTCTTACTTTTTTTGTGGCATAATTCTTTCTTCCAACAAAATATATGATTTTGATTGGTCAGTATAATTAATATGTGGGAGTCACCCGAACCTTGACAGACTGGGAGAAACTTTCAGATTAGCAAAACTTGTAGTTTCCTCTTGGGCTTCCTGTGGTCGCTTTCTTCATTCTAAAGCGTTGTTCTCAGTGATTCAGTACAGTCTGGATGGTGGAAGAAGAGATGGGGTTTTTGTAAAATTCTGTCTATAAGAGCGACATTTAAGTTGATTTTTATTGACAGTAGTTGATTGAAACAGATGAGAGTAATGTGCATAATTAATAGAGAAAACTGTTCAGGCATAAACATAGTCATACCAGTCTTAGGTGTTTTGGATGGTGCTAAAATGTCTAGCTCCTGGATTACCCTGAGGACAGGGCTGGCACAGCCAGTCACTCTCAGGTCAGCTGCTGCATTTTCCATTTGATGTTTTCCAGCCATTGCTCTTGACTGATTTCATCCTGACCTTGACCAGTTCTTACTCAGTCTTCATTCTTACTTGTGAGCCATAACTTTATTTTTAGTTTATGTGGCAACAGAAGTTGATGATTTTGAATATGCTGCTTAAATAGCAAACACAGAACTTTCAAGTCACTTACCTGATGAAGAAATAGGAATCTGTTGACAGATACACTGTGTTCCACGCCTCCATTGTAGCAGGTTAATGCATTATGTTTCTCAATAATAATTAACACAACTTAAGCAGAAGCTCAATCAATATGTTTGACACGTCATCTGCAAGAAATACCTTTATTTAGAAAAATCCTGTGGTTCATCTTCAGGGCATGTTGGTTGACGTGGCAGAAGGTCAGCAATGTTAAATTCTGCTCCCCAGCACATTTTAAGACTCCAGAAGGTGCTTAGTTTTATAAGGTTGTCCATGTAGCCTGCTTCCCTTGAATTCAGCAGAGGCTTTGTGATCTTGTAAACAACAGATTTAATTCAGTTTCGGGAGCTTTTAAAACTCAGTCCTAGAAAACAAACACTATACAAGAGGCTAAAGCCATTAGATCACACCACCAAAAAAGGAAAACTATTTCCAGTGTAGTGTTGCTCAGTACGTGTGTTTATTGGAAAAGCTGCCTGAACAGAAGCCAAAATAATAATCTCCTTTAAAAAATTATGAACAAAATAGCAATTGACTGAAATATTTTAAAGTAAGAATGTGTGCAGTATATAAAGTTGTTTGGCTTTACAATCAAACACCTCAGCGTCTGAAGGGAGACCACTTGAAAAGATAATTTCTGTCTCTGCAAAATTCCAGCTCACAGTATTGTTAGGTGTTAATCTCTTCAACAGTAATGCCAGCTGCTATATTCCTTTTCTAAATGCAACAATAGAAAAAATCCCCAAACCTGTAACAGTCCCACATCCTATACATCCTTTTCTTTTTTAACTCCTGATGTGAAAAATGTAACAATATTGATATACAGGAGGCCAGGGTGCTCTTTTATTGTTATTTCTCATCTTGACTCATCATCTGTGAGTCACTGTGTGTAGGTTCTTAAGTCTCTCCTCACCTCCATAGTTTAACACTAGTTGTGTTTTAGTTTAATAAAATTGTAAGGCAGTTTTCTTTATCTCAGGAATTCCTGCATATGCAGCTTGTATTGTGCTCCACAGACTACTCAGAGTAACCTTTAGTTTCACTATTCATTGTTTGTTTGGCCTTTCTAAGGAAAGGATTATTATTTAAAAACTGGGTCTGAAAGGATCATTTGTTCTTTTTTCTAATGAAACTGTGTGCTAGTTTCAGCTGTGTTAATTTTTTTCACAGTGGCTGGTATGGGGCAATGTTTTAGACTTGTGCTGAACACAGGGTTGACAATATGGAGATGTTTTCGTTATTGCTGAGCTGGGCTTGCACAGAACCAAGCCTTTTCTACTTCTCGTATGACCACGCTGGCGAGGGAGCTGGGGGTGCATGGGAGGCTGGGAGGAGGAGACACAGCTTGGACAACTGACCACAGGGGTATTCCAGGCCGAATGGCATCATGCTAAATACATAAAGTGGGAGGAAGAAGGAGGAAGGGGAAGAAGTTTGGAGTAATAACACGCATCTTCATGCTGAGCTGTTACTGTGTGATGGGTGCCTGCTCTCCTGGGGATGGCTGAACCCCTGCCTGCCCATGGGAAGCAGTGAATTAATTCCTTGTTTTACTTTACTTTAGTGCATAGCTTTTGCTTTCCCTGCTAAACTATCTATGTCTTACCCCATCAATTTTCTAATTTTTACCTTTCCAATTCACTCCCAAGTCCTACTGGTGGAAGAGTGAGCAAGCAGCTGTGTGATGCTTGGTTGCTGGCAGGGGCTAAACTACAAAAAACTAGCAGCAAAATAGCCCTTCAAGTTGTTTGGGTTTGATTTTTTACCCTGAGAATTATTTCTGAAGTACACTTCTCAGATTAATGATAAAAGCAGTGTCTTTGTGTCTGTTTTCACTTGTCTTTGTATGTCTCTAAGAACAGCAGACTTTAACAGCAGATTTGCTGTAGTGCTTACTTCAGCTGTGTTGAATGTGTTTCATACCTTTACCAGAATAATTCATTTTAAAGTATTATGTATTTGGTTTTAATGCTGTGGAGAAAAGGACAGCCAGGATAACCCAGGGATCAAGTCCAACCAACATGGATTTACGAAAGGAAGGTACTGCTTGACTCCCCTGATGTCCTTGTATGACAAAATGACTTGCTCAGTATATGAGGGGAAGGCTGTGGATGTTGTTTATCTAGACTTCAATAAAGTGCTTGACACCATCTCCCACACCATCCTCCTAGATCAGCTGCCTGCTTGCAGCTTGGATGGACTCTTTGATGGATAAAAATCTGGCTGGATGTCCAGGCCCAGAGAGTTGTGGTGAATGGAACTAAAATCCAGTTGGTGACCCATCGCTAGCAGTGTTCCCCAGGGCTCAGTTTTGGGGTTGATACTGTTAAACATCTTTATTGATTCTCTAGATGTAGAGACTGGGGCCACCCTCAGTAGATTTGCAGATGATACTGAGATGGGTGGGGGGTGTTGATGTCTCAGGGGAAGGAAGGCTCTGCAAAGGGATCTGGACAGACTCCATCAGGACAACAGCACAAGGTTCAGTAAAGCAAAGTGCCAGGTGCTGCACTTGGGTCGCAGCAATCCCAGGCAGCACTACTAGCTGGGGCAAGAGTGGCTGTCCAGCAGAAAGGGGCTTGGGGGTGCTGGTCAACAGTGGGCTTAGTTGTGAGCCAGCAGTGGGCCCAGGTGGCCAAGAAGGCCAGTGGCATCTTGGCCTGTATCAGAAGTACTGTGGCCAGCAGAACTAGGGAAGTGACCATCTCTCTGGACTCAGCATTGGTGAGGCCACACCTTGAGTACTGTGTTCAGTTTTGAGCCCCTCACTTTAAAAAGGCTGCTGAAGTACTGGAGAGTGTCCAGTGAAGAGCAACAAGGCTCATGAGGCGTCTAGAGAACTTGTCTTATGAGGAACAGCTGAGGGACCTGGGTTTGTTTAGTCTCGAGGAGGCTCAGGGAGATCTCATCTTTCTCTACAACCACCTGAAGAGAGGCTGTAGTGAAGTGAAGCCAGTCCAGACAGTACATCAGCTCTAGAGCATTATAAATTAAATTAACTATATTTAATACAAAACATATATATACTTGAGTGCTCTAATGGCTTCTTTTGGTGTTGCAGGAAACAGCATACTCCATTCAGCAGCAGACAGTGTGACAAGCGCAGTACAGAAGGCAAGTCAGGCCTTGAATGAGCGTGGTGAAAGGCTAGGTCGTGCAGAAGAAAAGACAGAGGAGCTGAAAAACAGTGCTCAGCAGTTTGCAGAAACTGCACATAAGGTAAGATTTCAGCAGGGTAAGACTCAGTAGGTTATGGTCACATTTTTGGCTGTCAAGAGTTGGTTGAATGAAAGCATGTATCTATACTTAGCTGTATAAAGTCTTGAACTTAGCTCAGGGTATGTATCAAATCCTGCTTGTGACACCTTCTTCACCTTCTTTGCCTCTAAAAAATCCCTTCCATTTGTTGGTAACTGCACAGGATCTTCAAATGATAAATTCTGTATAGTAAAAACTTCTCAGAGTTGCCTACCAAAGATAGATTTAAAAAAAAAAAATTGCTGTTTGAGGAAAGAAAGGTGTTGGTTTAAGTTCTTTCATGCTGAAATGCATTTCTATTATATCCATACAAATATTAATTTTTTAAAAAAGCATATTTGTAACCAAGTCCTTGAGTATCAAAGGTTTATGTCAGTTTAGTTTTTGAGTCATTTATTGGTTATCATTTCACCAGTAGCAAATGAGTGAATTGTAACTGCCCCTACCAGTTCTGTTTTCAAGGTAATTTCCCAGAGGGTTCACTCATCTCATCTTTGTTAGCATGCTATTATCTTCAGAAAGCAATTTTTGATTATATGGAACCTAACCCTAAGCTCTCTGCTTGGTTTCCAATGTCAGTTTGTCTGCACATTTTATACAGGTTTTAACTCACTTCATCTCTTTCTTCTCCCTCTCATTCCCAGTTAAGTCCATTTTTGAATTATTTGAATTGGAAATAATCAGTAATCACAGAGGTCGAAATGCAATCAGTCCTTTATTTTTCATCATTATTTAGTGGCAGAGCTCCTGAATAGGTGTTTTAAATTACTTGTCTAGAATTTCTGATTGTAGTTAACAATCAAAATCATTGGGTCAAAATTACTTTTTTTTTAAGCATGTTTTTGTTTCTGGTGTCTTGCTCTAGTGTTCCTCACAGATAGCAAAATAATGGAACATTGGGAAACAGAGCTGTGAAAGCAGATAAATCCTGCCTCCTCGGCATGGCAAAGGGAGGCTTTGTCTGTACGTCCCAGGAAAGGGAATGGCTGTGTATCTGTATGCAAAGAAGTTAATGGATTTCAGGCATCTTTCAGAGAATTAATCTTAAACTCTTCTTATCTGGACTAGCCACATCAGGTTGATACAGCTGTTGTTATAGGTGACATCTCTTTAATTAATTTTTTTCTCTCTTTTTCAGCTTGCCATGAAGCACAAATGCTGAGATACTGCCCAAAGTTGCAATCTTCTCAAGAGAAGCTGAAAAGACTACAATCAGCAACTTTTACAGGAGATCCAGTCTTCTGTGTGCTTTTTCCTTCCTGTTCAGTGGAGATGCATTCTTTCAGTTTCTGTGCAGGAAAAAGTGTTGCGTTTCTACCTTTCTGACTTACTTTTGTTCCTCTTTTTTGATATTGCTGCACAGTCCTGCAGTACTTTCTACCTGTATTTCAGTTGTTACAGGAGTGAAAGCAAACACTGAAAAAGGACCAAATGACAAGCTGATCAGGATTAAAATAGTAATATTCCTCCATGGTTGTACAAAAAAAAATTACTGAACTGATTGTGGACATGTGTGTGGAAATAAAATCCAAAGAAGGGGTATAATTTTTGTCATTTAATGTAGCATCAGCAGAATGTGAATGGATGTTAGAATTAAACATTTGAGGTTGTAGCTATAGTGGAGGACAAACTGCTTTGTCCTGGGAAACAGAAAAAATTGTTTCTTCTAACTAGTGTAGGAAGTGTTGCAAGTGCACCAGCATTCAGAAGTGCATATCTGAATTTCATTCATAGCAGCATTTTACACGTTCCTATTTTCACTTTCAGACTGATTATTTGAATAGTATACTGAAACACACAGAATGTATGCTTGAGGTTTCAAAACTGAGGAAAAAAGTAATTTTTACATCTATACACACGTAGCTGTGCCTCAGGCACAATCTACAACTTATAAAATAACGTTTATTTTTACCTGTGATTTTTTTGTGTGGCTAAAGGCCCATGAAAATGAGAATGCTAAGGTCTGGGAAGATGAGAGTGCACTACTTTCAAGACATCTGTTTTTCATAAATTCTACAGTAAGAGATTTTTGAAACACTTCAGAAATTTTTCTGATTTTAATGACTTTTGTGTTAGCAAGTTATGTCTAATTTTTAATATAGAGGTTTTCAAAAAGCATGCTTTGGTACCCTAGAATCAACTTCTAGTTTGAGTCTCAGCTTTCAATATGTTATCACTGGAAGGGTGACTACTTCATCCGTACTCACTATATGCAATATACACACTGTATTTCTCTTACAAAATGAGTAGGTTACCTTTTTCCTTCACAGCTGTTTTCTTAACATTTTTAAGATGGTCTAACATGCTTTGAGAATGAAAAGGAATAAAAAAAAGGAGAAAAAGATGTTGCTTTTTTATTTTTTTCAAACCAGGAAGCTTGAAAAGCAATCCTTGCAGAAGGTACAGCCTTCATCTTCTGAAAATGCCTGCTCTTCATTTTTGCCCTCATCTTACCAGAGAAAAGCTGGCATTATGTGAATGTACTGTATTCATTGTAGAATATGATTTTTGCATTATTAATGACACAACAGTCTAAAATTCTCAGAGCAGTGCTTGTAAGAGCGATAAAAGCTACTGTAGTAATTGAGAATATTTTACTTACTGCAAGCTGAAATAATGGAAAACCTCATGGAAATAGCCATTTTGTAAAAAGATGCTTGCCTTTAGGAAAGTATTCTCATTTGAACTAAGGACAGTGTCTCATTAGCTGATTGCATTCAAACTTTACATCTGTTTTGTTTTAGGGTTTTTTTTCCTGTAATTTAAATAGTTTTGTATGAAGCTTTTTATTTAATTTCACACTGGGAGTTGAGAGAATGGGTCATTTGTGTAGTACCATGTGATCATTTAGATCTATTTAGCACCAGCTCCAACAGTTACCAAATCAAGCACCTACTGGAATGGAATTTGGCCACTTCTGTTATAAATCAGAACAGGTTCATTAACAACACAAGTTCTGAACACTCCGTTGAGCTATGTGTAAGTAATGCTTGCCCTGGAATTGCCTGAATGCTGTTGTAGTGTGACTATGGGTATTTCTGCAATTAACCAGGAAAACAGTGCCTGACTAGAAATTAAACTTCAGCTAGATACAAAATGTTAGGCTATATATATATATTTTTTTTTTTTTTTTTTTAAAAGATGGATTATAAATCAGTCAGGGAGTACATTTTTGACCACATAGCTATCTTCTTGTCATATTTTCTGCTGCTAACCTCACAAGTCTTTCTCTCAAGAGAAGGAAGTAGATTCTGAACTGCTGCCATCTAGCCAGGCCTCTAAGCTTGCAAATAATTGGAAGAAATGTCTAAAACCCAGGTCAGATAAACCTGAAAAGAATTAGTTGTCTAAATTCAGATTAAAAGGCATAGATTTTCAAGTGTTTTCATAAATATCAGCTGGATAGGACAAGATCACAATTGCACTGCTAAGTTCCAGACCTCTTGTGAGTTGAACTGTACTAAAACATTGTTTTAGTCTCACCTGAGTTTTTCAGCATTTTGGGTTGTTTTATATCTTCCAGTTAAGTGTATTGTTTTTTATCATAACTCTGGACTTAATTCAGCCATCAGAAGCCATTTACTATGGGAACTTTAATTAACCTAGTCTTCTGAATGAAGGAAAAGTGGTTTGTCTGTTTACTTTGTTCTTGCTGTTCATTAAACTACAAGGTTTGGTAGTTTTTAGATAAAAAATCAAGGTGTATAAATGTTTATCCAAAGGTAAATCTTAGAGCATTGCAGTTTCCTTCTGGAACTTAGCTTGTAGTGTGTATACAAACCTAGTATTATTAGATAGTCATGTACATAACATATACTATGATTCAGGTTAATGTTTCATATGAAAGAATGTATTTGTAAATTGTAACAATATTAATAGTTTCTTTATCTTTTTAAAGTTCTGAACAGAATAAAAATAATGTATTGTTAGACTTGACTGCTGTACTGCAAACTCTTGTCTTAAAACGCTACTTTTGTGTCTAGCAAAAGTTGTGCATTATGTGAAATATTAACAAAAGTGTGTGCTCTTAAAATTGATCTTAAAGGTAGGTAGGTTTTGCTATGATTTGCCAGAAGTGTAATACTTGCTAATATCTATTGTAACCAATTCCTTGGAAGTTCTCAAAGATGTAGAAATTATTTTGTGCCATTCTGGGGAGGAAAAAAAAAAAAAGGTGGGACCTGCTCTCTTGACTCACTACTGGAAACCCTGATTTTTGTCATTAAATACTCTAACTGTGATGGAAACTGTCTTTGGATTATGAGTTCTCTATTCAAAACATTAATTATTTTTGAGTTAGGTTTTTATATTTCACTCTAGCAAAATTATATAGAATTCTAGCAAAATTGAATAAAAATAATTTTCTGCTATAGTGATAATTTTTTTTTCTAGTAATTAAAAATAGTGGAAACTAGGTTAAAGCATTGCCTGTCCAAGCAGGTTACAGAGTATAATTATTGTATCTTAAAGTTAGCACCCTACCTAAAGGCTGTGTAGGTTAAAAAGAATTCTGATAATTCACAGTTGCTGCGAAATGCTTATTCTCAAGTTGTTAATGTTTTCTTTTGGATATCTAATTTTATTGATTTTTTTTTTTTATCAAAGCACAAGCAATTTTAATTACCCTGTAAGAGTAACACTATAAAGGTAGAGTTCTACACACAGAGAAGCAATCCCTTAGATTCAAAGGAGGTCTCCTTGCACAAGAACCATATCCAATACGAATTGACTTTGCTGCCATCTCTCTTTTTAGGCTTAAATATGATCCCTACGATTGTAATCTCAAAAATGTCTTGTTGGCAAATACTGCCAACTGTTTGATTACTGTAGTTACTAGATAAGTTTGCTAGAATGCATGTTATCCATAGATGTTGAATACCATACGTCCCCAGTGCCCAACCTTGATGAACCTCTTAAGAGAAATAGATCTCTGGTGGATCAGAAGCTACTTTGATCTGGACAGCATTTTGTTGTAGATTGAATATAACTATTTGTCAGTTCTTTTCTATTGTTGTTGTACGTTTGTCCTATAAGGTAGAAAGACAGAATGTTTAGTTAATTTTTGAACATTCTTTTAGATCAATTTCACCATGTCATTTTTTAAATTGATACTATGATTTTCATAAAACATCAGTTTGTTGCTGTGTATGAATTAAGGAAAAGATGATAGGGTTTTGTTTGTCATCTCTCAGTCATGGAAGAAGCTCAAGCATGAATGTTTGCTGATTCCGTATGTTAGGTTTTTAAAGTAAAAGATACGTTAGTATGTTCCTGAAGGGATAATATTTGACTGAGAAAATCAAACTGCAGCTGCAAGTCGTGGCATCTATGAAGATACAGATACACACTACTTCAGGTGATGCCTTTTCCTGGTCTTAACAAGAGTCATACGCGGTTAGAAGGGGAAAAGGGATTTTACCTTGGTATTTATTTAGGATCCTTAGGTGCACACATCCAGGTCATATGCATCGAAATGCGCCCCGCAAAAATGCACACCCCAAAAAGATCTGGTCTAACATTATAGGTTTTGCTAATTAGCATATCTATCAAAGATTCCCCAATGAGAGGCTCGAGTGAGACCCCCTCCCCAAGGAGCCTTCCCCTGGATGGTTCTATCTTGGTTTACAGAATGCGTTCTGGAGAGGACCTTGGGCTCTGGGGTGCACTGATCCCTAACTACGAAGCTTCTAAAATGTTTAGTCTCCTAGCTGAACAAACAAGTCCAAGAATGTAGGCAAAAAGCACTAAGAATACAGAAGTTGTAAAAAAGGTGTAATGGGTATAAAAGAAGAAGCAAAAAATCTTCATGGCATCACAGGTAGTGAGCAGGAGTGCTATCCAGTACTCATAGGATTGCAATGTCTCAGATTAAAAATGGCTTTCACTTATTTCAAAATTAGTCCCCCATGGAAGTGGTCAGCTACCACTGGGGTAATGACACGAATTTACATAAACAGTAACTTCCCTAATAACTCCGAAGCACCAACTTCCACTTCATAAGCACATCATTACAGCCTGTTTTATGCATCATCTGGAAGCACTGCATGGTATTTGATGTCTGTTTCATTAATACTTTTTCTATTTGAGCTGTTACTGTCTTTTTGTCTGCTGTCGCCTCATGCAGTCTGAATTGCGGCAACATTTTTTAGTGATGGTGGCTAGCTTTGGCAGGGGTTGACATGGGATTATAGGCTCAAAAAGTACTTCACTATTTACTTTTACAGTGACTGAAGAAAAATAAACAGTATAAAGATCTGTTACGTGGAGACATAGTATTATGTTAGATCTTCAGTGTTCTGGCCAAGTATCCAGGGTATAAAAGTAACCTTGTTAACGAGGCAAATCAGGTGGCTTTAGAAGTGTAGAGAATAGATATCTAATAAAATACTAATTGATATTTTAAGCAGTTTCAGAGGTTTCTGGTAGCTAAAAGGGTGATAACTTATGCAGAGGACTTGAAGCCTTTATTGTGTTGAAATTCTGTTGCTGCTAAAGAGGGGGAAACAGTTTTTATCTGTGTTCAGTGTTATTTTCTGGACAAAACAGCAAATGTAAAAATAAATGAGAAAACATTGATAGTGTTTCATACTATACTGAAAAGAAAATCTTCAACATGTGCAACTGACAGTAATCACCATGCTGGTTTGCAGCCAGACCAGTTGGAGTTTTTCCTATTTCAGAAAGAATAGACAATAGACACAGCAAAGCTTTCTTTGCTTTGGCATGCTCCTGGAACTAGGAGTCTGCAGAAAATGCCTTTACTTGTCAGAAGTATTAAGATTTTAATGAGAATCCTTTCAAAACTTTTCTGGTTTTATGAAAAATAGCATTTGGAAACATTTGTTTCTGTGAGGAAACATAGAATAAGGAAACATAAAAGAGCAAGCTGTTAGATTTAACAATAGATTGCTGCATTCATTTGAGGTTTGTAAGAAACTAGTCAAAGGCATCTCGCTATTGCTTTTTAGGAATAAGGAAGTGTAAGCACTGTTCATGCTGCCAATCAACAGTGCCTAAACCTGAGGAGAGGGTGTGCAAGATGAGGGACAGATTGGAGACTTCTGCATCACCAGGTAAGCAAGTCAGAGGAGGTGATGAGGTAACTTCTGAGAGAGTCCCAGGGAAGAGGGGACACACACCCATTACTTGGGAAGACACTACCGTTACTCCCAGGGTGTGTCTTCTCCACTTCCTTCTTCCCCCAGCTTTATATGCTGAGCACAGTTCTGTACAGTGTAGGATTATCCCTCTGGTCAGCTGGGATCAGGTGTCCTGCTTGTGTCCCCTCCCAGTTTTTGTTTAAACTCAACCCCTTTGAGGGTGGTACAAGAAGCAGAAAAGGCCTTGACAGTGTGCAAGGCCTGCCCAGCAATAACTAAAACATCCCTCCATTATCAGCACTGTTTCCAGCACAGATTCAAAACACAGACCCTTACTTGCTACTACAAAGAAAATGATCCCAGCCAAAACCAGCAGTGTTTTCTCACAAATGGGTAGAGAACCATTTGCAATTTTAGAGGCACATTCCAGCAAAATTTCTTCAGGACAGTTCTGAGGGGTTTTAAACCTACGTAGAGAGTAATGACAGTGCCCTTGGTCTTTACCTTACCTGTTCTTTTCTGGTGCTTCCCCATGTGCAGTTGTGCAGCATTTGAGACAAGCTGAAAACAGTTCTGTTAAAAGTCAGAGCAATGAAACTGCATGACAGGTATTATTCTTCACTGAGGCCATGAACAATTGCAGAGCTGCCAGTGTCTGACTGAAATAATAGCTGTATATATAGGATTGTTTGTAAGACAGATGGCTGAGAAAGGTACCATTTATCTGCCAGGCAAGGTTTCATAACTTTTGGCATCCATTCTTGTGAAAAGCATCATTAATGGTTAGCTATTTGCTAATCACCTCAGCTTAGAAGGTGTGAGATTAAAATCCTTTTTTTTTTTTTTTCCTTTTTAAGAAAGAAAAGTATCTGTTCTATATGACAATCTCTGCAATGGCACTGAAAGAGGAAAAAGAAGTGGGAAGGAAGAGGTTATGTGTTTATATTCATTGACTGGGTAGGCTTCATAGAATCTGTTCCTCTTGTCTCTGTCTGGCACAGTACACGTGCAAGGTTATTTATGGCATCCTTTAATACCCCAACTGTCCTTCCTAGTTCCCACTTTTATATAGTCTTCAATATTCAGTGTCATGTTTTTGTCATATTGCTCGCTTGAAAGTATCTCATTGTAAGGGGTAGCTGAACTACCAGGATTTTTAAGGCCAACATGAAGTACAGTCTTTAGTGTTTGCTCTTTGGGATTTGATTCCTTGCATTATTTATTAACTGTAAATTGTTGCTGTTTGTAGATGAAGATGTAGCATGTACTGCACATGAAATGAGGATACTTCACATCACAAGGGCAAATTTGTAGTGAAGGTGTTTCAGCATGTCTGAAAAGATTTAGGATAAGATTTCAGTCAGAAATTCATAGTGCTGGATCACCAGCTGAGGTGTTTCTTCCTTATTTTTGCTAAAGGCTTTTCTCCAAAGTCTGTGATGAACTGTAATAAATAATACAAGTTATTCATCTAACATGTAGGGGGTTTCACTCTACAAAAATTCAAAGAGAAATATCAAATTTCTTTCTTATAGGTATAAAATAAGCCGTGGAAGGAAGTAACTTACAGTAAATTAATGAACCAGGATACCATTGAGATCGGAGAATATAAACCCCAATTTCTTCATTCCTAATGGAAAATTTCAGGATTATAATGAAAATACTTCTAGTTTCTTGATTTGTTAAAAGAATCAGATACAAAAGTACGCTTCTCTCGGTCTTGGTTTAACCCCTCTTTGCAACCAAGCACCATGCAGCCACTCAATCCTCCTCCAGCGAGACTGGGAGAGAATCTGAAGGATAAAAGTTAGAAAACAGTGGGTTGAGATGGAGACAGTTAAATAGATGAAGCAAAAGCCACGACCGCAAGCAAAGCAAGACAAGGAATTAATACACTCTCAGTCCAAATGTCCCTGCCTCCTCCTCCTTCTCCTGGCTTTATATGCTGAGTGTGACAGGCTGTGGTCAGCTGGGGTCACCTGGCTCTGCTGTGCTTCCTCCCAACCTCCCATGCACCCTCAGCCTCCTCACCAGCCTGGCAGTACGAAAAGCAGAAAAGGCCTTGGCTCTGTGTAAGCTCTGCTCAGCAATAACAAAAACACCTCTAAATTATCAACCCTGAGGTCAGCACAATCCAAAACACAGCCCTATACTAACAATTGTCAAGGAAATCAGCTCTCCCCCAGCCAAAACCCGCATGCTCACAGACACTTTTTTCCTTTGTGCTCTAGCAATATAGTATCTTTCATGACATGCAGTATATGCTGTCTGCAAAGATCAATCTGTTGTTGCAAAACATATCTGGAGAAAGAGAGGCACCAAAGGAAAGCTGGGCAAAAGCAGCAATAAAATCTTATTGCTGCTCTATTTGGATTTTGCGCTGCAAGAGCAAACAGTCAGCTTTCAGGCTGAACGCCTTTGTATTAATGAAAGAACCCAGTTTAAGGGATTTTGGGGAATGCTGTGTATGTATGCCTTTTGTCATAGGCTTCAGCAACTGTGAGGAAAACATGTCTGTTGCCTTGTGCTCAAACAGTTCTCTGACATTCTCTGATTTAGTCTAAGGACAAAAGGATCTCTGTGTCATAGACACACAGTGCTTAGTCAGTGACAGCTTCCATTAAAAAAAAAAAAAAAAGCTCCCCTTTTGAAACACACAAACCCCCTCTCTCCTGAAAGCATGGAAAAAGTAATTCAAGGAAAAGAAGATAAATCCTAATAAAGCATCAGAAATACTCATATTCTACAATGGTATTTTCCATAGGAATTCATACTGCAAAAACTTGAGCAGTTTTCTCACCTCAGCAGAATGAAATTAAAATATTCTTCACAGTATTTTCTGTCCCTTCATTTGGAAATTAATAATGGAGCATTGTGATTCTCAGTTGAAGGGTATATTAAAAATGAACAACATGGTATAAATAGGATGAGAGTACTCATAAAAACAAGACTTACCACTACCCATGGATGTGACCATAGGAGAGTCATGTGGTGAACACTGGACCCACAGAAACACCAGTCATGCTAAAGAAATGAGGATAGACTGGGCCACCTTGAACCTAAATGGGCAACAGAACTCAGCATTTCAGGATGTGAAAAGTGTGTGATTTGTGTCTGTCATGAATGGAATAATCAAGGCATTCATGTAGAATGCATGATCTTATAGAATTTAAGAGAAGTTGTGAACAGAAAAGTAGAGAGACTTTGTTTTTTAACACCAGTTTAGCTGTCTCTAATTACCAGCATAGGTAACTTCATTTTTAGATATGCTCATAATGGCTTTAACTCAACCATTTTCAAGTGTAATGCTGTAAGCTGTAAGCAACTTTTCCATTCCTAATCAAATGCTAATGTAATAGAGCTTAGTTTAACCCAAATGAAAAGCAAACAGATGTCCTAATTTTCCTTCTAACTGGTCAGAAAATACAAGAAGTTGTTACTTGGTCATCCCTTCCACATGAAAGATCTTTGCAGTGTTGACAGATGAATATTTCACCAACTCTACAAAGATTCCTGGTCCTGTAGTGGGGTTAAATGAAATCTTCTAGTATCTGCTGTCTTCACATCTGGAATTTTTCAGTTCTGAGATTTTTTTAAAATATTACTACTAAAATAACACAAAGTCTGTTTCCCAGTTTTGTTATTACACAGCATGGTTTCTCTCTGAAATACATCATAGTGGATTTAGTGGCTGACAGCTCGTGCTATGAACTGCAATGACTTGTCAAACCGATATAATGTTATCAAATTCTAATGAAATTCTTTATATTGGTAAATATTAATTCCTCTCTTACTGGAAATTGTATTAAAATCGGTCATATCTTTGACATTCCAAGGATTATAAATCAACAGAGTAGCATTTTGCCAGTCAGTGATTCCCCAAGCTAGACTGCAAGTATAGCTACTTGTGTCAGGGGAATCTAGAAATCTCTCCAAATAAAATAGCTTCAGGATTTTTCTTGCTAAATCAATGTAAAACAATGATGGAAATGCTTTGGGAATGGTAGTAATAAGGTCTTTTATTTTTTTTAATTGAAGAGAAGGGTTGGCTGGAATCCCTAGAGAGCACAGGGCAGGGCCTTTCTAAGAGGCAATGATAGGTAAGGGTTGTTTGTATAAACATACACTCTCTAGGCAGTTTCTGTGCCCCAGCTTCAGCTCTCAGATTTTTATGAGTTGCAGCAAAATAAATTAAGGCACTTCTGAATGGGATGTACAGAAAACAGCATGCTGCCCAGGAAAATTTTCAAAGATTTCATATGATATGTCTAAAACAAAACGTACAAATACACGTCTTTTTATGAAGACTAGAACATGCATAGAGTCCAGTATTAACAACACATTCAATGGATCAAGTTAACAAAATCACACTGGTGTATGAAAATACTTATTCGCCAGACATACCCAGGAATAACTACTCATTATAGAAATGTAATTATATTCAAATGAAAAAGAATATCTTCTAGTAAGAATATGCAAGTCCAATAGTTTTTATCCTATCAGCTCTAGCTGATCACTAGAAAAATTTTATAGGTGCATTATCAGAAGCAATTCAGATACCAGGATGTAATGAGTTCATCAGTTGCAATTTGACAATTAACTGGGTTCAGGCTTAACCATTAATGCAAACTTGCTTAAAATACTTTAATGTACATACTCCATACATCAGGCCTTTGTGCTTTAAGCATGCTTTAAGCAAGCATGGTTTATTTCACAAATACAGGTCTAAGAGAATCAACATGATTGGGTTTTATAGTGTGACTAGTAAGCTGAGCTTGCTCGACACAAAATGGCAGGAGTCACATAGTCCTAATTTAACGCTTGTCATTTTAGTTGTTGCAATTAAAGTAGCTTGCATTATCATTCTTTTTCTCCCTTTTCTGAATTTCCCCTTAATACAGTGTATCTGTTCTCTGTCAGTGCAGATAAATTTCCTGAGTTATGTATATTCAAGGCATTAGTGCCAGAAATTTAATGCAAATAAGCATTTAGCCACTTTTGCTGCAGTTAACTCTATTTGTAATCCCAGTATTTCTGTGGGTTTTTCAAGACCCTCTCAGAAATTTTGAGGAATGACATTGACCTGAAAACATAGTGCATACTGCCATAGTGACTTTTAATGAACATGAACTGTTCTGTAGAAAAAAAAAATAATTTTTTATTGCTGGTATTGAAAGGATGGGCAACAATACTCAAACTTCTGAGGGTGTGGGAGGGATGTTCTAGAAGTTTACAATTTATCAGAGGTTGAGAGTTATTTGAGCCAACTGCATGATAGAATACAATTCTTTCATGTGAGAGGAGTTGCTGAAGAAAGTGGTTTCCTGATGAAGTGTCAAGGAAAGGGAAAAACTTTGCAAGAAGTTGTATCTGTTCTTTACTACATTTTGACTTGCATTAAGTTAAAATCCTCTCCTTTTTATGGTATTATCATCCCAGTATTTTTCATTATGTAACAATATATACCATGAGGCATATGTGTGTCAGAATTAATGCAAGTTTGTTTGCAACAAACCTTACACATTTTCAGATTTTTTTCAAACTCCCTTTGAAAAAGAGCATCTTAATCTCCTTGCTGCTTGTGCCTGTAGGCACTCGTGTTCAGCAGTCACGCTCACCTTGAGAGAAATTCTCAGAAATGTTTTCACTTACTGCAGTGTGTGCTTACTTGGTTGGTTTTGCTGCTGCTCTTCTCTGTGTGTAAGCATATTTTGTCAATCTTCTGAGCATGTCTTAGTAATTAAGACATAAATAAGTGGTGCATTTAACACTAGGTCTGCCTTGAAGGACTATTTTGCTAACATGGAACTTTGTGATGGTCTTTTATGTAATGTTGCAAGTTCAGTGATATAGAAAATAACTTTCAATTTATTAATTTGGCCTCTTAAATATTGTAAACTTCAAATACAGTAGAGATTCCATAGTAAAATTTATTATTGCTGTAGGTGTTCTTAGCCTGATAGTTAAAATTGACTTGTGGTCAAGGATGCCCTTGGACACCTCTGGATTTGAGATTACAGATTTTGGAGTGGAACATTAGTTTGGATATAATCCTTGAGTTAGGTAACAAGCATTCCTTCTCCTCTTTTTCTTTCCCTTTGTTTCCCCTTTGAAAGAACAGAACCTGGACACACAGGATGGCACTGAGCCAAGTATTTTGAAGCCCTTTTCAGATGCCCAAGGAAAAGAGCAAATGGGGTAAGTGGCACAGCACATTTTTCTTCAGTGTTGGCAGAGAAATTGAGGTTCCCCTGCCCAATGGGATAAATTGTGTTATTTAGAACTTCTTTGAAAAGGTTGAAAAGTTAATATTGTTTATGTCTCAGAGTGTGAACTACAGGAAGTAGGACCCAAGAAATAGATTACTTCTGAGATACCCATAGAATGGCTTGTGAAGCATAGGCAAGGAACACAAGAAAAAACAATAATAATAAAAAAAAGTATGTCTTTCTGGTCTAGGATTAAGATTTGAAAAGTGAGGGGTTACCAAAGTGTAGTTGGTGTAAGAGATAAAAAGGGGCTTGTTGGGCTTGGTGGGCTTTCTGGAGTATCTGAGGAGGAGACATGAAGAAAGCTACTTTCTTAACAGTAATTGTTGGTAAAGTTAGAATTCAAATGTCAAAGTAAAATCAGAGAAATTAAAAATTAAATGTCTTGGTCAACATAGCTTTGGGTCTCAATAGAGTTAGACATGGCAATACATGTACTGGATCAACGTGTCATGATCATTAGTCTGTGCAGGCACAGCAGTTAATTTCAGTGTCCAATAAATTACATCTTTATTGATCTGCAAACAAAACAATGCTACAACAACACTGGCAAGAGGGAGCCTCTCTTTGGAGGTTTAGAGGTTTTTTTGTTTGAATAGGTTTTTATCCTTATCTCCCTGGTTGTCTATTCACTTTTTTCAATGAAAATTACTTCAGTTTTTTATGTAAACATTTATCTCTCAAGGACTGTCCCTGGAGTTTGGAATTGACTGCAAACTTGTACAAGTCTCATTTGCACCCAGCTAGTGCTTCTTCATGGCTTTGTATGGAAAGGAAAACAATTCACAAATGCACAGAATGAGTATGTAGAATTTCTATTACATATGCACATGCAACATCAAAACCATACTCCAATACATTATATCTGTAATTTGTCTAATTTGTAATATGACTACAATGTGACTCATTTTTCACATAAAAATCCTCTATTTTCCTGCAGAGTTGTGTATCCTGTATCCCAGGTTTTCATTTGTATCTCTGTAAGATCAGTGATCCGGTCACCTGATGAGGAAACTCTCAAAAATTTAAAGATTGTCTAAGAAAATTATTTCTGAAACAGTAGGCATTTGTCTATGTGATGTTAAGTCTTTAACAGTCGGCTATGTTATTAATGTACTCATCTATTAAATAATTTTTTTCTGCCTTTTATAGTGATATTAATTTTAACTGAAAAAAGCTCTAAAATCCTTAAATGCTTTTGGATAAATTGTCTTACTCTTTACATACAATATAGGAAATGTTAGTATACAGTTAATGCATTACCAATAAAAAAATAAAGTAAAAAAAAAAATAGGGGAATTTCTCCATCAGAATTTAATTTCCTATTTCGGATGTGTTTCTGAAAGACGATGTTTTATTAATTGCTCTTTAAACTGAGATAGCTGGTCAGGCTATGTTGGAGATAATTCACTCTTATTCCCTAAACATCCTTCACAAATAATGTGTCTTCTCACCTTGCTATAGTACATAACTGCTATTGATTACCTGCTCTCTGTTAAATTCAGCTTCTGTTCAGCACTGAAGGGCACATACAGGAGTTAGGACAGATTGATCAGGACGTGCAGAATGAAGTTTAAGGAGATGATAGCTCTGACCTTCAACCAAGAAGCCAATCCTGTGTGAAGTGTGTTCTTTAATTACCCAAGTCTTTGCAGTGGTATTTTCTCTAGCTTTAGAAATATATATATATATATGGCATTTATGAATGTTTCTATAGATACACACTAAACAAAGGTACACAAAAGGGTGTTAGTTATGCCTGGACAAAAAGAAAAACCAAAAAAACCCTGAACAACAAAAACAAACAAAAAAACCCCAACCCAAACAACCTCCCTTCCCTCCCCAAAAAAAAAAAACCAAAAAAAATAGCCTTAATTGTGAAACTTTGAATTTTCCATTCTTTTTTAGTAATTCTGTTCCTAGAAATTATATAGAAATACAATGCAGTCATGGTTTAAACCCAGCTGGCAGCTAAATACACGCAGCTACTTGCTCACTTCCCCTTTCCTGCCACAGTTGGTGGGATGGGGAGGAGAATCAAGAGGGAAAAGAAAATAAAATTCTTGGGTTGAGATAAGAACAGTTTAAGAAGAATTATTATTATATTAATAATAATAATAATAGGATGATGATAACAACAACAACAATAGGGAGGGAGAGGAGGAGGCAAAACCTAAGGCAAGTGATGCTCAGTACAGTTCCTCACCACTGGCTGATGCCAAACCTTTTGCCAAGCTGCAATCAGCCCCCTTTCAGGTAACTTGCCCAGTTTATATGCTGGGCATAGCGTTTTATGGTATGGAATATCCTGTTGGCCAGTTTGGGTCAGCTGTCCTGGCCATGTTCCCTCTCACCTTCTTGTGCAGCTCCTCACTGGCTGAGCATGGGAAACTGAAAATTCCTTGACTTGGGCAGGGTAAGCATTCCTTAACAACAACTAAAACATCAGTGCGTTATCAACATTATTCTCATACTAAATCCAAAACACAGCATTGTACCAGCTGCTAAGAGGAAAATGAGCTCTGTCCCAGGACAAGTGCAGAGGACCAGGAAAGTTATAATGAACTTGATTTGACAGTATTACAAATTGTCTGATAAACAAGGCAGTTGACTTAGATAAATTGGTAAAAGGGAGAACAGAGTTGGTATTTACTCTTGGAAGAGTGTGCAAAATAACAAATCTTAACCTTGTGCTGAAAACTATTGATGATGAGATTGTATGTGGGAGTGAAAAAGGTTAAAATTTGGAACAAAAAAGCGAGATTAAATTTTACATATAATGGGCAGAACATGAAAAATGCAACTAAAAAGCACACTAGGCAAGTCTAGCATTTCTTGAGTATTCAATGACATCTGAATATTTCACAAAAGAAAATGGACAGGTACATAGAGTGGTTTAATTTGCCAATTTTCTTCCAACCCTTAGGTGCCATTAAAATGTTGTCATTGATAAAGAGCAATAGGGGGTGATTGCAAGTGGTTTAGTTACCTGCCTCCTTAAAATATTTTGGAAGTGTCTTCAGCCTGTATGTTGGACTTTGCAGGAAAGCCTTGAACAGGACTGTCTGTGCTGTCCTTCAAATGCATCATGGTATCAGTGTTGTGCTATGGACGTCATAAGGTAGTGCAGACTGATAGTGGTTGGACAGCTGAGGCTCTATGGAACAACCAAAAGGAGGACTTTCCTGGACATGGTGGTATGTTCTCTTCTGACTCTGTAAGTTGGGATATAACCCATTGTCGCAGCGGGGATTACTGCAACAAGTATAGTTCAAACCAGGAGTCCCGTGGAAACCGAAGTATATATGGACAGATTCATGGTAGATGTTTCAGAGATGTTTATTTCTCCAGCCGCATGGCCGGGGCTCAGCTCAGGAACTCCCCGGTCACGGGACCCCAGGGTCCTTGGCCACCCCGGGGAACACAAACCAACCTATGGGGAATGAGGCTGACCAGGGGCAGGGAGACCCCGTGTCTGTGCCCTCAGGGCCCCTCTCCCAGGGCTCCATGGCAGGGGAGGGACCCCAACATCTCACCCGTTTTATTTTAATAAAAGGAGAATGAAAACAGCTGGATAAACATAACAAGAACAGTTTCAAGACAAAACAAGCCACCCTCCTGAGTCTTTAAATGTCCAAACAGATTCTCTGGAACATCTTAGGGCTGACAGAAGGGAGACAGAACTCTCCGGGCATGCTCTGTGGGGAAACTGAGGCAGGAGAGGGTTTAATTTCTTCCCTCCCCCTTTTCATCCCCCCCTCGGTACCGGAGAGGAATTGTAGGGAAATGGAATTGTATAGGGAAGCCATGGGGTGAAAAACGGATTAGGAATAAACTGGGGATAGGGCAAACTTAGGAAGGGGTTCATATTGGGTATAGGGTAAAAGGGGGAAGTAGGCTGTGGGTAGGTAAGTTGCTGGGATGGATATTGTTTATAATTCTGTGCATAACGGCTGCCTTTGACTGGAATACCCCCAGGCCCAGTAACATTTGCTGCTTGTAAACCCTTCTTTCCTTGCACTATATCAAACTGTACAACTTCCCCATCTCCTACACTTTGCAGGTAATTTTTAGGGTTATTCCTTTTAATGGCAGTTCTGTGGATGAATAAATCTTCGCCTGTATCATCTCGTGTTATAAATCCATAGTTGTTTTTTACATTGTACCATTTCAGTTCCTGTGACTTTCGTGGCTATAACTCCTCCTATCACGTGCTTGCGTGTTCGTCGTGGCTGCCGGTCCCGCGTGGCCGCTGCCTCACCGACTCCGACGTCTCGGCCGGGCCCCCATGCTGTGGCTGCTCTGGCGCGTGTCTGGGCTCTGCGCGGCCCCGCGTCGCCATCGCCGCTGGCTCCGTGCCCTGTGAGCGGTTCTGCTCCGCCAACTCCACGCTGCTTTGGGTGCGGCCCCGTTCCGGCTCGGCGCTGCGCTGCGCTGCTTCTCGTGTCGCTGTGGAAACCGCTGCTTCTCCCTCCGCAGGGCTCTCCGAGCCGTGTGCTCAGAGCGGGCTGCCACGCCGATGCCCGGTTCCTGGCTGCTCGTGGCCCACGGCACCCGCGGCGCCTGCGGCATCGCTCCCTCACTCGCAGTCGCGTGGCCGGGGACCCCGAGACAGGGATGGGGTCCGCGATAAGGCGCGGGCTCCCGAGGGGGCCGGGCGCATCCAGCACAGGCACCTCCGCCGGCGTGTGCCACAGGGATGGGGTCCGCGATAAGGAGCGCGCTCCCGAGGGGGCCGGGCGCATCCAGCGCAGGCACCTCCGCCGGCACGGCTGCAGTCATGTGCCACAGGGATGGCGGCCGCGCGGCCTCAGCCATGGGATAAGTATGATCTTCTGCTTTAGGGGTAATGGGACCATACACATGCTCCTCAAGAGCTTCCCTGATTATAAGGTATGCACGGCAAGCTTCTCTTTGATCCCATACTTTATCCCAGATCTCATCCCAGAAACACCCCTCACAAGATACAGGAGGTTCGATATCAAAAAGTAAGTCTCGAGAAATACAGGGGAACCTTTTGAAAAGCCAGATGAAAAAGTGTTCTAGATCTCCCAGTTGCATTACTTTTTTGTTTTGTTGTTCAAGGATTTCTTTTACTTCTAGATACATTTTTCTCTGTGGCTCAGAGAGCCCCATTTCCCACGATTCTTCCATAGTCCAGAGAGAATATCCAAACCAAGATGAGAAGAGAGAGGTCTAGAGTGGTTATTTTACTCACGAATCTTCCTCAGGGATCGGTATCCTGCCCGCATTCTCCACCAGTTTGTCGCAGCGGGGATTACTGCAACAAGTATAGTTCAAACCAGGAGTCCCGTGGAAACCGAAGTATATATGGACAGATTCATGGTAGATGTTTCAGAGATGTTTATTTCTCCAGCCGCATGGCCGGGGCTCAGCTCAGGAACTCCCCGGTCACGGGACCCAAGGGTCCTTGGCCACCCCGGGAAACACAAACCAACCAATGGGAACGAGGCTGACCAGGGGCAGGGAGACCCCGTGTCTCCCCCCCAGGGCCCCTCTCCCAGGGCTCCATGGCAGGGGAGGGACCCCAACAACCCATGAATATGGCATTCCATAAAGAGTAGAGATATAAGATAGGAGAAGGAAGAAAGGGGGAAAAAAAAGGCAAAAAACTCTGCTCCTGTCAAAACCAGACCAGAACAAATTTAGTACAATTTCTATCCATTTATTGTATGTTTTGCTAGACTTGCTACTATTGCAGTAATTCAAGATTCATGGAGAAGGATGAAAAAAAAGAATTTACCAGAGTCTTTGAGCTATTTTCCTGCTTATAATATGGTGTGACTGTACCCTGGACATCTCAAGACTTCAAAATGTTAAGACCGGTGTGATCAGAATTTCTAATTTGACTTTGGAAGTTCAGAGATTGTTTTATCATTTTGACAAAGAGAGAAGCATGGTAATGGTGTTTAACTTCCTGCAAGTGCTAGCATAGCAAACAATAGAAAAAAAAGAGTTCAGACTCTGATTCTCTGATTGTTGAGTCCTCATTGAGAGCAAAAGATAGGACATTGGAAAAAAAACCCTGGATATTGGTTTACTGTATCCTAGGTTATGCTGGCTCCTCTTGTTATACATAAACCTTAGCATGCTGTTCACATGAATCCATTTAAGTGGCAATATAAGATGCTGTTGTTTTCATATCAGTACTACTCGTTGTTGCCTTCAGTGTTACAAGATAAATGGTGTTATGATGACAAGAGTAACACTCACTGTAATTTTTCCTCTGTCCTTTCCAAGAGAGCGGTGTCTGTTATTCAGCAAAACATTCTGTTTCTGGGCCAAAACTGGCTTAGCTCTCCTCCTCAGCTATAGCTCCCCTGCTTGCTTTAAGGGAAGGAAGAGTTTATCTGGGTGTTTTCCAGTTCTGTGTTGTCCATATAGAGACATAGATAAATTCAGATAATTTTTCTGCACTAGATCACTACACTAGTCACAGGAGAAAGAAAGATCTACGGCATATAAGAAAGTTTTCTTTACTCTGGTTCTTCTCCTCTTTGATAATGTATGGCTTTATTTCAAAGCTAGAAGAAGTCATTAGAGAACTCTTGGTGATGCCGGAAAAAACTGCACTTGACCCTAACAGTCCTTTTACTGCATATGATTAGTAAATACTGGGTAGCTTTGGCACTGGTCTCTACAAGTGCGATGTAGAAATCCTCAGACAGGTATCTACACCAAGTAGACTCAAATGATGGGCTTGGAGGATGTTATTACAGGTGGGAAGAGATGACTGGAACAACGTAAAGTAATAATGTGGGAAATTAGAAGTTTTCTCCTTACTTCTTTGATGTCTTGAAGTATATGCTGCATTAGCTGATACATGCCTGATGTTTCGAGATCTTTGAATTTCAGCCTTCTGAATACCAAGAAATGTGTGTTATACTGGAATTGAAAATCTTTGCATATAAACCTTTGCATTGTTTAATTGACTTTTTTAGAAATGAACCTAAGTTCTTACATGCTGTAGAAACCACATCTGAGTAAAGTAACCAAGTTGCAAACTGAAAAATGCTGCTTAAAGAAGTTGCAGAGATTTTATTCCCTGACATCATCATCACCATCATACTGTGACTGAAAAACCCCAACACTATGTTAAAGTCTAGACAACCATACTCTCAATGGCCTGCATAATTTTTTAAAAAATTCTTACTCCTTTTGCAGCACTTTGGACACATATTTACAAGAAGGACATTTTGGTGCTGGAGTGTGTCCAGAAAAGGGAACAACAAAGGGCAGAAAACCGAGATGCTGAAGGGTTGGGAGTACAAGTCCGATGAGGAGTGGCTGAGAGAGCTGGGGTTGTTTAACCTGGAGAAAAGGAGGCTTGGGGGGACCTTATCGCTCTCTACAACTGCCTAGGAGGGTGTAGCCTGGTGGGGGTTGGTCTCTTCTTCCAGGTAACAAGTGACAGGACAAGAGGAAATGGACTCAAATTACACTTGGGGCGGTTCAAACAGGATATTAGAAAAAATATTTCACTGACAAGAGCGATCAGAAATTGGAAAAAGCTGCCCAGAGAAGCAGTGGAATCACATTTCCAGGAAGTGTTTGAAAGGTATGTGGATGTGGCACTTGGGGACATGGTTTAGTGATGAACATGATGGTGCTGGGTTGGATTCAATGATCTTACAGGTCTTTTCCAGCCTAAACTATTCTATGATTTATCAAGTGGCTACCTTTCTGCTGTTGCCTCATAAAGCAAGGCTGAGCAGCAAGAAACCTCTGTGGTTTGGTCTATTATTAGATGCCAATTACTGGCTGGTGCTGTACAGCTGGGAAAGATTATTCCTCCATCAGCAAATTGTAAACACAGCAGCTTGGTAAATGTACAAGAGGAGGCAGGAATATTGCTGCAATAACTGTTGTCTTTATCCAAAGAAGCCTTCATGTGCACTCAGGTTGTCTGGTTAGCCCAAAAAACAAAAAGCTGGTGAAGCTGTCCAGCTTTTGCAGTTTTGTTGCAGTCATATGGAAGGACCTGGGACACTGAATAGGGAATTTTGCTCAAGATCTGGTAAGCACATAAATTCTTCAAAAAATGCCTTTCTAACACTCATGCAAACAGCCATGTTGTCTTCATCAAATATTTTTTAAGGAGTTTGCCATAAACGTTTTTTAACAAAGCAAAGGTGAGATTTGTGTTTTAAAAAGCTGCTACGTATTTGACCAGCAGAAGACTATATGGCTAGCAAGCACCATAGCTAAAGCCTCACCATGACAAGAAATATGAAATAAAAACCATCTGGGGTATTACTTATATTTTAACAATTTTGGTTTTTTTCTGCACAAAGTAACAAATCTGTTCAAATAGATGCAATTTTCTCTCAAAGTAGTTCAGTTGGCAATTTTTTTACCTGTTTTGCTTGTTATTTTTTCTGATGTCTTACCTGAGCAGTTTCCTTTTTCTGGCAATAATTTAGTTTTTCTGGAACAGTTCCTTTCACCCAAGTGTATGCAACATTCAAACTATAAGTGCTAGAGTATGCTGCCACTATCCTTATTTCCATCTCTTTTGCTTAATACAATTTTGGCCTCCTTCAATCCTCAGCACTCACCTCTTCATCATTTCTCTTTCACTACAAAACAAACTGTAAATTTCTTATGGTTTGGGTTTTCTTTCAATTCTTTAGTTTTCCAGGCAAAAATACCCCAAACAACTTATTGTTTGCAAAGTCACAAAACCTTTTGCTACTCATGTTATGTAAAAGTAAAAATTTTCAATATTGCTTGTGCACTTGTTCTCTCTTCCACAAAGAGAGGTCTGGCATGAGCAAAGTGCAGCCTGGAACTGCAGGGCAAAAAAAAAAGATCTGTAAAATGTAAGCAATGAGGAAAGTCTGAATGCATTCAAGTCATTTAGTGTAGCAAAGAAAATCAGAGAATACATGATGACTTTCAAATATATAAAAAGATAATATGAAGAACAAAGGAATAAAGTGTTTTGCAATAGCTTTAGAAGCAATGGTATTACAATTGCAGGAAAGCAGAGTTAAGTTAGATGGTAGAAAATATTTCTTAATGGTGCAAATATAGTTGAATGGGCATTACTAAGAGTTCTGAAAACCAGAAATGATGGAGCTATGATTTATTTTCTCTCGGGGCAGATAACCTCAAAATCCTTTTCACCCATATCATTAATGGTTCCATGACTTCTGATCTCTTTTCTATTAACTGTTCACTTAAATAGACTCAATCAAACTGGATTTCAGATCATCATTATCCTTGTACTGGCTCCCCAAATGTACTCATTACATCATGAATTAAATTAGATTGTAAGTGACCTTTCCTTGAGGACTGCTATAAAGTGTCAGCTCAGTACATGGCACAGTAGAAAAATCTATTGAAGTTACTCTGAAATACATCTCTCTCTCTAAGGCTTCTTGGAAATTAGGAGGAATGAAAAGCATGAAGATCAAGGATGAGGGAAAAAAAGTAAAATTGATTGGTTTGTCACACTTCTGAATAGTCTTGGACTGTGTCACTGAACATTGTAAGCAGGGTCTGAAGTCCACAGTTGCCTTTAATCAAAACTGACTTGTTAAGATCTTTGTGAGTGTAACTGAACAGCTAAGTTGTTAACAGTACAAAACATGGGTGTGACGCCATGCCTAGCAGCATTAGTATGTTCTTCTTGTCTACTTTCCTTATCTTGTTCACACATAATAGTGACCATGAATGCAAAAACTTCTGTAAAGCTTTTTCTGAATGTAAAAAAATGTAAAAATTCTCAGAAAGGAATTGCTAAACTGCTTTTTTGTTTGCTACACGTAGAACATTTTAATAAATTAGTATTTCAGATTGAGAAAGATATGAGTGAAGCTTATACATTTATCTTAAATAACTCTGCCTTACCCTATATGCAGTTGAATACATGACATGGTTTTAGAACTCATGTTTGAATTAGATGTTCCACATGCAATTTGTGCATGTCTGTGTCTGATGTTGCCTAGTGGGTCGAAAGGAGTGAGCTAGAGATTATGATCTATAAGGTTTTCTGATGTTAATTTTTTCAGAAGCCAGTGATGGTAAGGAACATCTCAGGACATCCCACTCCCAGCCATGTTTTATCCTGTAAATATGGGATATTATCTCAGCTAACAGATAAGGTGAAGATCCTGATAACATTGACAGGCCTTCAGGAGCTAAGGTACATGGCAGGTAGGAAAAACTTCCACTGCTGTTGCTTCTTATGTATCTGCTCTTTAGCCAAAGAAACTAAGTTCTTTCTGAACATCTGATAGTGTATGATGAGCCTTAGTCCCTTTTTAAAGTAAATAGACAAAAATTTAAATTTTGTTAATTCAAAATTAAAGAAAATAGACAAAATTCCAAACAATACTAGCATTATTTCTTTGGTTTTTTTAATATGCCTCAGATGGCTTAAATCACAAATATAATTTTTAATGAGTAATTGTTTGTTGATTATTTTAACTAAGTCCTACAGCCATCAATCTACATCTTGTGCATTTATTTCCTACATTGTTTAATATCAAGTTTTAGAACTAGTTGATGATGAAATATATACCTCTAGCTATATATCTGTTTAAAACAGGTTAACCCTGCAATGAAACACGGTTTTGACCTGTAATCCAGTGCACCATATCTTTAACTCCTGTGAATGAGAGTAAGGGGAGTTAGTGAATGCTAAAAGATTAAATTCAATTGCTACTAGGTTTATTTTACAAAAACAAGTGTTCAGAAATGAGCAAATTAGTGGCTGTGATTGGTTTCTTTTCACTTTCTGAGTGAAACAAGATTAATTGCCTGATAAGATAGTGCATTAAAGAATTAATCCTAAGTTTAAGCATTAGAACTCTGTTCTCTTTTTTTATGCATTTTTCTTAGCTATATTTTAACATAAGAATTACTTCATTGTATTTTTCAGTTTTAAATAGAAGGTTGTGCTTGGTAAAGGTCTGCTTTAAATCACGTCCATTAAAATGACTCCTACTGTTGTGCAAGTGATTGGAACAGTGAGTACTTCTGCTGAAATCTACTTTTCCTCTTTCTGTTAGAATGTATCAAAGAAGCAAGAGTAAAAAAATTGTCCTTTCTACCAGTGGTGTTTGAATTTAACAGGATAACACTTTAAAGCTATTTTCAGAAATATGCTTAAGGGGTTGCATTTCTATCTGATACAGTTCTGTGACTGATGGTGGGTGATTTTATCACATAATACTGAGTTCAGGGATTCTGGATCTTTACTTGTCAGTGGTAACCTGCTGCATTCATAAAGCAGATCCTGCTTTTTTGGGTGAAGGTGGTAATTCAAATCTGAAGGCATAAATCACCTTTGGATTTATAGGACTAAGCCCACACATTTTAATTAACATTTTTCTTTATTAAAACCACTTCTGTGCTATCTTTGGTGAGTGATGTGCTTGCACTAATGTACATGAGGGGAGAATTTGGTTTAAGATATCTTAATTAACAACTTTGTCCTCCTAGCTGACTTTGCAGAAGCAGAAGAGAAGTCTACAGTTCCTTATATAAAATTGCAATTTATATAGTATAGACCAAGAAGCAAATTCTGACAAAAATGAAAGAGATACATCCCTTTAAGATATAGTTCAAAAAACCAGTCTGTTTTTGTACTAGCAACTTGTAACTAACTTTCTTAGGTTTATGATTCACTATTTGCAGTCATGTCACCAACTTTTCTCCACAGATCTCTGGCTTAGTTCCAGGCACAATAGCACTACAGACATAACTCTGTGGAATTTTCATCCATCTTTTTGCCCTTTTAGATATAGTGGCTGAAGAATGAGAGAAGATGACTGCAGGGCTCAGGCAGGTAATGATTTCTTTGGGGACTGGCTTTCTGTCCCTATTATTTCATCTGATGTGAGTGCAATTGTGTCCCTATTTCTTCCAATGCATTTCTTTCTAATGCCTCAAGGTGCACTTTTCAAAGTATACACTGGTACAGATGTGCTTCAGCCACAGTGGGTGCTAGAAAATGTTATGCTGCTCAGAAACTGGGCTCCCATAAGTTTTCCAATTCATGAACCTAAAAGTAATAATGTAGGGGTTTTTTAGTCTACCAATAAAGTGAGAAATAATGTACCCTAGTAAGTACTCTGAAAATCAATACTATATGTGAAGGACTTGGACTATATTCAGGGTTAAACACCACAGAGATATTGTAGCCAAACTCATCATTCACTGTTCAGAAGTGTTTGGATGATCGATTGCATACAAAGCAGGGACTGACAGCCTAAACATCACGCTAAAAACAAAATCAAAAATTGCTGCTTTGTTGCTTCCTTACATGCAACTAAATGCCAAATAGAAAATGTGCATTATTAAAAGCATAAAATACCACAGATCTGCAAGGAAATGCTTCTTGCAGTAATATGTGGTTTCTGGCAAAGTTCAGTAGTGAAAAAATAATTTAGTTGATTCTTTTTCCTTTGGGGGTGGTTTTGGATGAAAATCTCAAGATTTGGCAACGTGTGCTCCCAGCCCACAGAGCCAACTGCATCCTGAGCTGCATCCAAAGCAGCGTGGCCTGCAGAGTGAGGGAGGGGATTCTGCCCCTCAACTCCACTCTTGTGATATCCCACCTGGAGTGCTGCATCCAGCTCTGGAGCCTCTAACACAAGAAATACATTGACCTCTTGGAACAAGTCCAGAGAGGGGCCACCAAGTTGATCATAAGGCTGGATCACCTCTTCCTATGATGACAAGCTGAGAGAGCTGGGGCTGTACAACCTGCAGAAGAGAAGGATCTAGGGAGACCTTATAGCAGCCTTCCAGTACCTAAAGGGGGCTACAAGAAGGCTGGAGAGGGACTTTTCACAAGGGCATGTAGTGACAGGACAAGGGGAGTTGGCCTTAAGCTGAAGCAGGGTAGGTTTTAGGGATCAGGAAGAAATTATTTTTTCTAAGGGTAGTGAAGTGCTGGCAAACATTGCCCAGAGAGATTGTTGACTCCCCATCCCTGGAAATGCTCAAGACCAGGCTGGCTGGATGGCACTCTGAGTAACCTGTCTAACGCAAGGTGTTGCTACCCAAGACACAGGGGTTGGAACCAGATGGTCTTTAAGGGCCCTTCCAACTCAAACCTTTCTGTGATTATTTTTTTCAGACTAGTGTTGAGCTGCCACTATACAATCAAGTCACATATACAAGCTTTTCTTCAACCACGGATGTTTTGAAAGGCATGTTTCTCAAGGAAGGACAAAAGCCTTTCATAATCACAGGTCTCCAGCAACTGGAACTTCAAGAGATGTATCAAATATTTTGAAACCAGTAACATTATTTCAATAATTGGTGACAATTCTTTTTCCAAAAAAATAGACTTCTATCAGATGCTGTAAAGGAAATTGGTGGTGTTGGACCTGGACAGCACAGCTGAACTCTGAAAAACATTTGCATACATGTACAACTCTCATGACATTCACATGGATCAGTATGCAGGACCTAACAAAGCATTCTTGTATACAGACTAACATCTATATTATTCTATACTGTTATTGTGTTATCTGTTAGGAGACCAGCTAAGACTCAGTCTGTGACAATAAGGTCTGTGATGTGACAATAAGTATTAAAAATGTTATTTATCATTTGCATTTTGGTTTTAGAATTAATTTTGCTTTTAGATGTTCTCACAGTGGCCAGTTACATGAAAGAATATTCAGAAAAAAATCTAATTCTTTTTAAATTTACTTTCATATGTTTTGGTTTTGCTATTCTGAAAACATTGAATTTCTTGGTTTGCAGTCTGGTCAATCTATTTTAAAAAGAAAGAAATATGGTTTTTAAAAGAAACTAGAGCTCAGGGGGGAAAAAAAAAGAAAGAAAGAAAGAAAGAAAAAAAAAAAAAGGTGATGACCTTAACATTCCAGTATTTTAAAAGGAAAGGCAGATATTGCCTCCCACTGAAGCTGGTGGAGACACATCTGAGATTTTTCTATTCTGTTTTGGAGCTATAGTTCAGAAGCTCTGTATTTTAATACTTAATCCAAATAGAACAAGTAAAGCAAAAGGCTGGCTGAATAAGGCTATTAATCTCTGTATGGAGAATGAGTCAACTTCTAGCTGTACTTTTTATTATAAAATACAGTCATAAGCCCTGAAGATTCTGAAATAAAGTCTGTTTTGACATCCTGCTAATAGCTGTTCAGATTGAAAATTTTCTTGTGTCACCACACAGCAGCCCAGCTGGTGCAAACGATAGATGCTTTCTATTTTCTTAAATTGCTTTCCAGCCTTTGGATGATTTGCTATGCTGCTGTCCTAGAAAGGTTCATGGCATCCTTTTAGAGACTTGATATCCCTGCATTAGTTTCCTCCATGCTTTTTTTTTTTGTGAATTAAGCCTGGCACGGTTGTGACTGTTCCCTTTTGATTAAACACAGGGGACAAGGACTGCAGTTCATTTACTACCTCTCAAGTAACCATGTCGAAGTGCATTATAGAGCATGATGTCTGAGGAGGTGTTCCTGCTATCTGCACTAAGCAGGCACATTTGCAAATTCATGAGCTATTTTTGAAATTCATGAGCCATCCTCTGCCCAGTTTTCCCTTTTGTTTTCTACAATAGAACATTCAGAAGATTTAATTTTTTTTCTGAAAGCACATGACTGCATCTTTTAAAATATAAAACTAACAATAAAAATAAAATATGTATATAATAAAAAAGCAAGCCAAACATATATGAATTATGGTCTTCTTCCTTAGCCACAATTTTTTCTTCATTCAATGCATTTCCAGATGAAATCATGGGATATATGCAATTTCCATCCATTTCATCATCTTTCACTCACCTGATTTTTTTTTTTGGTTTTTTTGGTTTTTTTTTAAGAACAAATTATTGTGCTCTGTCATACGTGTTCCAGTGACAAAGTATTTGTCTATGCTCATACATTAGCACAGGAATTGTACCTGATTATGAATATATGATGACAAATAAATGTGTGTCTTTTTGTTCAGGCCCATTCCAGTGTCTGGGAATCTCACCTGATAAATCCCACCTGGTTTCCACACTGAAAAGTTTTCCTGGTCTCAGGAGAAGGGTGTGCAGACAGCAATAATCACCAGGTAATTTACTGGACCTTTTTAACTGTAGGACTCAGTTTTACATGGACATTTCATGGACATTACCAAAATGCTTTTTAACCTAAATGCATCCTATGCTATTCACATGGTTAAGAAACAAAGTGAGAAAAGCAATTATTCCTCTCCCCTGTGCAGGGCAATGTGGATAACAGAATATATTCTATGAGCTGGATGGAATTCTTTGGAAACTGACACACTGCAAAATCTTTCTTGGTAACTCAATTATCTTTGTAAAACGCAGTAACACATATTTGTGGAAATGAGTAATAATGCTTATAAACTGCACTAATCTTTTATATATTGGTTATAACAAGATGAGCTTCAATAAAACATCTGATTTTTATTTTTCATTGTCACAATTGGCTGTCTTTAGTCTCATAGAAACTTGTTTTTCAGTTTCACCTAGAGAGCTGTGAACTGAATAAATACAAGAGATTGTGGGAGAAACTATTGGAGTTGCTCAGTTCTCTGTAACCCAGCATTAAATAAATACAGCCACGAAATACCAAATAAAAAGAAAATGAACAATGGGGCAGGATTTCAAAATATCATTGATGGGGAAACGTGAGAAAATAACACTAAGCACCTTAAAAATAGAAAACATTTTAAAAAACCCAAAAAATAACGTCAAAAGAGACATCCCTACCAGCTCCACCAGTTGCAAAGTGAAGGTCGCTCTTCTAAAAGTGCAGATTTTGCATCAATGAGATTGTATGAGAAGAAGTTGCAAAAAACCCCCCCACATAGTCTCTTATAGAAAGATGTCCAGAGCAGAGAGACTTCCATCGCTGTGTGGCAACCTTACTGAGAAATCCATGCGTCTTGCCCTTTTCATGGACTGCTGGTCATCCAGGACATGATTGCTGAGGTGGTTGCACAGACTGAGGAAGGTTTTTTGTTAAAGCCTGTGTTTGCAGTTGCCTGTGAGTGAGGCGTCCTCTGTTTGCCAGTTCTGCACATACAGACACTGGCAGCCTTACAATGCAAACAGCCAGCAACATTGTATTTCCTTGCAATTGGATGAAGGCTGACTGTAAGTGAACTTTCCAGAACTTTCCTATCAGCACTGCCCCATCCCTAACTCTAGTCATGTTTGCCAGGAACTTCTCAGTTGGGGGAAAGAAATAGGGAATATTCTGCATCTCTTTAGCTGTTGTTTTCCCATTTTTCACAGGGCAAGGCAATCTGTGCAGAGGAAGTGAAATACCAATTTTGGATGTACCAGTATTAACCAGGGCCATTTTGCTTTTTGTAGAAGACAGGTTATAAAAACAAAATTGGAATATTTTTTTCCGTTTTCCTGAATAGCTTCTTGCAGTAAATAGAATATTGTCTACTTTAGAAAAAGAATCTAATGAGGATGTATGTGCAGAACCGATTAAGTTGAAAATGTTTGGAACACGGGATAAATTGAGTAAAGTCATAAACTAAAGAAAATTGTCTCAAAGTAATAATCTTAAGCAGGAAAAAATCAATTTACATGTAAAAAGATGATATTTTGCAACAGGAAATAAGATTTTTGTGTGTATATCCATGAAATATATATGTACATTGTAGTATTTATTATACATAATATGTAATGTATAATAATACATATATATATATATATGATTATTAGATGTTCTATGAAGTCTTTGCACTAAGCCCAAATAAAATCAAAGGGTGATTTACCAGAAATCTCAGATGAGAGCAGTCATTGAGACATGACTGACAAACCCCAAAGAAATGAAGGCTGAGTCTGTGGACAGTTTTCTTCTAGGAACCAGGTGAGACAACAAAGAATCACGACTGCAAAGTCAGGTCCAAGACTGAAGAGCTGCTTTGGCTACCCAGAGAGACAATCTGTTTCAGCCAGTACAAATGCACTGGCTCAGCTACGACTGACTCAGCAGCCATCTCCTTATCCAAAAAGCACAGACACCCCATGGTGAGTTTCAGTGCTACTGCATCAGGAACCCTCATGAGATAGAACAGGTCTGCAGGGCTATGCTGACCTCCCAGGTGGGATGCTGGGATGAGCCCAGCGCATGCCTGGGCACCAAGACTCAGATCACAGAATATTCTGATTTGGAAGGGATCATCAAGTCCAGCTCTTTAGTGAATGGCCCAATACAGCCATTGAACCCAGAGCCTTGGTGTTAGCACTGTGCTTCAACCACCTGAACCACTCCCAGGGTCATCCTCTCTGAGGGCCCACCACTCACACACTCTTCAACATTTTCAGAGTTCCACTGGCCTCATGCCTTGGGGCTATCAATACAGATAGCTGTGAGCAGGAGGACTGTAAGTGGAACCTAGGAGATGGACAGTAGGAGTATGAAAGTATTTCTGAAATATTTAATGTCAAAAGATTTTTAGTCCTGCAATTAAAAAAGTTGAATTTAAAACGTTTTCCAATAATACTTACCCAATCAAAATTATAGATATTTCAATGTATTTTTAAAAGATTAAAAGTGAGATGTTTTAGTTATGTAATAATAGGTATTCATAATGTATGTGTGCAAAAAGAAGAAAATTCCACTGGCAAGAATAAGAATCAATACTTAAGAAATATGTTTTCAAGCTTTTATTTCCATGCCATCTACCTGACTCACATTTAGTTATATTTACAGCTGTGTCAAGGTTTTACTACAAATACCTGAAAGGTTACATTTTGTATGGAATATTTTTGCACAGTAAGCAAAGGATAGGATATCATGGTTTTGTCTCTATTAGAAATTGGGGTAGGTGAAGCTAAGATAAAGGGCGCTAAATTTGCATCCAGGTTTAACACAAATTACTGAAATGGAAGAAAAGCTTAGATGTGGGTCTTGATTGGGTTTTCTCTCAGCTTGAGGACAGATCTTGAAAACTTAGCAGTGTTCATGTTTTCAGATTTGTCAGAAATATTTACAGTCTCAGACACCAGAAATAAACCTAAGACTGAATTCAAAGTGGTTTCTTTGAAGACAAAGAAATGAAGCACTGAAAAATTCAAATTACTCACAGTACTTGGAGACTATCAAGAGGTTTCTGTACTGGAAGTGTGATGTGAACACAACAGTTTTGTACTGTATAGTAGATAATGTGATTAGAGTAAGGGTTCTAATTACCTATTGAGCAAAGGAATATCCATTAAAAAAAATTCACTGTATCAAGTTTGAAAATGTTTTCAAATGAACAGCATGCAATTAATTAGAAGCACATAGAAATGAAAATATAAAGTTTCATTTAAAATACCTTAGCTGATGTTTCAACTGTTGGCTGATTTATATTTGTAAGCATTCAGAGACTGATTCCTTTCATGTAACTTAAGTGGTTTTTCAGCCCAGTTTAGAAATTTCCCAGCCTCAGGGAATAGAGTAGGAAATTTAAGAGAATAGTTTTTCAGCTTCATGATACCTAAGAATGCAAGATAATTCTCATTTTAAGCATATCTATTTGCTGGATGGTTTATTCTTTCTATTTTGCAGGATACTATGATATCAAATGAACAATATCCACTTGAGTGAGTGCATCTGCCATATTACTTTATCAGTGTGAAGAATTTATCCTCTGGAAAGGATTGTATGGAATGGAAGATTGCAATTTCAATGATTTTCTTGCTGAAGAACATATCTCCAAATATGTTTGCAAACATATTTTCAAATTAATGTTCCACTAGTGTACAAAAGTTGCTGAAGATGTCTTGTGGCTGAACTGCCTACACTCTGTTTTTGAAAAAGAGATTAGAGACCCAAACACCTAAGACACAGCAGAAGAAATTGAAACTTTGCTTTTCCTTCCCCCTCCTCATTGCCCTTCTCTCTGCCAAAAGTCTGGGCACAATATTCTTTTGCTAAGGGAATACTTGAACGGAAGGGTACAAAATAATGAATGGCTTGCACAACAGTAAGAGCATTATTATGTTTTGTCAGGATTCCACATTCAGTGAATCCTGGGAAAGATACTTTAAAAGCAAATCAGTGACAGTACATAATTTTGTTTTTTGTCTTTTTCCCCCCAGCATGTCAATGTTCTACACTTCCATAATATTGGTTCCTTTGAAGGTTTTCTAATGTAGAGCACTGGTGATTCGTTCCTTTTGCATACTTATCCTTTTTGAATAAGAGTACTGGTGTGAGCCAGACATTTTGAGAAGCTACTTCATAGGCTTTCTTTCACTGTGATTTTAGTGCACCTGTATGTTGACTTCTAATATCCCAGTCATTGGCCTCAGTAGAAGAGACTTTCAGACATGATGAGGAATGCTGATGTACTTGGATGATTTACTCTATGGCTAAAAAGTTTACGATGGTCTTTAAGATAATGAATTATGACAGCTCTCAAATATTGCTCTCCAGACTGGCAGCATAAACACATTTGTGGACAGTCCCAGCTTTTATGTGCCATAAATATTAATCATATATACCATAGATATTAATAATGTCACTACTACACTACAGAGGTGTTCTCAAAATGTAAAACAGAACACTGCATAGACTAGATGGTGATAATTACATAGTTCGGCGTCTTAAGAGGCTTAAAAATGCAGTAAGACCTAAATTAATTTGTCATATTGAATCCCAGGCACAATGAAAATTTATTTCATGTCTAGGTAAGTTAAAATACTCTATCTGAATATTCATCACTAATCAACTTTATATCTCCTGAAATTACACAGGAGGAAAAACTCAATTCCAGATTCCTTAGGGTGGTGAAACACCAGTTTTTGGAAGTTCTTCTGCTGGAACTGAAAGGTGACCTTGAAGCATCAGAGCCAGCACTTGCTACCAAGGCAATCGTTGCCATTATCACACTTTGGCTGCAGCTTGCAGCAGCACTGTAATGTTGTCACTCCTGGCAGAGTTCCCTATATGCATTAGTATGAAACGGTATATAAAAAGCCTATATAGTCAATAAAGATGTAAAGCCTGGAAAAATTGTAGGAAAACATGGTTAATTTTCTTAGTTCCCTTGGCTCATTAAATTGGCTCAATGACTGGATTTAAAATAACCGAGCTGATATATCAGCCCCAAATAATTTTTATGCCAGAAACAGAGCAGTGTACCCTGTAACGCCAGTGCTAGATTTCCCTGTGACATACTGCCCTCTTGTGCATCAGTAGCTTTCTTATAGAGATAATCTAAGAGCAAAGCACCCATTTAATAAAAGTTCTCAGACTCTCTCTTGATCTCCTTTGACATTTTTTATTTTTATCCAGAATGAATGCAATTTCTTAGGTCACAATGGAGAGGCAACCTGGACTGGGCTTGTCCAGCCTGGTGAAGTGAAGACCAGGAGGAGATCCTGCTGCCATAAGGGGAAGTGGGGAGCAGGCTGGGCAGAGTTGGGGAAGGAGGAACTCCCTCAGGACCAGCAAGAACTGCACCGAGTTTTCTGTGACCTGAGAAGCCAGTGAGTTTTCTGGAATCAAGCCTGGATATTTTTTAAATTGCTTTCCCATCTTCAGTTTTTCTCTGTCAAAAATGTTAAAAACCCTAATTTATATTCTATGACAGCATAAAAATTTTTTCAGTTAAAATCATTTTTGCTTATCGATGGAGAAAGCACTACAAGGAGAGTTTTGTAACCTTAGACCTTCAGCAGAGTGGTCACGGTCTCACACCTGGGATTCTGTTCTTGTGTCAGTGATATTTATTTTGTACAGAATGGAAAGTCTTCAACCAAGAGAGATTGTGTTCTTTTAGATTTTTGCTGGCAGGAAAGTCACTTTTCTGCTTGAAGGTTGATGTTGAATCAAGCCTTCTCAGACAAGAGAGGAAAAAAAAATGCTGCTGTAACTTCCCAATACAGTCGTTGTCCATTAAGCTCTGGGTGAAGGAATGTCCTCTTTCACACATTGAACAGGTGATTCTCAGGAATGCCAAGTACCACAGATTAAATGAGCTGCATTTTCACTTCATAAGAGGTTAGATGAGAGTTGTAGCTGCAGTCAGTTATGTTTGGCAAGGATTTGTTGCACTGAGGCAAACCCTGTGGCAGAAATAAGAGCACATGAAAATTACTGCATCTTAATTTAGTCTGTCAAGTTTGGCAGTAAGTGCTTAAGCAGCCACATTAGCTATCAACATCTTTTAGCTGATAGAGCCCCACTGTAACAATAACATCTGGGAAAGATATTGAGGCTTTAGTGCTTTTGAAAAATGTTTTACTGTCTTTGGATTAAAATTAGAAAACTATCTGGTAATTTAAAAATATATATTTCCCTTACTTGTAGCAATGTTTGGCCCATATACCTTTATGAGAAAGGAGGAAATGGTAGTACATCTCTTCTACCATCAGTCATGTACCACACCTCTATGAAAGTGCTAGGAGCTTTCAGAAACACAACAGTTTGGATTTCTTAAATAATAATAATAGTAGTAGTAATAGTAGTAGGAGGAGGAGGATGAAGAAGATGATTTGGAGAGGAAAGAAAATATTTTTCATGTAAAGAATAATTGTTCAAAATATGCAGGGAAAAGCTATCCTACACATTAGATACTGCATAGTATATATTTTGCAAGCTTTTTTAGCTGAAAAGGCCTGCATACATTTCATGTATCTGCCAAGTGCCAAAAAATGTATAATAAAAGGTGTAAAACTGGGGATTTAGTCAGGGTGCCTGTGAGATTAGTGACCCTGAACAGGAACCAGAAGTTTTGTGAAACCAGTGGGTGGGCTGTCTAGCTCAGGTTGAAGTGTGAGATGGTGTCTGGAACCTAAACACTGGAACTCTTGAAGTCCATCTCCCTGGTTTTAACTGCAAAGGGACTGGACTCTGCCTCTGCAGAATAGCAAAAAGGCTCTGAGTCTTCTTAAAGATAATTCAGAACAGAAGTGTTGCTTACTACTGTCTAAAAGAATCCTAGAGACAATTGCTTTCCAATTTAAAGTTCTTTTTTTAGATCTCTAAAACTTTACAAGGGAAACTTTGCAAGCATCTTAGCAAAATGAACTCTGACAATTCATGCAACATCCCCCAGCTCCTAGTTCTTTTCAATGTAATATCATTAGCATCATCAATAACATTCATCAAGATGGTTTGGTGGTAAGCTATGTCCACTAATATAATTCTGAACAATACTTTTAAGTCTCAGTTAGTGTTATTTTCAGAAGCCACTTTAGACATATTTTTTGGTATCAGAAATAAACTCCAACATCTCCAGTGTATTGTTCTTCTGTATGCTTAGCAGATTTGTCACAAGAAGTTCTATTCAATTTTACTCCATTTCAAGCTGTGATTAGGGGAGAGCCAGTGAGAAATTAAATAAAGATTGTAAGCCCAGGAGTAAGAAAATAAATCTCTAGTTTAGGGTTAAATTCTGACGTGTAAGTTGAAATATGACCAATACAACTAGAAAACAATGGGGATGAATTCTTGAGAAAAACAGATAATAAAAGAGCCTCTGGTATCCTAACTTAAAACAAAAAGAGAAGCAACTTAAAACTCACCTATTTACTTTGAATCAAAACAGCAGCTCAGTTATGCTATGATAACATAATGACAGCAAAGCTGCCCCTATTGTAGCTATTTTTAGTAATTGTTTTATGCAAATAATGTCCTTACTTTACGCATCACTTTTTGCCCAGCTCTGAAAAAAACTGCGCCAGTGTTTAACACTGCACGTGTAGTTGTACTGACTATTCTTAGGAATCAGAGCCATTGCACACAACAGAGTTTGGCTCAGACCCAAAACTTGTCTCAATACAACTTGGCATCATCTTCTACTGTCACTTATCTACTACTGCACTTGTTCTGCAAAGATATTATCTGGCCTGTGGAGTGAAATCTGCCCAATAACACTGAAGTAATAGGTAAAATCGTATTTTCTTCCCGCAGAACACATAGCATTTTCAATTACAGAGCTATTTCCTGCCTGCTTTCTAAGCTATTTGGCTAATAGTAATATTGTGGTGGGTACACATTTCAGTTATGCCAGGTTTCCAAAAAGTGGTGTGTATTAAAATCTTCTCTAGCTGCCAAATTACAGTGGATATTTACATATCATGAAACTAACTTAATGACCTGTTACCTGGGTCCAGATGTACAAAAAGAAGCAGCAGTTGAGCTCAGAGAGATAATATGCATAAAGAAACCCTGGGCATTTGACACTAAACCGTGTCATAAATCAAGTCCCTCCGGATGGGAGAGAATTTGCTGAAAGTCCTTGCAAGGAGTTTCAAAGATAAACCGAGACTTTTCCTTGTGTTTCAATGCTTCTAGATAGTTGTTTATTAAGTCTTATCAGAGGAACAGAGCCACTAGCGAGACCCAGGTACAGAATAGAAAGAAGAAAAGTAAGAGTGAGAGCTAATTATCAGGATTTACACAGCTTTTAAAGATACTTTAACCAATAGTTACTAAAAACGTACATTATTTTCACTTTCCTACCAATTATTCAGTAACACGACTAGGAACTGCAGAACTTTCTATCCAATCATCCCAAACTACTTTTACTGCAGAATATGGAGTAGTAGAAGAAGGAGAAGAAGGTTTAGAGAGCAACAACAATCCTCCATTTTGATATTTTTTACTCTTATCTATGTACTACAAAGAGAAGCCTAAAACCTCTAAATTTTTTACCCTGTGACAATCTTACATAGTAGTCTATCACCTAATTCACACCACTGTATTTTCTAGTTGTTGTCTGACTCTTGGTAATTTTTTCCAAGGTTTGAAGCTAAAACAGTGTTGTTCAGGGGGGTAAGAACCCTTAAAAAGAGACAGAGAAATATTCTTGGCACGCTGGGTTCCTTACAGGCATTAGAGGTCTACAACCCACTTATACGGTATTTATGTTTACTAACACCTCAATATATACTATGAAATGTGTGACATATGAGAGAGACCTTTGTATTTATTTTCATGCAGTGTGAGTAAACATTATGTAAACATATTTTAAAGAAACAGAACATTTCTTATTTGTAAGCTAAAGTGATGTGTACAGACAGAACTTTGCAATATGAATATAACCTAAATGTCCCTGAAAGCTTTTAAGTGCAATTTGTGCAGTTTGTCTTTTTATGACAAAAAATGATGATGACAGTAAGTTTTTTGAAGGACTGGCCACCCTGGGGAGATGTTTTGCTTCACAGCTCACCTCTGCTGCTGCAAATGTGCCCCACAGTTCCTGACTGCCTGAACCAGGCAGGGCCAAGGACAGATAGGGGATGACTCTGGGACATCTAAAAAATATATTTCCTTCAAGAATCAGGAAAACTAAGCTTCTGAAATGCTTTAAATGCTTTAAATTAGCCCTTTGTTTTGAAATAGTGAATATCTCAGTTCTGTCACTGCTTTTAGTGGAACACAGGAATTAGCATGGACTCCTTAAAAAAACAGTGTCTGTTCTTTCCATTAAAAGTCAGTCACATATTTGCATATCATGTAGCACATGCTTCTCATTCCAGCTGTGTAGATTAATAGGTTGAGGTTTTATTTTCATACATGGCTTACGTAAGAGCACAGATGTAGTTTTTGAGGTTTGTTGTAAAACAGGTATCAAATTTTTCTGTGCCTCAATTTGAAATGGATATTTTACAATAAGGAAAGTGACTCCTCCAAGAAGAGGCTCATGGTTGGTGGGCTCTATAGTTTGATGAAAAGCATTTTACGGTTTTGTGGTCCACTTGAAGAATATGCTGTCTATTAAATGTTCCAAGCACACTGGTCAGAAACTGTATTTTCTTTGATTTTTTGCCCTCCCAAGCACTGCTTAGTGTGAGTTGATGTCTAAATCATCTTCATTTTACTGGCATCATTACATTACTGTGATAAGAATAGGTAACATTAGTGGTGCATGCACTTCCAGAATGGGCTGAGGTTCTTCTTTGCATGTGTATCTCTGTCACGTGTTTTGGGGCTGTTTGTTGCTGGCAGGATCTCTCAGGAAAAATTGTTTACTGAGTCCAAAAGAAGAAAACATGGAATAAAACCCAGTTTTGGGTTTTCTGCTGTTGCTAATGTTGGCCAATATAAATCTTATAAACACATAGAGCAGAGCTTTTGATTGAGGCACAGCTCTGTTTTCCTGCTTCACGTGACCATATTGTTGAGACAGTATCACATTTCAGTGTTTGCCAATGGGAACATTTATAATGGATGCACGGGTTTCATGCATGAAGAGGCTGTCTTTGCAGCTTTGTCAGAGAGGGACTGGAGAGATTCATGGTGGAAAGCAAGAAGGAATCGCCAGTCAGTACATGCTGCTGCACAAACAGTATCTTAGAGCGAGTATCTCTGGAGAAAATTCAAAGAGAAAATATTGCTATAAAAAGATTACTCGCCCTGAAGGAGACTTATTTGCCAAACAGAAATGGATGATTGAACCATACCCTTGTGCAGTAGTGAGGATTGCTATCACAGCTGTTGGCAGTTTCATTTCTGTAGTGACCAGATGCCCAAGACAAACATCACACAGAGACATAATTCTTGTAGCAATGATGTCACTTAATATTCCAGAGTGACCAGTGGTTTCATAAAAACAGGCAGAAGGTGCTGACTTTTAGAAAAGCTGTTGATTTTTCCCACAGCCGTTTCTTCATGGCACTGCATAAAATGCTAATTGCCATGACATTTGTTGAAAGCTTCAATCCTCATAATGAAACAGGAACAAGTGCTGAACTAATCCATAGCAGCATGTTCCACTGCAGATCTGTTATCAGTGGTTTTAAGATAATGAAATTATAACAAGAAGAATGTGTTGTTTTCCAGTCAGAATTAACCCTATGCAGTTTTACATTTATTAAAGCACTTGAGAAGTCCCCTTCACATGCTATCTGGACCCACACCCAGTATTTATTTGTATTTCTTTCAGATCTTATTTCTTCAGCATGTAGATGAAATATCTCAGAATTACTTCAGTGAGGAGAGAGTTAAGAACAAGACTATTTCTAACTATTCAGAAAACTCCAAAATACCTTTGTGATTCTCAAAAGGTATTCATCTGCTTGTCCATCTCTGAATTGCTTCTCTTTTGGTTTAGAGCAGATTCAGAAGCTCACAGTTAAGCCAAGGAGGTCTCTTGCTCCACCTGTTTCCCTTATTTTTAAAGGGGATAAACAGGTTTTGTGATTCCAGGAGAGGGTTCTTGGAAAATTCCCATCACTTTCTAGCTCCTTTATCCTCAATGGAAGCTTCTCATCAAACCCCTCTCATCTGAGCTCTGAGCTGGCATTTCCTCTTCTAAAATCTAAAACCTCTGTCGTAGTAAAAACCTTCAGTGTACTCATTGGGATTCCAAACTCCACAATATTGTGATCACTCCAGCTAAGACTATCAGTAACTGAGATATTGCAAAACTTTCCTTGGTTTGTGAGTAACAAACCAAGCAGAGCTTCATTCCTGCTTTACACAGCTGATGTTTGTAAGAAGAAGCAGTCCTCTATGCATTCCAGAAACGTGATAGATGATGTGTGAACTGCTATATTGTTCTACCAACAAATGTACATTCAAGGCTCTCCATAACACGGAGCATGAGTCCTCCTCTGCTTTTCTGCCTATCTCTATGAAACAGTATAGCCATCCATCGTGATCCTTCAGTTATGTGAGTCATTGCTGCCTGTTTCAGTTGTTCCTATGAGATTATAACTTTCTGACTGCGTGTGGAGCTCTGGCTCCTCCTGTTTTTTTCCCCAGGCTGTATGTGCATGTATGCATACACTCCAGGTAGTTAGTCTTCTGGTTCTCATCTTGGGAGGTAGCTAAGGAATATCTGTCAGTGCTCTAGTTGGCCTGGTTTATCCCCAGTTTGTTGCAATGGCATGAGCACTGCCACTTTGGACCCTGTCCCTCAGGTCCTTCGGCTTAAAGCCCATCTCACCATGTTGGCCAGTCTGCTGCCAAAGATTCCCTTGTCGCTTCTAGACAAGTGGATCCCATCCCTCTCTAACAGGCTATAGTCAAGGAAGAATCTTCTGTTTTCATAAAACTCAAAACCCTCATGAAGACACCAGCCACAAAGCCAGTAGTTGATTTGCATTATACATCTCTTTCTGGCTGCACCCTTTTCTCTAACCAGTAAAATGAAAGAAAAGATAACTTGGGCACCGGTACTTTATGCTTGCACTCCCAGGGCTTTGTAGTTTTCCTTGACTTTGCCCAGGTTCCAGCTTGCAATGTCATTCATGCCCACATGAAAGAGGAGCCACTGAGAGTAGTCTGTGATCTTGATAAGCAATGGCACTCTCTCAGCAACACCCAGCTCTGGGAAGTCAGCACACCTCTCACAACTCTCTGCCAGGCTGGCAGTGGGAACCTCAATGCTCCTTAACAGAGAATCAGCAACTATGAGCACTTGTCTTTTTCCAGTATCCTCTGTGTCACCGGTACATCCTATAAACAAACAAACTTTCAGTTTGATAATCATTCAAAATAATTCAGGTTTTCATACTTGCATAGTAACTCAAAAACATAATTAACTATGAGACATCTCCCCACTGAATTTTCTAAGCCTGGAATATTAATTTTATGGAGCATGTCTGCCAAGGCAGGGGGCAGCTGTAGGCCCAGATCACGTAGGCAGTTGCCTAAGGCAGCAAAAGAGAGACACAAAAATCACAGCGATAGCACAGCAGCTCCCCCTGGCACCACCTGGTCTGTTGAGATTATACAATCTTCTCAGCCTCAATAATGAGAAAATTTATCCCACTCCCTGGCTTTGTTTTCCTTCATCCTCCTGCTGGTAGGCAAAGGAGGTCTGGAAAGATCCCAGCATGGAGCCAGAGAAGAACTGCTCTTCCTTTCAGCTCCCTTCTCTCAGGCAGTCATGTTATGCTGGGTCAGAAAGTCCAAGCAGGTGTTTGCAATTTTAACCTCATTAATTTTGAAACACTGCTGTGAAACCTTGAGTCTGCCTGTGACAAAATCATTATATTATTATATAATTTCTATATGACTGTACAGGTTTGGGCTAAGATAGAGTTATTTTTCTTCATATTATGGAATCGTGTTTCTGGTGTGTGATGGAAACAGCATTGGTAACTCAGGAATGCTTTGGCCATTGTTGAGCAGTGTTTGCACAGCACCAAGATTGTTTCTCACACCTCCTCACCAGCAAGTGGGCTGGGGGAGTACATGAAGCTGGGAGGGGGCACAGCCAGGACAGCTGACTCCAAATGACCAAAGGGATATTCCATATTGTATATCATCATGCTCAATAATAAAACCTGGGTGAAAGAAGAGGAAAGGGGAAACATTCTGAGATACGGTGTTTTTCCAACTAACCACCATGTGTGATGCAGCTCTGCTTTCCTGGGGATGGCTGAACACCTGCCTGCCCAGGCAAAGTGGTGAATCAATTCTTGTTTTTCTTTTCATGCATACCCAGCTTTTGCTTTCCCTATTAAACTGTCTTTATCTCAATGCACAATTTTTCTCAGTTTTACCCTTCCAATTCTCTTTCACAAGAATAAGTGGCTGAGTAGGGCTGAGCTGCTGACTGGGGTTATCCCACAATGACCACACAGAGTTTAGGACTGTAACCCCTGAACAGCAATGGATTTGGTCATTCATTTGGTTACTGTCAGTGATCCTCGTAGCTTCACATTTTTACTAGTATAAATAAGGCTTCAAATCAGCCTGGCAGCTTTTATTCCAGGTTTCAGCACTGCATGCAAGTGCAAAGGGAATTTACACTGGCTAGTTCCTGATAGCCTTTCTCTCTTTCTCTCTCCCAATCTTTATAAGATCATTGTGAGCCGCACTAGGCAGCAGGACAGACAACAAGAAACCAAAGACTGCTGCGGTTGGCACCTCAAACTCTTATGACCTTTATGCATTCATCCTCACAATGTAACAACTGAGAAAATCATGAGTTCCTATAAATTCGTTGGCTGTTGACTTTATGTGAGGCTTTCAAAGCTGATTTCTAAAAGCTTGAGCAGAGCTGATGTAAGGAACCATAATGAATTGTCATTAGGATTTGAAATGAATTGTTATTAGGATTTGAAAGTATAATCTCAAGTAATTTAGCAAACAATTTCAAGTATTGAATTCCATGAAACTTTCTCCAGAGAAGTAAGGAAAATTTTAATAAGACTGAATATATGCAAGAATTATACCAGTATTTCAGTTGGAAAGTTCAAATGCTTTACTGTCATTACTCTGTGGTCTGATTTTCACAGACTGTTGTTTCTGTTGTTTCACGTGGTGGTATTCTATATTCACTTCCTTCTGAAGTTAAGTATTAATTAAGACTTCTGAGGTCTGTACTTTATACATTTTGCCACCTCTGGATTTGTTTCAACCTTCTTTTCAATTGCCTCTTTACCAAAGTAATGAATATTTGTTGCTGGCAGAAAGGAGTCTCATTTTTCAACCCAGCTACGTGGCCATCTGTGGTGTTTGGAGATTACTAGAATTTATCTTCTCCTATCCAGGGAATTTCTAGATGTTTCTGAATCAGAGAATTCCCCCTTTGCAGCTCTTATTACCATGTCCTTTCCTAAGTTGAATCTGATGTAGCAACAAAGTCAACAGCAACTGTTTTGGTTGCAAGATGCTTTAAATAAGGGGAGAATGCATATATCTGGGTTTGACTCACTATGAGCTAGCTAATTTTTTAAAAAGGTTTTGCTTATATTATCTTTCATTTTATTGGTGATCGTTATTTAATGATGGAAAAATTATCTTAATAAGAGATCAAATTTAGAAAGATTTAGAAATCAGTAAGGAAGGAGTGCTGTTTCATACTATAGGAATTCTAGAAAAAAAAATTATACAGTAATTACAATTGAAGGCAACTGCAGATTAGAACAGGCTGCAAGTACAAGAAAAGGCAGAGAGAAATTTCTTTTTTTTTCAGAAAATCAGGGTTGTAAATAGTTGCTATTTCAAGCATGACTGCTGAATCCACACACTGTACTTCACTCAGATAAGGAGATTTAGAATAAACCAGTTCTATAGCATAGGACAAAATAAAAATGTCTTCAAATTAGCTACCTTCAAGCTAGATAGAAGCAGTGGAGCAGAGTAAATGTAGCACATCACATGAACGGATTGGTTTTTCTGAGAGATTAACCATTTCTAACTGGAAGGTGAATTGCTCCAAGGTACAGGCTGAGACTGGGATTATCTACACCAGGCCATGTACACATGCAGCAGAAATTTTGAAGAAAATTTCCTTAAGTTTTCACAGGTTAAAGTAATCTAACTTTTTGATATGAAGGTAATTTTAATCTTAGTCTATCACTTTGTCAGTCAGCATGAACTGCCCTTCTAAAGACAGGAATTTATAAGCTCCCTTTTTATACAGGTTACTTTCACCATTCTAGCAGAGTTTCCAGGAGTTATATGATCACTCTACAGACTTTTAATAACCCCTCTCAGGAACTTCTCATTGATGTGAAGGCTTTTGGGGACTTGCTAATTGTTTAGGATTACAGATAACCTCACTATTTTAAGCACCTTCTCATAAACCCTACAAATGGACCAGAAAAAAGATTATGAATTTGCTTTCTAAAGATTTTGTGTAGTCTCACAGACTAAACACAACTTGCAGCAGAAAGTAATTTTTATTCATGGAGACAGTTAAAAATGAAGGCTTTGCTGTGACAATGAGATCTATTGCAGATCTTCATTGTATAGCCTGAAAATTTTCTTGTAACTTCACCTACTACAACTATGTACAAATAGAGTCTTGTTTTCATGCATCTTGTTCTGCCTTATACAGAAAGGCAATTCTATCAGTCCTAACCAAGAGCAGTGTTTCACAGGAAAGCAGTAATTTAGTTTGTGTTATACGTATGTACATATATATGAGGATGGTAAAACACAGAATTACCTAATCTTCACTTCCTACCTGAGAAGAGAGGTGAGACTGAGGAAGGGCTGTCACAGGAAATGCAGCAATATAACTGCATGATTTAAAAAGTGTGCAAACTACTCAGTGACTGAGGACAGATCTACAGACCTACAAATCAGCTCAGTTTGGGGAAGATCTGAAAAGAATTTTAGGGAGAAATCCAATAAAATCCCACCCTAAAGCATTAATCTAGTTTTCAAAGAGAGAGAGATCTGAGCAGAAGGAAAGACCTATGACTCTGAAACCAATAACACATAAGATTTGGTCTCTAATACATTGTATTATATGTAGATTAGAATCAGTCAGTGTACACTGTAGCAGAAATCCAAGAACTGAGCATCAAATGAGAATCCGATTAGTAGACTTCTCCTTTGACTTTGCCATTTATCTGGACTTGGAATTTCACATCAAAGAAGAATGTTGCATCCTCATTGCATTCATGTTTATTCAGATATCTGAGATTAGAGTATCAGAATGTGATAAATTATTATATGAATTATATTAGAAGCTTCTACACATCGTTCTGAATTTTCATCAATGATGAAACTTTCATGCCAGCTTTGACTAAAAATTCAAGATTTCGCTTGTCAGGATTTCTATACCTAAGTAACTCATTAGATGTCCCTAACAACTACTTATAACACAGGCTAAGATGCTCACAATTTAAGTCAATTTTCATGAGGCCACTAGATGGTGCCACATATATTGTTAAACGCCTCGGAAAACGAAGTTCTGGGAAAAACCAAAAGAACCAACAAGCAAACAAACAAGACATAATACTGCTTCATGAAAGAGCAAGGATGTGTTTAGATATTATTTCGCACAGCCTCCATCCTGTCATTTCCCTCTACTATCTCAAATTGTTCTGTTCTTTCTTCTGTGTATTGGATAGGACTATACACTTCAGAGGAATCATCACAACGCTGTCAGCTCACTTTAGTGAGCTTTCTCACTGTAAATTTCCCAGTGTTAATTTCCTTAATGTCTACAGCTATTTTGAGAAAGTAAAAAGTATTTAATGGATATTGTTACTGCATAGTTGGCATGTCTTATCTACAACTAAGTTTTCCGGATCAAGTCAGCCAACATTGACTCCTGACCAGTACTCAACTGTATAAGGCAGCAAGCCTCCTGCAGTTCATATCCACTTGAGTTTTGCACTGGGGTAAGCTGAACTATTCTATGGGTTGTGTAGTGAGTGCTTTTAAGAAAATAATCCTGGTAGATTACTTTCCTATCCTCTTAGGCAATTGTGCGAAAGTACAGAAAATCTAAGGCATTTGAGTGACACAGTATGTGCTTGCATAAGGCAGCCTCACACTACAAGTTACTGGGTTGTATTAAGGTGTCATATATGTTCCTTTCAGATCTGTCAGTTTGAACTCAGAGCACAACTGCATTTGAAGAAAGGGATTGCACTTGTGCATGGCACTTAATATAGCCCACAGCTCATTGTAATCTTGTAAAATGGAGGTAGAAGTTGCACATTGTGGAAATACTGAAGGTATATTGAGAGTTAATTCTGCAGTGAATATAAATTTCTACCTGTGTAGTCCAGTTTGCAAGTTGACATTTAATTGTGCTGTAGTGTTTGTGAGACCTTCTGACACATGACGTGCAGCATCAGCTTGAGACTACTTGAGAAGCAGCTGTATGGTTTTATTTCTGATCTAATTTTAATTTTGAAAGTTTTGTTTATTTTTTTCTATGCAAAATCTATATTTATATGCTTACTTTGGATAATGACCAGGAAAGTCAATGAAGCTATAAATGGAGGAAAGCAAAAGTGATCAGTCAGATAAATTGCTGAATATTGAAAAGGCCAAGGCAATAAAAAGTAGCATTATAATTCATCAAGTATGTGAGGCATTAAAAAGTCACACAGGTTCAGTTTTCGATCAAGATTTATTGCAGACAAAAATCAAATAGAACCTGATTATTTTTTCATTACAAGTATGGTAGAGAAGATAATAAAATAGTATAAACTTACTGTATCCTAAAAGACTTCACAAAATTAGGCTGTTCATTTGCTGTTCTACATCAGATTCAGTCAAGGCTGACATTTAATGGAAGACATTCTCTGTGCTATAGAAAAGTGATGAAGGAAGTGATCATTATTTCTAGCCCCATCGCAATGCATGCTTACACAATGTTGCCATAAGGAGTGCTTTTTGTTGGATTTTTTTGATTGAGGATTACAGGCAGAGGCATTTCTTTTCAATATTTCAGCAATCACCAACTTGAGCAGTTAAATATAATTTGCATATTAATTCAGTTAGTCATATTGAAGTAGTGGAATAAAGTTCTATTTCACTTAGTGATGTACAAATAGGCAGAACAAGGTAGGCCTTCACTGGAAGGCCTTACTGTTTCATTTACACCAGAAATAACAGAGTTTTACTGCAGAAAAATAGGCCACAGCATCAGATGATATTTTCCTAGCAGATATACCTAGGTGCAAATTTAGATATTTTGCCTTAGGGATGAGACAAGACAGTAAATAATGAAGTGAGGGGATATTTCAGGAGATAAATGTATTCGTAACCGTCACCTAGATGAAATACAAGGAAGCTGCACCTTTGCCAGTGAATCATAGAACTGTAGATATATAAGTTGCATCAGGAGCTCAGAGTTTCCATTCTCTGGTTTCTAAATATATGATTGGGCACTTCCATTAAATATAAGTGACAATAAATTTGAGCTCAAAAATATAGACAGGAAGTTGTATTTGCTGAAGCAGATAAATAGCTGTCAAGTGAAAGCTGTGAAGGATTGTATCAACAATAATTCAGAGACTGTTAATAACAGAAGGCAAAACTGAACTGGTCATACAAACCTAGAGAACCAGAGCATTAAAACTACATGACCAGACAAAAAATTACTTTGTATATGTTTAAGTTGTCAGAGTTATTCCTCTTCCTTAATTCCTGCTCTATCACCAATGGCAGTGAGGCATTGGCCATAATATTCAGACCTTGAGGCGGCTACTAGTGCAAATATATTTGTCCAAACATGTTAAAAATTCTCCTTTCCAAAGCTATATTTGAGCTTAATAATCTGTCCCATTATGTCCCATTTCTGATCAGGAATGTGAGCTAAATGGGCAAATGTCAGTCAATTAGAAAGGACCTTCAGCCTCTGATGCTTGACTGCTGTTGGTTCATTACCAGTGCTATTTAGTAAGTCTTAAGAGTATGAAGAAGGCAATTCTTTATTACATATACACTACATGTTTGTATTTGTTTATAATTCCAAAATTTGAGGAAGCACAGAAACAGAATGCCAGTTATTTTACTACTAAACCAAACCCCAGATTTGTTTTCAGTTGCAGAATCTCTTCAACTCCCCTTTACACAGTCTTAGGAAGACTGCAGCTGCTCCCCCTCAGCCTCTTCCTTAAAAGCTCAAGAAAGCCAGCTGCTTCTGTTCCTTGTCAATGAGCATGCCCTGCATCCTCTCTTGTCATCTTGGTGGCCCTCCAGAGGTCTTTCTCCACCTGGTCTGTATCTCGGTTCTGAGGTCTCAGCCCGGACTGGGTACACCAGAAGGGGCCTTCTGGGCACCAAGCGAGCAGCCGTGAACAGCCTCTTCTCTGTCCTGTCGGCTGTGATCCCTCTCTGTTCCTGGTACACAGACAGGCCTGTGGACACAAGAGCGCGCTGCTGACTCATGTTCAGCAAAAATCAGCAGCATTATCCACTGAGATCCCTTCGGTTGGATCAGAGGTGTAACTTCAGATAAGCAGATAACTTTCAAAAGGATATGCTTATATTTTGGCCAGACCCTTCCTTACTGTAGCTTCTAGTGCAGCTGTCAAGTTTTGGCTACCACTGTGCATGCCAGTGACTGTTTAGACTCTATGCACAGAACAGGAGCTGTAATTAAAGCCTTCTGAGTAATGTGCAGGAGAGAGCCCCTGGAGCAGGCATATTTTAATTTTGGAAAAGCAAAATTATTATTAGGCATCAACTTTCTAAAAGTGATTTTAGGGTGGTCTTGAGATTTCTTGTTGTTTTGGATGCTTTTTGCATATAGGGACAGAAATTTCACAGAATTACAGAATATGGTGAGTGACTTCAGCTGCTCCTACATACCTTGACACCCCTCACCATTTTTGTTGCTTTACTTTGGTTGCTCTCTAACATCTTAATATCTTTCTTATATTGTGCTGCCCAAAATTGCACACAGGGCTCGAGGTGAGGCCGCCCCAGTGCAGAGCAGAGCGGGACAATCCCCTCCCTTGCCCGGCTGGTGATGCTGTGCCTGATGTACCCCAGAACACAGCTGGCCATCCTGGCTGCCAGGGCACTGCTGACTCATGTTCAACTTGCCATCGACCAGGACCCCCAGGGCCCTTTCCGTGGCACTGATTTTGCCTGGTTGGTTTCAAGGGCCTCCAGGTCCTGATGGGGCTTGGGCCCATTGCTCGAGTGTCCCTGAGCTCAGGAACCCCCTGTACAGCTCGAGCCAACACTCAGGCCTGGACTTACCTCAGTCATCACCACCTCACTGACTTCCTGATTTTCTCACTAGCCGTAGAGTACCCTGTAGCTTAATAAAAACACTGATATCTTAGTAGTAGGCCAAAATCCAAGAGAAGCATCCTATGGCCAAAGCCTGAGGCGGCTGTCTTGGCCAGAACCCAAAGTTCTCCATTTTCTCAGGGCCTTCTATTCATGGTCTTACAAAGTGCCTTTTTAGAAAATCAACCCTAAACAGAGAGAAAAAATTGAGCTGAACAGATTTTCACTTGACCAGAGGTTATAAAAATTATTAAAACAGTTATTAAAGTTTAAAGCTATCTATCCAGAAAGTGAAGGTCCACTTTAAATGTCCAGTCTACTGAAATGTTCCAAATACTTGGATTTGCTACAAGTTATTCCCATTGCAAACTGGCTGGTAGCTTCAGGATACTGTCCTGTGGGAGGTGACCTCTGAGTGAGAGTTAAATTTTAAGCCTGGATAGGGCCATCAAGATTCAGCCATGTGTGAAAGGATTGCACAAACAAAACCTCTTACACAAACAAAACATCCAGCTCTGTCTCCTACATTCACTGCCAGTCATGTCTATGATTTTATTTTTTTTCAGCGAATCCAAGCATGTTTCACAAATTTTCATCCTGCTGGCAATAATGTGCCAGATCTTTTTAGGACAAATACATTATTTTGATTAGCCTGATGCCATTCTAGAAATGCTGCTTTCTCCCAGGGCATTATGCAGTTTTGTTTATCTCAAGTGTTAAAAATGCTTGAGTGACCTTTGGCCCCTTCAAAGCCCTGGCTTTATGGCATCTTACTGCGCTTCATTGGTAAATTTAGGGAGTCAGGAAAGTATGTCTCAGGCTGCCATCTTCACACTTGTTAACCTCTCACTCTGAGCTGTCTGTTCCCCATCCAGTCTTAGGCGTTTTCCACCAGCTGTCAATGGAAATATGTTTTGGGGTTTTTTTTCTATCGTATAAAGTTAATCAACTCTTATATTATTCTGGATAATTTGTCAAATATTTATGTGCATTTTACTTCTGATCTTTATCATACTGTCAGCTAGACCAAAAACATCATCTTTGTTGGTTTATTTCTAAATTATCTCAGGGATTTAAACCACTTTGAAATTACTACTTCCCAGATTACCATCTATTTACCCTATACTTAACAGAATTGAAAAAACATTTCTGCATTTTGAGATTATGGTTTACCTAAAAAACCCTCAGGTTAAACAGGTCATTTTCATGTCCAAGACCTCAAAATAACTCTATGTAACAGTATGCAGTGTTGATAAGCAGGTTACTTCATTCCAAACTCCCCTTATTTACCCTCTCCAATGCAGAATACCTTCCTAGTCTTTTCTTTTGAACATCACTTGTGTATGATCTTTTGCATTCTGCACAGCCTTCTCTAACCTGAAAACTTCACTTCTCTTGTAATTTTATAATCCAAGCAGATCTATGTTAGAGATTTCTCCTCAGTTATTGCAAATGAGAAGCATATGCATATATGAAAACATTTCCCATAGGTGTTTGAAAAAAACTTTGAAACACAAAAGTCTACAAACTCGAATCTAGTTGTGTGGAACCAACAAGTTAGTTCTATGCATCCCCCACTCCTAGCCTTGATTAATACAATTTGCTGGAGAAGAGATGACACAAGATGACCCAGGAAGCAAAATCTGACACCTGCAATGAGTAGTTTAGCAGTTGACCAGTTTGAGCTGGTGCCAGAGCAGATATCCTGCCTCTTATCATTGGTATCTTGAGGACAAGTCTAGAATTTATGGGGTCTTGCACTGAGTGCTTCTCTACTGCTGATACTGTAAAGGTGCGAGTATCAGTTTTAGGATTTTGATGAGAAGCAAGCAGTGGCACAAATATTCAGCACATGCATTCAGCAAAACTTTATTAGGAATGGGAGAAAGGAATGTGGGAGTAAGCAGGTTTGGGATTACTGTGGTTAAGCAGGATAAAGCCAGTGGAGTAAATTAAATCAGTAGCTGAGATGATGACAGAGCTCAAAACAGACAGTAAGAATAACACTGTCACAAACCCAAGAACATTTATAGTTTGAATGGGCCTTCAAAGGTCATCACTGGGTGCTGAATCACTTTAGCCATGTGCATTCCTAGCAATGTCATGCTACCATCAAAATGTAGCATCAGCCTTCTAAATTATTTTGACAGCTGATGTCATTGCAGCAGCTTGCACCTTAATTCAAAATCAGACTGCAATCATATTGCACCACACCTTTGATTTTTAAGACAATGGGAATTAAAGAAACTCTTATGGTTACTGTATTGCATATTCTTCTCACACTTTGGCTCCTTAACACTTAAAGCTCTGCCATGTGCATATCACAACTACATTATAACACTGCAGAGGGCACTATTGGTGCATATGAGCAGCTGTTGAGCAAACCCACAATTTCATCTGCATGAAATTAGGACAGGGGGTGTCCGCAAGTGTGTATTTATTCATTCACTAGTGTCAGACCTATTTGGTCTACTGATGCTAAGGACCTGGTGATGAAATCTCATCTGGCCAACCATTGTTAGACCTAAAGAAAATAGAAATAAGACAAGATTCCAGTAGTCAGTTCAAAATTCTTGCATACTTAAAACTTCTTTAAAAAAAAAAAATGTGGGAGAGGGAACCTGCCTCCTGCCCCCGAAACTCATGCATTTAAGTGATGGTTAAACAATTAGTTTTAAGTCTTTGTGCATTTTTCTCTGGGATGTCTTAGGTTTTAGATGCCATCATTTGTGTGCACCTATACCTATTGAAATCATGAGTTCAATATTTAAATGAGATTTCAGTTTTTAAAAATGTCACTTGTTGTTTAAATAGGTATACTAAACCACCATATAGGACACCCTTGATGCACTCTCTGATAGACATTCAAAGAGAAGGTTTGCTCCTATTTGCAGATAAATTCCTGAATAGTACTGTGACTTTAGGCAAGTGAATACTTAATTCTTGTATGACTGTAAATTGAGTGTGAGTGCTAGTAAAATTATTTATAATTCTTGGATGGAATGCTAGTATTTTTAGGAAAACATTTTGGCATCTGCGTTTGTTGAAAGTTTTGCTTAGACTGATTTCTGTTGTGTTTAAGATAGAGAGTTTGGATGGAAAACGGGGATGTGGGCTCTTTGGAATTCACTATTCAAGTAATTGGTCTCCTGCTTTTTTCCACAGAGCATAAGTAAGCAGCCAAAGCCACAAGCATTCATCCTGGACGCATTTTGCTGACACCAGTTCTCTACCATAGCTTCTTTCTTAATGTCCAAAGGTAGTCTTTACCACAGCTATGATAAAAAGAGTAGAAAAACACTCCCAGTAGAAAAAAGTTGTAGGAAATACCTGTTCACACTAACTCCAAAAAAGTTAGAGGATGATTTGACCAAAGGGTCTAAACAGATAGATGGAACAGAATGTGTTCTCAGGCTAGTCTAGAAAGGTATGAAAGAGATCCAGAGACTGGAAGTTGAAAACAGGTATTTTCACGGTAGGTTTATTTGCATTTTTAGAGAGGTGAACAACTAGCTACTGGAAAGATATGTCAAGATGGCTTCTCTGTCACTATATTCATGAATGTATTTACCTTTATCTCTGAAAGATATGCTCTTCTAAGGTTATAAATGAATTCAGAGAGATTCTGTGCTCCTCTACCAAGGCCAATCCCATACAGACTCAGATCTAGACGTAAATCTGCCATGTGATCCTAAAGGAGGGAACACAAACTATTTTTCAAGTCTGTTCCCAAGCTTCTCTTTGGCTTACGTAAGGCTTATTTTATACGATTGGCTCCTGACAGCCATTCATAAAACTTGCAGCATTTGCTATCCAAATAGCTTCCAGCCACTGACATTATATCCCCTAGCATATCTGCTTACATTCTGCTGTTGTCCTACTTCCAGACACCATTCATCTTTGAGTGCACAGTTTCACTAGATGCATTAGTTGCTTGCCCTGCTGATGTCTTCATTGAAAGCACTCAGATATTAAAAACAGCAGCTGCCATTTAAGCAAGATATCCATGTGATTTGATATGTTAAAATACTGTAGGTCTCTCTAAATCTGCTAATCTTAAACATTGCCTAAGATTGCTTACTCATTGGCTGTTCATACTGCTTTTACTGGATTACTATAAACTATGTAAAAATCAGTTGTCTTGACAGCACTAAACAGGCCCCTATCAACTATTTTACAGTTCTACTATTCAAGTGCCTAAGATGATCTTTTCATAAACATTAAATCCCCATAAATCAGCATATTAAAACAGGGGAGTGGACCTAGATGTTCATACCTGTTTCTGTGCCTTTCCTTCCCATTTTATCTCCCTTCCCCATCCCAATGCCACATTTATAAGACTGTTACTCTAAATTTGGGGTGGGGGAGCTGACCTGGGTTAAAACTAATTCAGCACAAAACTTGATAACTGAATGGTTTCTGCAGTCTGTAGTTGCACTGTACAATTATTATGCAGCTCCTCAAAGAGTTACTGTGGTGTTAAGGAATAAAACAGCATAGGGCTGAAAACAACTATGAAGAGCAGACAGAGTCTCTTGTTAACTGCTCAGGCTCAAAGCCTTTGTGAAACTCCTTGTTTTGTGCTACCTTAGACATCATTGCCAGGTCTGGCCTCAGCATAAGATTTAGGAATAATATAGCTGAAATATTAGATATCTTCTTACCAAGGTACCATGTCAATCAGCATTTCATACATGCAGACTGTAAGAATATTATAATCATCTTGATTCCCTGAAAACTTCAATAGGAAGTACTTCAAATTGATATGAAAAGGACACATGCAGCATTTTTTTATGAAGCATATAAAAATCACTTTCAAGGTACTATTTCACATTCGTTTTTTAACGGTAGGTAAGCAATGAAAGCATCATACATCACTGAATTAGTTTCATTATCAGCTTCACTGGCAATAGTATGAATATCACCATGGAAAAAGAAATGCAAAGTTATATCACATTGCATTTAATATAAAATATTGCTTGTCTAAGGCCCAAATTGGCTGCAAGAAGAAAATTATGTTTATATCTCCTTTAAGTCAAATTTATTTTTGAGTGATATAGAAAGTAAATTGGAATTGTGTCAAGAAGGATCCTAAATCACTGTGTTCTTTGTTGGAGGTCCTTATAACTTTCTTATATTTAACACTGTTAGATTATAATTTTACTTGGAAACCCTTGCACTTTTTTTTAAAGTAGGTTAAATATGAGACATATTGTTATAACATGATTGTATCTCATTCCAGGCTCAGATGTTGAGCTTGCAGAACACCAATGAAATCTGTCTGGAAAGAAACAGTAAGTCACTTACGCTAATCTTTCAGATTTAAAACTTTTTTTAAGTGTTGAAAAAAATTATTTTCAACACATGAAGAATATCTACAGAAAGGGTAGATTCAGGGAATCAGAGCTAGATCAAATGAGATCAGAATAGTTCTATCTTTGTTGCACATAATTGCAATGAGACCTTAAAGTCCACCTGTACAGTACTTTCCATTGATTACCTATGACTGCACAATTCATCTCATTGAACCTCAGTTGTCTAGAAGTTAGGTATCTGTTTTAAGTTATTCATCTGGATTGTATTTATCTCTTGTCAATACAGACATAAATACACCATTCAAATGGGATGAACCTTGCTTGGTTCATGGGAACTTTCTCCATTAATAGTAGAGAAAATGTAGCTTGATCCGAATGCATCCATTTAAGCCAGGTAAATTAAGCACTACCCTAGTAGCTCACTGGTTAATATTGTTTTCTTTCTGAATGGTTTCTATAAGAATTTCAGATGTCATTAAAGTAGGAGGATGAAGTAGCAGTGGAATTTAGGCTGAGTACTTTGTGTTTAGGAACCCTTAACCTCTCCTCTTTAATCCCTCCTGGTTGCAATATAGGAATGATATATATCTACTTTTGTGTTCTGGTTTCAGCTGGGATAGATTTAACTTTCTTCCCAGTTGCTGGTACAGTGCTGAGACTTGGACTCAGTATGAGAATACTGTTGATAATGCACTGATTTTTTAGTTGTTGTCAAGTAATGCTTACCCTCACTCAAGGACTTGGAGGACTTTCGGTTTCCCATGTTCTGCCAATGAGGAGCTGCACAAGAAGCTGTGAGGAGTCATAACCAGGTCAGCTGACTGGAACTGGCCAAAGGAATATTCCATACCACAGAACATCATGCCCAGGACACAAACTGGGAGGGACTTGGTTGGAACATGGCAATTGCTGCTCAGACTGGGCATCAGTCAGTAAGTGGTGAGAAACTGTATTATGTATCACTTGTTTCCTCTCTAGCCCTCTCCTTTTCATTACAATTATTACTATTATTATTATTTACTTTTTTTGTATTATTAGTTGGTTCTTATACCAAATCAAAGATTTTACCTTTTTCTGATCCTCTGCCCCATCCCACCATGGGGCAGGAAGATTGAACGAGGGTCTGTGTGGTCCTTAGTTGATGTCTGGGGTTAAACCATGACATTTTGTAAACCAGTTTCATTTTCCTTCCTCTTTTGCAGTATAAGCAATGATTATTAAACAAATTAAAAGCTAATGTGATTTAATTCACATGGAATTTCTCAGTTATTGATTCTGCCCTGATATTGATCTCTATATGGACACTGACACACTGTAATTATGTACATGATTTTTGTTGCTGTAAGGCCACAAAAGCCACATACTGCATTATTAAAAATAGACTGTATTCCTATCTGATCTAATCGTGATTTTGGCTAAGACTGCAGTGCAGAATAAGTCCCCAGGTCTACATGCTTAGGATCTATATGAATATTATTTTTAAAAAAGTTAAGACAGAAATGAACATGTGCTAAAAGACAAAAGCCTTGCTTCTAACTGAAATAAATCAGTTGCTTTAGCAGCTCATCCCATTGGGACACCTAAAGGCAGTAGTTCTTATTGAGTAATGGGCTGCAAAATTTCAGTATAATGACAGAAATTTGTTTCTGGCAGATTGACAGAATTTTGTTATTTTGGGGAAGGCTGTAGGGGTAACCATAGCGTAAAAGTAAGGTCAACTCCAGTCAGACAATTTTTAGTAACTGGAAGATTGTGATGGTTGCCTGGCAACTACAGCAGATATAAACTAGCTTTTCCAGGTGACTTGGGAGATTTACGACATTTTCCCTTGCTGTATTGAAAAGATTGCCTTTTAAAAGGGTCTGGCAGCTAGAAAGGTAAATTAATCATGGTTAACTTGGACTGGTTGATCTGACTTCTTCCTAACATGGTTTTTTTTTCATGTTTCCAGGAAGGGTTGATATATCCTCTAACTCTTGAAATTAAGAGACACAGGCTTGATTCCGTTGCTGCATTGGATAAACCAAAAACACATGTAGGTTCAAAATATATCTCCAGCTTCCCAGCATCATCCCTTAACCATTCTCCTTAACCTGCAGAGGCTCAACAGGTAATAGGTGGGACCCACCTTCTATTTTTATGCCAATGCTTGTACATGAATAGGAGAGCAAAGTCACCCTTTCTGATCAAGGAAGGACACTTATAAGAATGTGATTTAAATTTTAAAGCTTTTCTGTTTTGCTGGGTTACTCCCATTCTCTGGGAGATTTCTCAATACTTCCCACTATTTCATTAAAGAAGTAATTCAGCTTCCAGATTGGCAAATTCAATTTTTTTTAACAAAGGTTGGCTCACTGTTTTGTCCCAGCCATAGGCATAGCATACATTTTATCAGGATTCTCCATACTGAGACCTTTCCGAATAAATTCTAAAAGTTCACAGAAGGTATTGACGGATGTCATTTGTTGTACCAAGTCACAGCTGATACTACTTTCCCTTCTGGTATGTTTTTATCCATCTGAAGGGAATCATAGAATATCCTGAGCTGAAAGGGACTGGCAGAGATCAATCAAAGTCCAGCTTCTGGCCCTGCACAGGACAACCCCAAGAATCAAACCATCATACCTGAGAACATTATCCAAATGCTTGGTGCTGTGACCACTTCTGTGGGGAGCCTGTTCCAGTGCCCAATCACCATCTCGGTGAAAAACCTTTTCTCATCCCTAACCTAAACCTCCCCCCACACACCTTCATCCTATTCCCTCAGGTCCTTGTTGACATAGGGTATCTGGTAACAACTTCACAGATGATGCAGAAATAGGTCCATGGTAAGGAATATTACTGCTGAATATCTGTTGTGTTTCATTCCTATTCTGCCAGTGTAATCTGGATATCAGCTGTTCTGAAAAAATCCTTCTAGTCTTGTTTTCTGATAGTGTATACCATTGAAACAGGTGATGCTTCACCAATCTATGGTTCTAGCTGATATTTTGTACTTCTTCTGAACCCTTCCTCTCAGGTAACTGTACTATACAATTTCTGAGATACTATATATATCTTATGCAGGGTTCCAAAGTGTCAAATACTTAACTGCTCATAACTGTATGATTTAAATACCATACACCCATTCTATTTCTTTAGGAACATTGTGGGAAATTTTGGTTTTAATTTATTTTTATTCTGACAGTCTCTGTTAGTTTATTTTGTTCTATTTGATCATTTGGATTCCATGTAACATAGTCCACAGTCTGGTTGCAGTATTATGAATTTTACAGTAGCATTTTGCATAACATTGTCTAGAAATGTTTAATCAAATACTGATTTCTCATTAGAAATGACCTTTGACATCCCTTGTAACAGGCTTAATCCAGAATATTTAATTGAAAATCGATTACCATAAAAAGGTTTATTTTCATTATGACTGAGTTCATGAAGGTTGTTGGGGTTGTTCTTCATACTGTAATCACAGAATCCTCTCATTCCTTGCCTATCCCTTCTGAAGAGTTTAGAGGCACACATAATAAATGTCTGTAGAAAAAGTAAGTTTTCAAAAACAATAAACAAGTCTATGTACTAGACTACTACTCCTTGTACATATTTCTCCATCATCAATGAGGTGCTGTGTTTTTTAGCATTTCCCAGCCATTTTACTTTACAAGTTATATCATCAAATTTGACCACCAGTTACAGCTCATTTGCTAAGAGTGGTAGGTAAAATAGCATCTACTTGAAGACCTCTATGCTATTTCACTTGTCAGTGAATGGACTTTTTTTCCAACAGAGGTAGGATTTCCACAAGGATTTTCATTCATGCTTGTCTCATTTTGTGCTAGAAATTGTCCATGTACATGCTTCTTCAGAGTATTGTTCTGAATATAGTTTGTGTTAAATGTGGTGCACTAATCCATCACCTATTTTGAAGATATCTGGACAGCTGCTAAAAATCACAGTACCTAGTATTATGGAATATTAATTCCTTTTAGTGCCACAGGTGCTGCTGTTAAATAACTAATGCGTAAAAATAAAATACAAGATTAGTGAATTGTATGTACCACACCCAAGGCATGGCAAGCATTTTTGAACAGTCTTGTCTGTGCTGAGAAAATTTACATAACATATTTCTGGTCACAAGAGTGTTGGCAGAATTAGAGAGCCTTGCATATGCTTACACAAACATGCTTCCCTGAAAATATCTTCAATGTAAGTCTTTAGACAACTGTGCTGGGAAACTGATGAATTCGGGGACTTATCTGGGGGTGAGACAGGCAGTAAGTAGGTGGCATAAAGTTGTGAATAGCCTTCATTCAAAGCAGCAGTTCCTAAGTAGTCCATAAGTAGTAATAGATTCACACATGGCATTCATCAAACTACTGAAAATGGCGGAACAAACTCTGAATAGTCAGGAACGAAAAAATTTTAGTTAAACATACTAGCACTAAATTCTTCCTCTCAAGATATGCTTCTAAATACTGCATCTAAGGTACACTTAGAATCTATCATAGAATTAACTTTCATTCCTGATCTCTAGTCTAAAATATATCAAATTTTACAGTTAATTCAGTACTTTACCCTTCTTTACACATATTTCAACAAGGGTAGCTGCAGTCCTTGCATTAGAAGAAAACACATCAGGGAGCTGGCATGAAGTGGTGTCATGCTGTGAAAAAAATTATTTCCCAGAGCCACTACAGGAAACTAGGAGGTGAATATAAGTTAACCTACACATTGACAATTAACAAAGTGCAATCATACACAAGAGAATAAATTGCAGCAGATCATGTTTAGCACTTCAGTGTGAAGTTTGTGGAAAGTCGTCTCAAAGATGCTTTTATCCAATGTCAGTTTTATTTCTCTAATACTTTAGCATTAAAAATTCTCAAAGTCACTAATGTCTCATAATGAATTATACATCTTACACCAGACTACCCAAAGAATCAAGAAATTTTTTTTGCATTAAACTGGAAGGCCCAGTTTTTTTCTCCCCTAATTTTTTTTCTTCCCATTAATTTAAAGCTACTTGTAGACCATAATTTCTGGTATCAGACACTAACATATTTACTCATCTATTGTTTCCTAGCAAAATGTTAAGTCGGTGATATTCATTTCGAATTCTGATTAAATCAGAAATTATCTGTATGTGGTTTACAGTGCAGTATTTGGGGGGGAAAAAAAGAAGCAGATGAAAATAAAGTAGAAGAAACTTTAAGTGCTGGAATACACCTTAGTGCAGAAAAGTTACAGAAACATTTCAGTAGAGAAAAGTTAAAAATAGATTATTTTAAGAAAAATTTAGACAAAATATGGCAATTTCTGTTTCCTACTTATTCATGTAATGACTTTGCAAATCAGCAAGGTAGAAAAGATTTCAAGCATAAAGAAAAAGACAAAAGAGATTAAATGAAAAATATTAAAAGGTTCCTACATAGGCATATTTGCTATATTAAATATGTGGTAAAACTAAGGGGTTCCACTGATAAACTATCACAAGATGAACTTGCATCCTATGCATTCATAAAATTATGAATGGCACAGTGAAAAGGGCTGTTCTCGAGTCTCCCATTCATTGCATGACTGACCACATGGTATAGTGGTCTATTACACTTGTCTGAGAGTTTACACCTGGGCTTTCCCTCGCCTGTGTGATTGCCTTTGTTGCAGGAACATAAAGGTCTGGTGATTTTTGTCAGAAATAGCTGCTCCTGAAATGTTTCTTTACAGCTGATAATTACTGAGGAGGAGCATGGTATGTGATGCTGCATATAAAACATTGACGGTGTATACAAAAAAACATTCACACTAAATACTTTTTAGAGAGTAATCAAAAGCAATCCAAGCACAAAACACACAGAACTGGTGCTTTGATACTTGTACCTGGAACCCAACTATACTGATCTTGAGACAACAGCCCTTGGTCTTTCTTTTTCCAGCCTTCCATTCAGAACTGAGCAGCTATCACTCAAAGTTCTCTTTCTGAGATGATCTCCCAGTCTGTCACACAGTTGATACTCTCTGCCTCTAAGAAGACAGATCTTTGCTAGTAGCTTGACAATAAAATAATATGACATTTTCTTGCAAACTCGTCTTCTAGGCCACTTAAAAACAATATAATATTGCTGCACTGTAGGCTTGCCTTTTTCCCAATCTAATATTTACTAGTAAAATTTGAAAAAAAAATTTATTCAACAAATTTTAGCTCTCTGTCTATAAGCCTCAGTACACAGACTATGGTTCCGCAAAAGTGATTGCTCAAATAATTTGCCAAATATTTTGTGTTTCTATATGTTCTCTTAGTATTTAAAAACATTCTATAGCTTTCAGTGCCAGTGTATACATTTAGTTTCCTCCTGTAGCTACAAAAGAACTCTTCTAAAACAAGAAAAATAAGTAAGAAAAAAGATGCCGAATGATAACTCTGACTGACCTCTCACAAACACTTCTCTTTGACTTAAGGAACAAACTTAGCGACACAATGAGGCATTAACCTAAGTATTTTGATGAAAAATACTTACTTTTAAAACAACATTCTTCATAAATAGTGTGCTTGCTTAAACCAGATGACCTAACCTTATTTAACATAGTCCTTGACATAAACTCAGTCACTTTTTGTTAACTTCAAACCTCTGGCTACTCCCTCAGATTGTCTCATGACTATCTGAGAGCCTGAAGCCAGAGCCATGGAACTGACAAATATTGCCAGCACTGAGTGTCAAAGGACGCTTTTCATCTGCACACAAGGGCAAGCACCAAGGGTGCCACACATTTAGATGGAAAAATATACATCAGGCGTAATCTGTAATCCAGTCAAAATCTTTTGTACTAAAGCCATAGGTATTCTTGTGCCAAGGTGTTAAACATTTATGAAGGTTTTTAAGGAGATATGGTGATTTTCTGAATGGTTTTGAAAGTATGTGTTATCAGGATGCATCAATAGGTTTTGACTGTTTATAGTTTAGGAAACATACTGTGCTTTTCACCCCAGATCACCTTGCAATTCTCACATTCATCCTTATGTGACATAATGCAGCTGAAACCAGCCCTGGAGCTATTATGCAATGCTAATGCCTTTTTTGTTTATAGGAATAGAAATCAGCCATTTTCTGTGAAGCCTGGTTGTTGCCATTCTGAAGCGTCCTACAAAATGGCATAGACATTTTCTCTGTTCATTCTAACAGCCCTACAGTCTCATGGAAACTCAGAAAGAAGGGCTTAGCCTAGTTAATGCTACTGATATTTCAAAACTAATTATAATTAATAATATTTTCTGTTATGTTTGAAGTTATATCTTCTGTACTTGGAAACAGCAATAAAACTGGTATGCAGCCTTTTCTAAAAAAGTATTTTGGAATTACTATTATAAAAAGCAGCTCTTTTAGAAACATTAAAAAAATCTATGATGATGTCAGAAATCAGAAGCCTATGGCAAGAAGAAACTATAACTAGAATTTACAGTTATGTGCTCCTAGTGAAAATCAAGGGGACTTTTACCCTTGACTGCAGCAGACAGGAAGGCAGGCCTCCAACAAAATGTTTTTTAAAATCTCTATCACAGGTATCAGGGAACCTACAAGGAACGCAAAAACAACAGCACTCTGCAGGTGAATGAGCAGATGAATTATTTGCCTTAAAATGGACAAAGCTGCTCCTAAAACATTAATCACCAGTGTTCCCTTTCTAAGGGTTGTTGGGGTGATAGAACTGAACATTTTCAAGTGGCATATCTGCTCTACTGCAGTGGAGCAGTGAGAAACAATTATTGAAACGGGCTTGCTTTCTTCAACAAGAAGTAAGCTTACTAATAATATACAGGGAAGAATAAAAATTCCTCCTGTTGTGCTGTGTTATCTTTCGTACTAAAATACTTCTTTTGTGGTCATTTTCCCAAACCAGTCTGAGTTACTGGGCTCCATCTGCTGTGTAAGTGGCATGTGACTTTAGGCATGATGTGTTACTGCATCCAACTTTATGCTAAGATGGAACATGATCCTGCATTTAGAGAAAGGGTAGATGCAAATTGTATACATCTTTTCTCTAAGCTAAATTTATATCTATAATAATTTAACTAAATAATTTACTTTAAAATATTTTTGTTGTCATTTGATAGTCATTCCATTCTTTTGAACTTTGGTTTTCAGTAATTTTCAAGTTTAATACTTCATATGTCATTTGAGAGTTTTGCAAGAGAATATGTGAATTTCTCCTGTGAAGTTTTCATTCATATTATACCACAGACAATGTACACAGCATTGTACAATTCTTTATTTTATATGTTTTCATCATCTGTTCATTTGAACGGATGTTTTTAAGAAGGGCTTTAAGGCAACATAAGGAATGGCATCTAGATGGCAAATTTTACAACAAAAGAATGTTTTGTGCTTTATCCACTAATGTAATGTAAGTCTTAAAGACAAATTTTCATTATTCTCATTGCTAGTGATCTGGGCAATCGTTCCCACCTTTGGATGACACATTATCATTTTATTTTGCCTGCAGAAGTTTGGTCACAAGCAATAGAAGACTGTATTTTCTAAACTGTCATTCATTAGTCATGATTTCTAACTAACAACAGCATGAAATCTAGATGCTTTTTGATGACTGTCGTGGTTTGGCTCTGGCCCGACACCAGGCATCCACGAGAGTTGCTTGCTCACCCTCCCCTGCCACAGCCGGGCAGAGGAAAGAGGGGGGAAAAGAAATTAACAAAGGCTTCATTAGTTGAGATAAGGACTGGGAGAAAACACTTCGAGGACAAAACAGGCTTAACTTAAAGTTACAAAGTGAATTTATTGCTAACAGAATCAGAGAAGGATAATGAAAAATAAAATAAGCCCTAAAAGAAACACCTTTTCCCCCCAGCTCCTCCCTCCTTCCCACCGACAGCGCGGGGAGACAGGGCACGGGGGTTTGGTCAGTCCATCCCCGAGATTTCCTCCCGCAGCTCCGGGAGAGGAGTCTTCCCCTGCGGGGCCGTGGGTCCCTCCCACGAGGGACAGTTCTCCTGAACTTTCCCGGCGAGAGCCCACCCTCAGAGCAGCAGCCCCACGGCCCCTGCTGCAGCGTGAGCCCCTCCCACGGGCACACAGCCCTCCCAAAACTGCTGCGCCGGGGCTCTCTCTTCCCACGGGGTGCAGCCCTCCAAGGACAGGCTGCTCCAGCCTGGAAGCGGGGCCCTCTCTCTGCACCGGGTCTCCCACTGGATCACAGCTCCTCCAGGCATCCACCCGCTCCGGCACGGGCACGTCCCCCACGGGCTGCGGGTGGATCTCTGCATCCCCCGTGGATCCCCCACGGGCTGCGGGTGGATCTCTGCATCCCCCGTGGATCCCCCACGGGCTGCAGGTGGATCTCTGCATCCCCCGTGGATCCCCACGGGCTGCGGGTGGATCTCTGCATCCCCCGTGGATCCCCAGGGGCTGCGGGTGGATCTCTGCATCCCCCGTGGATCCCCGGGGGCTGCGGGTGGATCTCTGCATCCCCCGTGGATCCCCATGGGCTGCGGGTGGATCTCTGCATCCCCCGTGGATCCCCCCGGGCTGCGGGTGGATCTCTGCATCCCCCGTGGATCCCCAGGGGCTGCGGGTGGATCTCTGCATCCCCCGTGGATCCCCAGGGGCTGCGGGTGGATCTCTGCATCCCCCGTGGATCCCCACGGGCTGCGGGTGGATCTCTGCATCCCCCGTGGATCCCCAGGGGCTGCGGGTGGATCTCTGCATCCCCCGTGGATCCCCAGGGGCTGCGGGTGGATCTCTGCATCCCCCGTGGATCCCCATGGGCTGCGGGTGGATCTCTGCATCCCCCGTGGATCCCCCCGGGCTGCGGGTGGATCTCTGCATCCCCCGTGGATCCCCAGGGGCTGCGGGTGGATCTCTGCATCCCCCGTGGATCCCCAGGGGCTGCGGGTGGATCTCTGCATCCCCCGTGGATCCCCAGGGGCTGCGGGTGGATCTCTGCATCCCCCGTGGATCCCCAGGGGCTGCGGGTGGATCTCTGCATCCCCCGTGGATCCCCCCGGGCTGCAGGGGCACAGCGGCTTCCCCATGGGCTGCCCCACGGCCTGCAGAGGCATCTCGGCTCCGGCGCCTGGAGCACCTCCTGCCCCTCCTTCTCCCCTGCCCTTGGTGTCACCACGTTGTTTTCCCTCACATGTTCTCACCTCCTCCTCTTCTCTGACAAGAAGCAAAACCTCGTGACTTTGTTTTGATTTTCGTCTTAAATCTGTCATCGCAGAGGCGGTACCAGCCTCTCTCACTGGCCCAGTTTTGGCCAGCAGCGCGTCCACCTTTCAGAGCCATCAGAGATTGGCTCTGCCGGACATGGTGGAACCTCCCAGGAGGTTCTCGCAGGAGCCACTTCTGTGGCCCCCCTGCTACCAAAAACCAGGCCGAGCAAAACCAATACAGTGACTTAAGTTTGCTTTAATTCTCCAGTCTCAAGAAGTGATAGATGTGGTCAAAGTCAAAAAAGAGTCACATGATGGTGAGCCCACAGGATGTTAAGACATATGGACGTTCATATTATCCATCTGCTTTTAATCTAATGTTAAACTAAAGAGCAGGGATGATCTTTCAGGCATAGTATTCAGTTGATTCTGAAATATTATGCAGATTAATTATTGTCAGTTGATTCTTTATTATTTATAGCAGCTCTTCAGGTTGGGCTTAACCTGTTTAATAGGTCAGCGGCTCGTGAAGATTGATTACAAAAAATGCCAAATTTAGGTAGGTTGGAAGGAACATAATGAATTATTACATTTACAGGTTTACAGTTTTGCTGCTAGTAGACAAATAGCCTCTGATGAGTCAGTTGCTACACTAGGGTTATTGCCTATATTTCCTTGTCAAATCAAAACAACCAAAGAAAGGAGAGAACAAGGATATTGAACTGTCTTTATGGTTATCTAGTAGCATGCAGTACTTGCCTGTAAGGACGTAGGTGACAGAAATGCTATTCAGGTTCACATGGTATGTTTTCACAAATTGATCTCAGCTGCACATACTTAATAATGATAAATTAAAAAAATATTCTAGAAAAGTGATCCACTAAACACCAGAAGCATTGACTACAGGTTTAAACACATTAAAGTATGCAGTTCTGTGTAGGAAATATTTTTTCTGCAAGCCTCAAAGACTTAATTACTCATTAGAATTAGCTGAAGAATTTCTATGAAATTGGAAAAACATTGGATCATTAGACATGGACATAGGTTTTACTCTTTAGTTAAAAGGTTTTAATAAAATTAATTAAATGTACAATATCTCCACCTTCGTGTATTTTATGCCTTACATTTTCTTAAACAAGGATGTTTCCAAAGAGCTTTGCCCACTGCATAAGGTGAAATAAATCTTGTTTGTGCAGAGCTAAGAGATCAGAGAAAATAGTGAGAAACCTGAAGAATTTAGGAACTGCAGATATGGCTGGGTTGCTTTCTTTGTATGAATAGTAAGGAAGATAAATGATGTAACTGAGTTTAGAGAGAGATTACTGAGGGGAAAGTGTTTTACATAAAAAGGTCACAAACACTGCTTTGTGAGAAAGAAAATAAATCTGACCTTTTCTTTCTCGGATACTTTGGAATTGTTTTCACAGGGTCTCAGAATTCTGAATTTCTAACATATTTATGTTTTTATTAGTTCTAAAGAGAAGAGAAATATTGGCAGTTATCATATATCCAGGTTTCCAAAATCTGTCTATGTTCCTAGCCAGAAAATAGTGATAGTTCATGGATGGGGATCGGACGGCTCAGGGAAGAAGACCCCTTTGCTTTTTTCCATTCCCACTGAGGGAGGAGAGAAAAGCCAGTGATAATATTCATCTATTTTTTTGAGAGTTGTGATTTATTTACAAGTGTATCAATTCTTATTTTCTACAGGGAAATATAAAGGGAAGAAAAGCACCCCACCTTGAAGTGGTATCTTAGTCATCTGAAAAAAGTGGAGTCAGCTTGGGCCAACAGAAAAAGCCAAGAATAGTTCAGAACACGGGGAAAAAGGTAAGGACTTGCCATTACATTTTTACCTGTCATGGTTCCTATTATATAAGTGGTTTAGCACTATGAGCTATAAGAAGAATAATCTTTTCCTCTGAAGAAAATGAGAAATTATAAATGATGTCAGATGACTTTTGAATAAAAAGCATCTCTTTTTTCTTCAAAAATTATTTCATAATATACCATCTTTCACTGAAGAACTTTTAGTCAGTAATGGTTTATATAGTGGTGAGTTGCTTGGGTTTTTGGGGTTTTTTGTTACCACAAACCAGCATAGCTGAAGCCTAAAGACTGTGACTGCGAGATACAAGCCAATCTTTTTACTAGGGAGAGAAACCAGCTTTGTCTTGTCTTTTCTGCATGGGCCATATGGAGGTGTCGCTGTGCCCTCTGTAGGAGGCATACATCCCCATCCATCCATCCTTCTGCCCACGTGGAGGAAGCCATGGCAGCTCTTCTGGGGAAAGGCAGCTGGCCAAGCAGAATCATCCCCTGGGCTACATCCAGCTCCCACAATACCAGAGACCATCCCGGCCAGAGCTGCTCATGGCTGCATTAGTTGGAGCTCTGAAAATACCATGAACCTTGGCAGAGCCCAGGAAGTGGCATTTTACAGAAGAATATTCTTGTCCTAATACTTGTTTGGAAAAACAAACAACACCCTCCCCTTTGCATATTAATTCTTCTGAATTTCTTTAATTTAATGTTTCAGACTGCACAGCTCCTGTGAAAAATTGAGTAAAACTACTGCATTTTGGAGGGATTTCCTTTTACAATTATTACTAAGACTCTGTCTACTGCTTTTGGTTAATTAAGCAAACAATGCCCTTGATAGCCATTTCCTTTCACCATAGTCAAAGGCAAGATAATTAGTTAATTGCCAGAAGGGGTTGTTAACTGCTGGTAATGAACCACTTTTGAGGAAATTACTGCTACTATAGCATTAGATACTGCAGGCATACATGAAGGGAAGAAATACTGTTTTTGGTATTTCTCTACTTTTTTTTCTGCAATGAAGTTGTAGCACATGTGTTGTTGAGCAAGAAAATAGTTACCATTTAGAGCAAAAAATTATCCGCCTGTTAAGAATTATTCTTCATGTGGCAGAATTTACCTGAATGTCATGAATTTTCAATTTTTAATACATTATTACAAATCCATTAATCTTTCATCTTAATGTTGATAATTTGATCCAGCAGTACCTAGAATAACAATACTTTGCTACTATTTACATGATCAAGTACAGTGTAATATATTTTTATGTCACTTACACAAGAGAATTTTAAAGAAAACCCTCATTCTAATCTACACCCGGTTTTGTAAATAGATTTGGACCATCCCTAAATGATGGATAGTCTCATCACAAAGATAATCACAGTTCTCACTATTGACTGTTCTCTGTGGTCAGATTCAGCAGCACCCCTGGTGTGTATCTCAAAACAAACCAGAAAGGGTTAGGTTATGCTTGTATCAAGTATATACAAGTCAAAAGAGTTTTTTGAAGGCTAACTTATGGTGTAACTACAATAAAATATGAATTAAGCATTCAATCAAACTTTCAAGAATTTAAAAAAATCTTAATAGCACAGTAAAACACATTTCAGTCTGAATAAAAATGTCCCTGTGTACTGTGTTTCAGATATTCATACAGAAACCCATGATAAAGATTTTCAATGTGTTAAACTCAATTACACATAAGAATTATCTGTGCAGAGTAAACCCAGTGCAACATACATCATATCTCATGAAAAATAATTTTTCAGGTGTACTGTGAGTTCACAAAATTACAGGATTCCTCAAGCAGGTTCACCTTGGGCTGATTGTCCAAGACCCTGTTCAGATGATTTTTTAATGTCTCCAAAATCAGCTGCTTCACAGCTTCTCTGGGCAACCTCTGACAGTTCTTGGTGGTTCTTGATGTTCAGACAGACCCTCCTGTATTTCAATTTGTGGCTGTTGCCTCTGGTCCTGCCACTGGATGCCACTGAAAAGGGTCTGTCTCCCTCTTCTTTACACCATCCTTTCAGGAATTTATGTACATTGATCCCCCCACATGTGCTCTACTGCAGGCTGAAAAGTAGCACCTTACTCAGCCTTTCCTCACAGGAGAGGTGCTGCAGTTCCCTAGTCATCTTTGTGTCCTCTCACTGGACTCTCTCCAGAATGTCCATCTTTTTCTTTACTGGGAAGCCCCACACTGGACACAAGACTCTGGAAGTGGCCTCACCTGTGCTGAGTAGAGGGATGGGACCAGCTCACTTGACCTGCTGGCAACAACCCTCTTAATGCAGCCCAGGATAACTTTTGCCTTCTTTGCTGCAAAGGCACATTGAGGGCTTGAGTTCCACTTGGTGTCCACCAGCGTCCCCAGGTCCTTTTCTGCACAGTTACTTTTCAATTACATATCATGAACATAAGCTCGTATGAAAGTTGTTGAAAGGCAACCACATTTATACTGTATCTGCAAACAGAAAATAGAAAACAGCAACCTGTATGGCAGCCTCCACCTCTTATGAGTGATTCTATCTATGCAAATAATCCACACATGAGTCTCCTTGTCTGAGCAAGCCTTGGAAGTAAGTTTTACTTGCCATACATATACCAGCACAGTCATCTACAACCTACTGATGTCTGGTCTGTAAAGTGTTACCATATTCTTTTACAGGAAAAGTCCCTCCTCTAGCAAAAGTACTCAAAGAGTTGAAAAAACTGCACCACCACATCAGAAGAAAGATTAGGAGAAAATTCAGTGAAATAGTACCCAGAATTATGAAGTTACTAGCAAGCTGCAACAATATAAATGAATTCCTACAAATCAAGATATATTGCCAAGAATAGTAGCTATTTTATCCAATTTACCTCTTTATCACAAATAAGTTACTCTTTATTAGTAATATTTATGTTGCTATCTATCTAGTTACATTTGATTTCTTATAGATTACATATTAGCTAAACTTTTGGTAATATTTCCATTAGATTTGATTTGTATAATTACTAGCTAGCTTTAATTTACTGATAAATGTTCTCCATGGATTAAAACTTAATATACAAGTTCTCAAGAGGAAAGCATTTTAGTCACAGGGAAGAAAAAGGGGGATATTTATGAATAATATTATTTTTCATCCGGGTTTTCTTTGGCGAGTAAGTCTGAAGTAGATTTTAGCAAATAAGTATGGTGTTAAAGTCAGCTGTGGTGTTCAGGCAGTACATAAGAGAAGGCACAAAAATAAAGGTATCATATTTTATAGGTAACAGATTAACTATTAGTTTACTATATGCCTTAAAGGACAGGAAGGACACACCAGGAAGCAGAAATTGATGTATAGAAGCTCAGAAACCAAACTGTCTATAACCCGATCTCCCATTTGTGATCTATTTCAGGCTACAAAGACAACACCTACTTCAGATATCTATGATCAAATACCTTAGTTCCAAGCACCTATCAAGTATCGAGGAGATTCAGAGCAGCTAAGAAGAGATCTTGGACTGGCAGTGAGTACATCCCTATAATTATGTACAAGAAATCTATTGTATTTCTGTACAAGAGACAAAATTGTTTCACATGATTAGCTCAGCATAGTCCCCAGCCAGCAAGGAACATAAGCAAGAACTAAAATCTCAGTATCTCAAAACACTGGCACATGCTTTCCTTAAGCCCAAGCCTTTGGAAATAGCTATCCTTGCCCAATAGATTATCTCCCTACCTCTCTTACATAGCTTTGCAATGGAATTTAGACAGCACTTTAGCTCTCTAAATTTAAACTGCCACTCTAGTTCTCCAATCCAATTGTGAGACCCTCAGAAAGCCCTGCTTAGCTTCTGCTTAACCTGAAAGGCACTGAATTTATCTCACCACCAAAATACACCAACTAATTCTTCTAGGTGCCCATATTTCTGATGCTGGATACTGATACCCTGAACATACCCTGAAGATGCCAAGCAGCTGCAAATGTGAGCACAGAAGATTCTCAAATCAGGCATTCTAACACTTTGCTTTTCTGTTGGGATTAATCTCATAGTCATCCTTATATGCCAATAATTCATTCAGATTTCTGCTCTTCTGTTGTCAGAGGAAGGGATGTCAGGTTATCTCTGAATAATTCATTTCTGGATCACTTTTTGGTGGGTAGGAGATCTGCTTTCCAAATCAGACACGCAAGTTAAGCAAGGACCTAAATCTTTTCACTTTGATGTGGTATAAAAGAGAAACATTGTTTCTGCCTGTTTTATCAGAGAGAGGCCATTAGGAACAAGGATTAAGATCCAGCTTTCTTCTGACTACCTTAGCAGTGTTGCTCCTCAGCAGCCTTTTCTTTTTCTTCATTGGTCTTTCTTACAGACTGTCTTGGGGGACTTTTTTACTATCACAATACCTGCCTAAGAATAGGACCCCAACACTTTCTATGTGCAAGACATAACTAAATCTGGATTGACAATTTCACTGGAGAACAAGTACCCACCAATCTGCATTAGTAAAGTAAATACCACTTGGAAACTGGAGTTCTTTCTGCTCTGTGTCCCATGTGCCTGAACTTTCAGTTCAGTACTGCCTTCTTTCAGGTTTATGTCGCTGTTTCACTGTGATAAATAGAATCCCTGCAGCAAATAGGAGGTTTGTTCCACTCCAATTCAATACCAAAGTCCTGCTGCTTTAAATGATACAGGATCAAATGTGGTTCAGGATCACAGTTTCTGGGACTGTCACAGAGAGAATCTGAGCAGGTGCAGAGCAGTTTGCAAGCCCATAGCCTCAGCAACAGACTCCTTCAGACAATTATTTTCTTTCATTTCCATTCAACAGCCCTTGCACACCTGCAGCACTTAGAAATATAGTTGTAAGAGGATGGAGAAAACTATTAGAGGACAAAAGGAGTTTGTTATGAGTGACCGTAAATAGTGAATTAAAAAAATATTCTGCTAGCCTTGACATGCCATACAGAATATAGATTAAGCCTGGAAAATCAGCTGTTGCCAGGATTGTCTGGACAAATGGCATTTAGTTAAAGTGCAGTCCACTATATAACCTCTGTAAAAATATCAAATCAAGGATTAGCCTTATCTGAGATTCAACTTGCTCATGATCTAAAATGGTTACTCCACAGAAGAATTCTGGATAAAATAGATAGATAATATCTATCAATAGATATTGGGCTGCAAATAGAAAAGAAAGAAATTTAAGTAACTTTATTAACTTTAGAGGTGTTAGGGAATATGCAGATTTTCTATTTTTAAATGAATTTCAGAGAAAAATATGTACATTTTATTTCCATAGCTGCGAGGATAAACCCACAGTTAAGAAAAATAAGAATTCCTGTTGCAGATTTCCAAGTTGTGCACTGAAAGTGAGTGACCATGAAGGGGAGCACAAATAACTGAAAGTCAAATAAGATATTTGCATAACATTAGCCCATAACAGCAAATAGCAAATGTATTTTCAAGTGTAATTATTACAAGTCAATTTGGTTGAAAAATATTTGGGAGAAAATATTATTTTAAAATAATTTTTTGATTTAGTAGTTTTCAATATTTAAAGTACCTTAGAATCTTATTTTATTTATACTCATATATCCTCATACTGAAACGAATAGATAATCTTTTTCATGATACCTTTAACATTTTAATCACCATATAATTTCTTAGATATATTTTGTATATAGAATGTATATGCTTAGTTTCAGACCAGAAATTAGACTGGGTTTTGACTGGTTTGGTTGGTTATCAGGGTTTTTTTAGTGGATCTACCAACCTTTAGATATACATAAACTGAACTACTATTATCATATTGGTTTGCAGTTCCCAGTGAGGTAGAATAGACAAAACATGTTTCAAGATGAAATGATGAACTGAAAGTTCTTATGAGAGATATCTTCGTTCTCTTGCTGCAGAATTTGAAGGTGTTGTTTTCATCCAGAGTTTGACAGAGTATTTTCTTTTTGATTTCATCCTGAAGAAAACAAAACCATTTTTATATTTCCATCTTATGTCATGGGAGATGTTGGCAACCCAGACTGGTAAGTAATGTAGCTGACTTTAGTGCCGTGCCTTAATTGAGTTAATCAGTTTGGGCAGGTTTGCAGTCTGGGTCGTGAGCATGTACTATGAAGTATGGCATTTGAATAAGTCAGTTTTTCACAATAAATATCACCATCATACATAGCTTGTGAAATTTAGAGAAAAGGAAAAAGTAATTGAAAAAATGTCAGAGAAATGTTCCAAAGATGCAATTGCTTAGTCCATCGTATATTACCTAAAGATTAATAAGATTTGAGGTTCCTCAGTATTAAATAGCTATTATTCAGTGCTTCAGCATTGTCAAGTTTGATATCTAGTACTCTGTGACAATGTAGAACAAGAAAAGTAAGCTGAGTGCTGCTGGAAATGGGAGGAAACTCAGCTTTTAACCCTGGGGTGTTATATAAGAACTGCATCACTCTGCCTGTCCAAGTTCTGCTGGCATCAGCCGAAATGCTGCAGGAGGAGCTATCTACCACCTTGATATCCCATGTAAATCCATAGCTAACAGCAACCACATCCAGAGTAAAATAGGTTTGCTCTGCAAAAAAGAAAGAATCAAAGCAGCCAAAAGTGGAAGTAGGGCAAAAGCATTTGACAGTTCGTATTTAACAAACTGCATGTAGTGACTTTTTTTCCTTGAAATTTAACTGGTTAGATACAGAACATATAAATTTTTTTTTTTCATATTTTGACCTTCTAGAAAATGTCAGTAACATTTGCAGATGACATTTTGTTAACAATATTGTTAGCCTAGATTGTTTTCATTAGAATAATTACACGTGGTAAGTGTGGGGAGGTCTATCTTTCTGTTTTCTAGCGTGCCTATTATAGAATCACAGGATAGTTAGAGTTGGAAGGGTCCCTTTAAAGGTCACCTAGTCCCACCTCCCTGCCATGGGCAGGGACACCTTTCACTAGACCAGGTTACTCAGACTCCCATCCAACTTGGCCTTAAGAACTTCCAGGGATGAGGTACCCACAACTTCTCTGGGGAACGTGTTCCTGCGTTTTACCATCCTTATTGTAAAAAAATTCTTCCTCATATCTTCTGTAAATCTACCCTTCTTAAATTTAAAGTCATTGCCCCTTGTCTTGTTACTCCAGGCCCTTGTAAAAAGTCCATCTCCCTCTTTCTTGTAAGTTTCCTTCAGGCAGTGGAAGGCTGCAATAAGGTCTTTACATAGCCTTCTCTTTTCCAGGCTGAACAACCCAAATTCTCTCAGCCTTTTCTCACAGGAGAGGTGCTCCACTCCTCTGGTCATCTTCAAGGCCTTCCTCTGGACTCACTCCAGCAGGTCCATGTCCTTCCTGTGCTGGGACCCCAGAGCTGGATGCAGCACTGCAGGTGGGGTCTCACCAGAGCAGAGCAGAGGGGCAGAATCCCCTCCCTCTCCCTGCTGCCCACGCTGCTCTGGATGCAGCCCAGGACACCATTGGCTCTCTGGGCTGGGAGTGCCCGTGGCTGGGTCATGTCCAGCCTCTCACCCAGCAGCACCCCCAAGTCCTTCTGGGCAGGGCTGCTCTCCATCTGTTCATCCCCAGCCTGTGCTGATACCTGGGGCTGTCCTGAACCAGGTGCAGCACCAGCACTTGGTCCTGTTAAACCTCATGAGATTCCCATGTGCCTGCTCCTCAAGTCCCTCTGGATGGCATCCTGTCCTTCAGATTTGTCAACCACACCACTCCACTTTGCAGATGTCATCTGTCATCCCTCTGTCATTAATGAAGACATTAAATAACACTGGTCCCAGTACAGATCCCTGAGGAAACCACTTGTTACTGATGTCCATTGGGACACTGAGTTGTTGACCACTACCCTCTGGTTGTGACTGTCCAACCAATTCATCATCCACCACACTGTCCATCCATCAAGTCCTTCCCTCTCCAATTTAGACAGAAGGAATTTGTGGGGGACAATTTCAAAGGCCTTACAGAAGTTCTGATAGATGAACAGGTTCATATCTCTGATAGACCCATAGCCCTTCCCTCGTCCACTGATAAAGTCACCCCATCACAGAAGGCCACTACATTGGTCAAGCAGGACTTGCCCTTGGTGAAGCCATGCTTGCTGTCTCCTATCACCTCCCTGCCCTCCCTGTGACTTAGCACAGCTTCTAGGAGGATCTGTTCCATGACCTTCCCAGGCACAGAGGTGAGGCTGACAGGTCAGTAGTTCCAAGGGTCCTCTTTACCTTTCTAAGAGATGAGTACAATGTTTCCCTTTTTCCAGTAACCTGGGACTTTGCCTGACTGCCACCAATTTTCAAATATCATGGGGAGTGGCTTGGCAAGTTGGTTCTCTCAAGACTCTGGGACGCAGCTCATCAGGTGCCAAAGGTTTCTGTAAATCCTTGTTCATCAGGGGGTCACAAACCTGATCTTCCCTTACAGTGGAGGGGAACTTCCTTTCCCAGTCCCTGTCTTGCAGTCCATCCACTTGACTACATAGGGCTTCTCTATACTTAATACAGCTGTTAGGTCATAGATAAATGTTAATATTAATTTATTTGCTGTTAAATGTGTCAGTATGCTCTTAAGAAAGCTTCTGCGTGAGTGTATGGGTATGAGAAATTATCAGAACAATAATTTGTCCAATTTGTCCAAAGTACTAATGTCTGGCATTTTTACTGTTAGGGCTTTTTTCTGTCATGCATTTCCCAACTTAAAAGAAGCAAAATGTGTGGGCACACAAAATTATACACCAAGACTTTCATTCTACTGTGAATAAAACAACGTATTTGAATCTTGGAACAAATACAGTACTGAGAGAAGTATATTTACATATTAAAGCAAGGGGTTATTAAAACTGTACAGAGAACGACACAAAGACCAGGGTTTTTTAATAGTATGCTAAAATATAGGAAAATGGGTAACAATGAAATTGGAAAAATGTTACGGCAAAACCAAAAATATCTTTGATGTTGAAAGAAAAATAACAAATGGTTTTATTTGATTATGACTAGGAACTCATGGAGTTTGTTTACAGATCTGAGAAGATAAAAATTGTGTTAGTACTGATCAGTATTGTAATGCTAGTATATTGTGTTGATGAGACTGAGATGGAAATTAAGTCATTAGATTGAGTGGAATGTGTTTGACTAAAACCTTGAGTCACTTATGACAATACAGGCTCTAATCAGTTGTAATACAGTCCTGCCAAAGAGCTGTGTGATCACTGATCTTGGATGTTTGGATTAGAATAAATATTCAAATTATATTGGGGTGTGTGTAATTTATACTGTTTCAAACTCCACCCCCCCCTTGGCCTCTGCTCCCTAAAATATGTATCAACATACTCCATACTGATTTTTTTGCAAGGAGAAAAGCACACATTGAACCATTGCCCAGACAAAAGGTGAAATAGTGAATCTCTTCCAATCCTGCCAGTATTGTTTCTGAGGAACTGCAATATCACAGACTCAGTGTCTGCCAAGGAAACTTCTGTGATAATACATGAATAAAAGACAGTAAAGAGGCTATGGCATCAATTTTATTTAAATATTTGAGAGTGATTAATACAGAGAAAGGCAGACTACTAATGGTTTACCCATTTGTAGATTAAACAAAGGCTCATTAGCTCACACGAGACAGTTTGGTTTTATTTTTAGCTACAGTATGGCTGGTGCAATGCCTCTTCTTTTAGCATTTTCATTTTGCATTACCTTCAGTCCTGACATGAAAGTTAACATTAATCTGCCAACTCATTCTGATTGGATTGCTTTGGAAGTCACTCCAAAGTCACAATGGCTAAATGGGATGAAGCTGTAAGACAGAAATGCATTGCAGTTAATACCTCTGCAGTACTGAAGCTAAGCCAAGGCCAGCCCTAATTCCTGAAAGAAAACAAATCCACAGTAATCCATCCCTTAATTCTGAACAGAGTGGCATAATGCCAAGAAATATAAAACATGTATTCCTTACTAAAACACTGCATCTTATTCCACCACGGTTTCCTTGGCCTTTAATTCATGTAGTTTGAGGTCAGCGAGCAGCATACATGTGAAGGTGTTATCTGTCCTGACACTTACAGCATTCCAGTGTTCTCCTGAAATAAGAGGACTTGGGGAGAGAATGGTTGCTGAAACAAATAATTTCAGGTTTTGTTGCAACAATTAGAAGGCAAAAATTAAGATAACTCCTAATTCCCTCCTCTCAGAATTCCTCTGAGAATATTTTCAGTCATTTAATCCATCTAATGTCCGTCTAGCTAAAATTACAACTGGTATTGGTTTTTCATAGTCTGGGTGAAAATTTGGTTCTGCAAAATCAAGGATGATCCCATTCATGTCTAATTAGTCTCAGTTTGGAGATTTTTATTAGCATGCTGATTTTAGCCCAAACCTAGACTGTGTTACTTAGAACTTATTCTTCCCTAAAGTGCTTTTGTGATGATAACTTATTGTGACAAAAAGAACCAGTTTAGACATTTCTATCTCCACCCAAAAATGTGTCCTTATGTAGAAATAAGCCTTAAAAATATCTTACTAACATGAAATGTCCCAAAGAAACATAATCACATTGGGATGAATTAGGTAGCTAGAAAGTATTTCTAGAGTTTAGGACTAATTTAGAATCCCTTAGGATGCCTTTGCAATAGTCTTTTTGTAATGTAAGCCTCATAAGTTATTAAAATATATTTTTTCAACCTTACGTCAAATCAAAATAGGTAAAGAATTTGTTCATTACCTGCTCAGAGCTGAAAAACAAGAATAAAGGGGTGAAATGCCTCACTTGTTTCAGGGTTGGCAGACCTTGCTGTGAATGAAATCCTCGTAACTACTGTAAGGCCTTGAAGGTGCACATAACCTCAAAGTATCAAGTGTTTCAAGAAATTATTTTTAAGTTGCTTAATAGAGTACTGGAAAAAAATCTGTTTTCAAGCATTAGATATACACATACAGAAAAAAATATTTTTGCATATTATTCTTTATGAATCCAGTTTGAATGCCTTTCTCTGACACCCAGTCAACTTTGTATTATTTCTGCTATCTTTGGTAAGACTGCCAGATTGTCATCACTACAGGAAAGAAAATAAATCTGTATGGCCTACAGAACTTTATGTAAGAGTTCTTACTGCAAACATTTCAGAAGGAGTCAAAAGATGTCATGACTTGACTTGGCATGACTTGTCAAATTTGGTGCAGAAAGCTGAACAAAGCTGAGCCTTCCCTTCCCACCGTGTTTTAATACCTGTGGTACACTTGAGTTTGGTGCCATTTTCAGTACGACTGGATGACTGGAGAGTGGTGCAAAACAGAAAATAGCCACAAGCCAGTCCTTCAGTTCTATGTGATGACATGGCCAAACTTGATGAGAAAAGAAATGCAATTTCATGTACAACCTGATATTTGAAACCGGCATGATCAACACATCAGTACCGTGCTGGTGAACCTGTTTGCTGCTCTTCAGACAACTGTAACTGCAGGTCTGTGGTAGGCACTCACATACGTATGTGTATGTCAGGTGAAATTCAGGCCTATTGTTAGCATCTACTTTTAAATGTTGAAAACCCCACTTACCTCCAGCAAATGCTGCAAACAATTGATTCACAAGTGAACTATAAGTAATGTTCACAGCACAGAGCCCGTGCAACATACTGCTTAGTGTTACTGAATATTCAGAAGCTGCTGCCTCTGGTAGCTAAATACATCATGCTCATGACAGGTTTAGGCTCCAGTAGCCCAGAGCCTAAGATCTGGCGTGTATTTTGGAGCTAGAGTATTTGCAGATTAGTGAATACCAGCCACAGGGCCAGGTATGATGTGGAAACTTGAAAATATAAAGTGTCTGTACTGATGTTCTAAATATTACTGTAAAATAATATCAAATATATATTCTGGGAGGACATGAGGGGAATGACTGACAAATGTTGCCAAATATAAAGCAGTTTAGGCAGCTAAAGGCCCAGCCTCCATCATGTGCAGGACTTCTGCTGTGGACAAATTTTTGAAGGAAAGGCTGCAGGCATGGAAAATGGATGAAACTGAGTTTAGTAAGGATGGAATTTAGCAGAATAAACTGCTAAAATGTTCATCAAAGCAAGTGTGGTGGAAGGGAAGCTGCATGTTTCAATCATGCTGCTTTGTCTCCCTTGAAGTTAGTGAACCAGGCCTTGTGCTGTTTCCCTGTACCCTCCCCTGCAGAGTCAGAGTGCTTGGCTTGACATGGTTCTAGGACAGAAGGATCTTCCACATATTTCAAGCCAGAACAATGTAGTATGTCTCCAGCACCACCATCACAACAGTACAACCTTGCAGTCTGTTCCCTATTTGGTGGGAACAGAACAAGAAGAAAATGAAACACATGGGTTAAAAAAGCTACCCCAGCCTGGTGTACACAGGGGCAGCTCAGTGTCTGTTCAATGCTTCATTATCCCCCATTCCAGGGAGATTTATTGTCTTGGAGGCAGAAGCATATGAAATCATGGAGGTAAGAATCAAGTAGTGATGTGGCTCTCTCTTTACTGTGCTGCATCTCATATACTAAATTCCAACAGAACCTGGAGTGCTGTGCTGCTAAAATTTCAATACATAAATCAAGCTACAGACTAAATATTTCAGGTTTGAGCATTTGTCCTGAGGAATTCAACAAACAAAAGGCATGACCTTCTTCTGATTATTCTTTTTTTTGTTAATATTTGCCCAGGCAAAGCTATCTTGAAGATCACTCAGAGATTGCTGTCAAAACCCAAGGTTATAGTAATATTTACAACTCGTGATAAATGATGTCTTTACTATATGGGAATGAATAATTGCATATAGAAACACTGTAATCTTGAGTTACAATTGGTAAAAAATTCAGCTACTGCAGTCCACTCCAAATTTTTAAAATGTTTTTGCTTTCTTGTGGTGCTGCAAAAATCCCTCCATACGTACTGTGGGAAAATGCTGAAGCTCATTAAACAGAAATGCCACCAAATGTGTAAAGGCTTGAATTGCATTATTTTGATCTGAATCCCAAAAATTTATAAGTGCATTCTTTTGCTACCCTGCTATAGCACCTGTAATTGAAATTCCAGGCCTGTATTCCAGACTATTTTTGACCTCTGTAGTAAGGACAAGAAGTTTGAATGAATATAGAGTCCTGACTTGAACCTTTGCCCTCTGCCTTACCACATTCTACTCATTATTCTGTTTCAATCTGTCGTTAAGGGATTCTCCCATCAGCTTTCAAATATCTAAGCATTACATATAAAACTGTGTGTGTTCAAATAAAATTAATCTCCAATGTGCCACTTTATTTTTAGTGTACCAGTTGCTAACCGAGAAAAATAATGTTTGAGCTGTTCTTGAAGTCAGTGAAAAGCTTCAAATATTCTCCCCTGAGATTTGTCAGTTGTGGGGTTAACATTTGCAGAAGAAGATTTAAAATCTCTGCTGATTCTGGCTGGCAAAGGATTACAATACAGTCTTTTCACAGAAATACTGTAGATTGTTCATGTTCTTTTGGCTTTTCTAGGGCATGGTTGAGGACTCCTAAACCTGTTGTTTCTTACAGGATATTGAATTTTGTTAAATTATGGCTTCAGCGAGGGCTTTTGAGGTATTTTTAGCAGAAGTGGAAAAAAAGAGGTTATTAAAAGGGCAACTAGCAGATGATTTGGCAGCATTACACGTAAAGCATAAGCACTGTCTTCTTCCACTGCTGTTTCTTGCTGTTCATGTTCCTCTAACAAAAATATGTCTGATATTTACATTGATCCATTTAATGTCACAGAAAGGGAAGGCGAAAGAAGACCTTTTTTTTTTTTAATCACATTTTCTTACATAAAAATTTGATGGCAAAAAACCATGTAGGCTGGTTGAGCAAATATTGTAGGAATATTTTCAAACAGTTGGGATTTTAATTAAAAAACAAAGGCATTTGTTATGGTTATTCATGACATTATTTCTGCATATACCTGAAATGGCTCCACATTTATACGGTTTGTGTAATATATCCTCATATTGCAATTATTGCAATGACATAACCTCAATTAAAAGATGTCACACAACAATAGAAGAAAAAGACTTCTGTCTAGAATATTAATAAGTGGTGCTAGTTATAGGAAAAAATTATTGATGTTCACCAAGGACTATCAGATACTTTGGAAAATAACCTGAAGAATACCATTTCATTTTCCTTTCATTCTTTTCTTATGAACAAACACAGGAGAAAAAAAACTACAGGTCATGTATTGCAAGGTAATTAATTATATAGAAAGCTAGAGATTTTGAGGTATTCACATAGACTCTCTGATTTTCATTTGAAAAAAAATATAATTTTATTGAGATTTTGTTTGCTAAACATGAGGAATGTGTTCTAGAAGCACCTGAAATATGTACAGTAATTCAAGTTCCTCCAGGTGCTTTGGACAAAACAACTCCATCGGACAGACTCCTCATCCCCTGAGCCTTCAGTGATATGTGTGTATAAGATACCACTAAATTACTATAGAGTCTTCCAGTGGTTTAGAAAACTGTGTAAGAGCTTGGCATGAGGCAGCCTCCCTGATGGTGATCTCCTTAGCACCTCACATGGCTGTGGTTCAGATGCAGAGAAGTGGCTGAAGAGCAGTGCCTGCACAAGCTAGTTCAAAACTGCAGAGACATAGAGAAGGGCTTAAAGAGGCTTGAGACTAACTGGGAAATCAAGGAAAATGAAAGGATTCCAATACTATCTGACAGATTTTTTTTTCCTTTGGTGAAATTACAGACTCTATTAAGAGGATGTAGGATTAGCTATGGTAAAAAATTACATAAAACCCTGTCAAAGTTTTATCTGTCAGTTTGATGATATCAATTAATTTAAATGCTAAGATCTGTAATGAGTGTTTTCTATCATGTAAACTGATAGATAAAAAAAATTAAATTAGAAAGTTATTACATAAATGAAAGAGTTGCATTTTGGTATAAAATGGAATTAGATGTGAAGTGGTATTTTGTCGAGACAAAAATCCTGTAAAATCATAGATTTATTTAATCTGAAAAAGAACTTTAACATTAACCTGAGACTGCCAAGTTCACCACTAAACCATGTCCATAAGTGCCACATCTATGCATCTTTTAAATACCTCCAGGAACGATAACTCTGCCACTTCCTTGGCCAGCCTGTTCCAATGCTTCAGAACCCTGTCAGTGAAAATTTTTTACCTAATATCCAATCAACGCATCCCCTGGCATAACTCGAGGCCATTTCCTCTTGTCCTGTCACTTGTTACCTGGGAGCAGAGACTGACCCTCAGATGGCTACAACCTCCTTTCAGGGAGTTGAAGAGCATGATAAGGTCTTTTACTCCAGGATAAACAATCCCAGTTCCCTCAGTCACTCCTCATAGGACTTATCCTGTCAACACCTCATTAGCTTTGTTGCTCTACTGATTTCCTCTTGCTGTACTGAAATGCAATTTCATTTCCTATCAATAATATTCTCTAAAGTTTTTTAATATAGAATAATGGACCTAAAGAAAGTTTTCTTAGTATTAATTACTATAATAGTTACTAAATTACGATAATGAGAGAAAACTGTCATTGCACTTGTATTTTCAGAATTGAAAAGAAAGTATACTTTCAGTGCTACAGAAATGTATTGTACGTACTCAGGTGCTAGAAAGATTTAAAGGTAATAAAAGGAGCAGTAACAAAACATTAAGAGCTGAGAAAATTGGCATTTATTAAAGCTACTTCAAGTGTTGATTTTGTTGTTGCTGAGAGCCATTCCAAAAAGGCCTATTAGATATTTGTTAATAACAGATCGCTTTCCTTAATATCCAGAATTTTCTTTGTACAGAATTTTTATTATCTAACTCTCTGTACAAAAGTGGAATAAAAGACTCCACATTCCTGAAGATCCCAGTGACAAAGTCTTTTGGAAACACATAAAAATAAAAAGCCAAGCTTATCTGTATACCTTAATGATATACAAAACAAGAATATCCCACAACTCAAGGACTGGAGTGTAAGGTGCTGCACCGGAGTCGGAGCAATCCCAAGGGCAAACATGCTGGGCAGAGAATGATGTGGACCAGCCCTGCCCAGAAGGGCTTGGGGGTGCCAGTGGGTGAGAGACTGGACACAACCCAGCAATGCGCACTGGCAGCCCAGAGAGCCAAACGTGTCCTGGGCTGCATCCAGCTCTGGGGGCCCCAACATAAGAATGATGTGGACTTGCTGGAGTCAGTCCAGAGGAGGACCACAAATATGGTCAGAGGACAGAGCACCTCTCTAACATGCCCAGAGTGAGAAAGTTTGGGTTGTTCAGCCTGGAGAAGAAAAGGCTTTTTTAAGGAAGAGCTTATTGTGGCCTTCCGCTACCTAAAGGGGGCTACAAGAAAGCTAGAGACACGCTTTTTAGAAGGGTGTGTAGGGACAGGACAAGGAAGAATGGCTTTAAACCAAAAGACTGTAGATTTAAAATATATATAAGGAAGAAATATGTTTACTGTGTGGTGGGTGAGGTACTGGCACAGGTAGCCCAGAGAAGCTGTGGATGCCTCGTCCCTGGATGTCTCCAAGGCCAGATTGGATTGAGCTCTGAGCAACCTCATCTAGTGGAATTTGACCCTGTCCATGGCAGGGGGCTTGGAACTACATAATATTTAAGGTCCCTTCCAACCCAAACCATTCTATGATTCTATGACTTGGTTTCTTGGCTTCAGAAAACTTTTTTATTATGAACAGGAAACACAGGAAACATTTATAGTTATTTTCTTCCTCTTTGTGTCTTGTTTATATCCTACATGGTGATAAACCTAGATATGGATTCATTCCGGACACCTTAAAATCCTATATAAATCTTCTTGCTGCAGCAACAGAAGATGCCAACTAGCTTTCCTGGAAATGGCATGCCAGCATCACGTGCAGCTGTCTAACCATGTAGGAGGGCCAGGATTATCAGAAGTGAATAATGATTCTGTTACCCAAATGAAACCTCTCCATGTGTCAGACAGCGGGTAAAGCCATATCCTCAAAATCAATATCTAAATATGTCAGAAGGAGCATACTTAACATCTTTGGAAAATCTTATCATTTAGGACAAGGACTGCTGTTAGGTAATGACAAAGCCAGTGAGTGTTATGATATATTGCCTTTGCCCTACAGACCTTATCCTGTGAGGAATGTTTGCAAAGATCCCCGATCAGATATTATTTTCTTGTGACACAAAAACTAATTGAAAATACATTGTGAGGTTTCATAACTTAAAAGATGTTCCATAAATTCATCTTTATGAATTCAGATTGTGGAAAGAAGCATGATTCTTTCACTTATTTTGAGTGAAAAGGTTTGAAAATGTATGTTCTTTCCTTCTGTGTCAAAGTGATACTGTAGGAAAACACTAGACAGGTGAACTTAATGAATGGTTGAAAAAAAATCAGCCCAGGAGTGGTCAGTTATAACGGTATGTCTTATTATCTCTCTAAAAAAACCCTGAAAAGTCAATTACTCTGTAATTCCATGAAAAGCTGACTAACTTTTTTTCAGGAATACCTACGCGTTGCACTGTAAATGCCAAATGTGGCAACTTCAGTACAAGCAAACATGGAATCACCTGTCACTCATTTCTTTCAAGCCAATCTAAGAGACAACACATGCCAAATGATCCTTCTGTGTAATGTGTAAGAAAAAAAATACACTTTGTGCTCCTAAACACTATCATTCAGATTTTTATTATGCAGGAAAAAGCGGTTTTGTAGAAATAAAACCATCACCACCACCAGAAGACCAAATGATTCAATGTGTTCTATGCCAATTTTTTCTGTGCAAATTCAGTATGCCAGATAGGGAAGAAAAAACTTTTAGGAAAGGAACAGGCTATTTCATACAGAGCCTGCACTTTCAATTCACACAAAATTTTTTTTTTCAGAAAGGACAATTTTATATCTTAAAGAATTGGAAATGGATTCAGGAATGAGTTCATGAAGTAGAGCACTCTCAATTTTCCTATAGAGCTAGACTAGGAAATGTGAAATGAGTAGTTTTCACACCCACTTACTCAACAGTTGTGGGAAAAGTCTCCACTGCTCACAGTCTTTAGCCTCTTTGTGAGACCATATGTTTTTAAACAGCGCCAAGAATCTCAGGTTTTTAAAGGAGAAATAACAATCCAGGATAGCAAGTCAGCAACTCATAAGTGTTTCTGGTAAGCAAGAAGTCATATGTTATGTTATGCCTAATCTTTCAAGGTCATAATATAGTAGGACATTGATGTATTTTCTGAAGTGGACCCAGTAAAGAACATTCATATTATTAATAAGCAAGATCCTAGAAGTATATGCGTGAAAATATTGTACAACTAGTGATATATACTCTGAACCAGATTATTTGGAAACCAGCACAAGTTCAGTTTTACAAAAACAGTTTTGGTAAGCTGAAAAGAGTACAAGAAAACTAAATACAGAAAGGAGAGGCACTTGTTTCAGTATTTTTAATGCTGGTCTCCTTCTGCAGTGTGCAATGGTGATTTTCTTTTCAGATGATTACTAATAAGATGGAGATTGCATGCCTCTATTTTTAAATCAAAAGGTGTGATTGTGTCCTTAAGGAATGACACTGGATAGTGCAAAGAAAAGGATCCCCTCTGTGCAAGAACTGTTTTAGTTTCACTATTTTTGAACATTGATGTTTCTTTATTAATAAATACACAGTCCAAGTTCTAGGATTGGATTAGATTAGAACAGGGTTTAGGAAGGGATATAGATTTATCTCCTCTTTTCACTCCAAAAAGTGTTTGTTTTGTTTACTCCAGCACAGAGGACTGAAAATCTAACCATACTCATCAACTGTGTGGATGGTTACTGGATTTGCTGTCTGCTGACTTGTCTTAACTGTTTATTTTCTTGCACCAAACTGTCTGTATATGTCCTCACTTCATGAGATTGGAAGAAAGAAACACTGGGAATCTGCTGCTTGAAGTCAGTTGGTGTCAAAGCTAGTGAGGAAGTTGATAAAAAATAACCTGTCTTACAGAGAAAAATAGAGCAGAATCTGTCTCAAAACTGTGGAGGAGAACTCTAAAACTCAAGATGTGCTTGTGTCACCCCCAAAAGCAAATAGTAGCCCCTAAGATGTGTGGGAGGCCTCAGGAAACTGTCACTGGATACTTACGGAATTTACTGACCTTGAGATTGAAGAGAATACTGAGGAAGGACAAGATGCAGAAGGTGGGTCATAAGCATGGAACTCTCTATTATACTGTAACAGCTGTTGCTATCAGAGCAAAAACATTTCCATTCCTCTGATTCCCACTCTGAGCCTGAATGTAATCCTATGGCCTGGCCAAGGTAAATAGTGCACAGATCAGGCAGACCAGCACAGCACTTTCAGCAGAGGGCAGTTATATGAATAACATTGCTTTAAATGTCCACAAAAATAATTTATCCCTCTTGATTTACTATAATGATCTATTTGTTTGACTAATTATTTTTGTGAAGAAAATCTTCTCTTGCCTTATGCTATAAAATCACCACGAAAACATCCTCAACTTGGTGTACTACACTATATGTATTGCAAAAATATTCTCCACCAGTATAAAGAAAGGCTTTAAACATGTCACTCCTTATTAATATCACAGCATTAGGAACCAGAGACAAAAGGGAGGAGGGCAAGGACAAAATTGTTGTTTTATTTAGAAACAAAGTACATGGGGGAAAACGTCTCACTTATTACAAGGCACATGGTGATGTCACATTCCACAAAGATTTTGGTGCAAGGAATCTAACAGTCTATATCTGTTAATTTTTATAGCACTTAACACTAACTAGAGCAGAAGGAAAATACAGTATTTCCCTTTACTGCTAAATATAGGAATCTCATGGAGCCTGTAGGTAAATTCTTGTTATCTAAGGAACCGCTCATTATTCAGTCAAGTCTTCACAGGAGGACAAGGCTATCACACACTTTTGAGATGCCTGATAGTGGCTGTTTAGAAAAGTCTCACCCGAGCTCATTCTTTAGATAAATTACCTCTTCAATGTGTTTCCAGGTAAACCATGGTCTGCATGTCAGCTATAGGGCAGATGGCTCTATAACAGAATGATACCTGTATACCTGTGCCTCCCACAGCCTCCTTTCCTTTAAAAAGAAACTTGAACGGTCAAGAAAGAAAACCGCTGCAGTGTAGTCCCAAGTTTTCCATGGTCTGTGTGGCTGGAAACTGAAGCTGCAGAAGGAGCCAGTCAGCCTGCCATGTAAGTGCAGCCAAACAATGGTAATGGAATCTCAATGCACTGAATTATTGTGTACATAATGGCATGCAATCTTATGTGACATGAGTACTCAGAGGAAAGGGTATTTTATTGATTTGGATCATAAACACCTTCTGGCAATATCATGATGTTGACAAGATATTCAATTCTGTACCCACATTATAATACACCCATCATATGCATTTTTTTTTAGCCAGAAGGCTACTAGTTTTTATGTAACGTTTTTGCCACACTTTTTTTCACCTTGCCAGATTTATAGCAGGATTACTTTTAATAGAAATTTTGAAAATTGAAATGATTTGTCATCCACATATGTAGCAGAAATGAGAACAGAATCAACACCTTCAGATACTGATAGCTTATTTATCAGTGCTTTTAAAAAGTTATTTATTCTGATAGTTCATAAAAGAGTTTGATAGCAACTGCTGATACCAGGAAGCATGGTGTTATTCAATGCATACACAAAAACCAAATATGCAAGGCAGAAAGTGCTGCCTGGTTGAAATCTGTTTCAGCTGTTTTGAAACAAAAGTACAAAGTGGTAAATAGACTATAGAGTATGATCTACTTCACTGTTTGCAGTTCATGGTGATAGATACTCCTTAATAACCATGAAAGTTGATGGACACTTGAAACATAACACACAGTTTTCACAGTGCTTTCCCTGATTTGTCAAGATTCTGCAATTAGCAAAGGTTCAGACATACATTTGAAAGCATACAGCACTATTTCTGCCTCCAGCATCTTCAAGACAATCAGAGCACAATGTGACTGCAGTTATTGACTACTGGACAACATCACTTGCAGGTTATTCAAAGTGTTTCAGGAAATTTTCTCTTCTTGTGTAATTTCTAGAACCAGAAATGGTATGGTACCATACCAAACCTGCTGAACTTTAGGGTTATGTGCTGTAAAAAGATGTATGATACAGACATTTTGTAAAATAGACAGTTCAAATATTGTATCATCCTGAAAGAAAGGTGTTTCAAGGAGAAGGAATGTCCAGCTTTTGGAGATCCTTTCTTAGATGGAGGGTAACAGCTGTCTAAAGACTGGAATAGTGAGATGGACTGTGCTGAGTGTAGCTAGACAATGAATCGGTGCTGTGGCAGGGAGATTGAGTGAATTCATTTATAGCGATAAACCAAATCACAAAGGAGAAAACTATGAAAAGTTGAAGATCAGTCTGTGGTCTGATGCAAAGAAGGAAGCAGTGATTTCTAAGTTGTCATGTTAGTCCAGAGGATTTGGGGTTTGATGCATTTGAGTAGATACCCAAAAACAAACTGCATCTTATCCTGGGCCTAAATGCATAAAAACCTATACAAATGTTTAATGTTACATAGATGCTGTAGACATGTTTAAGATTTTGACAAATACATGTCTGCTTCCCACTTCTGCATCAGAAACTGGGCGTAAACATTGACTGACAAGCCATCTGACAATAGATTATAGACTGAACGTCTGAGGATTTAAACGTCCCAAGTAAAAAATTTCCCTGTCCTCAGAAGAATTGTAGAAGTTAAACATTTCTCATTCTTATGCCTCCAAGGATTGAAATGTACAGGCTCAGTTACCCCCCAGCTGCATGACTCTTGTGTGAGTGATGATGGGCTCAGCCATCCATGCAATGCAGAGAGAGATAGTGCTCACATTACGCCACCACAAATGTGTTGTATCCTCATGCCTAGTGGAAGAGGGGAATTTGGTAACCAAAACTCTTCATAGCTAAAAGCTGACTGCTTGGCAAACTACTGTTGATGCTCTTTAGATTCTTCAGTTGTGCTGAAATACTAATGGGGATACTGATTCCTACTACAGGCATTTTAGAAATCATTTTGATCCTGGGAGAAAAGGTGCCCAACCCTTCCCAACATTTGAAGTGCTGTGTTGGTTCAATCTTTCTTCTTCACTGGAGAGGCCCAAATGCACCTTGAGTGAGTGTTACAGGTGGAGTAAAGGCATTACTGTTTTGGGGATTAACGTCTGTTAACTTGCTGATCTGGTGAGGGAGAAGAATGATAATATGCTGAAAGCACAGCTGTAAGAGAGAGAAGAATGCATTCTATTTTTCTCTCTCCATGTTAATTTAAATTTCTCCCTTCCATTTCTACAAATAAAGCAGTAGTTTTAGTTTACATGTGTCAAAAGACTTGGTGCAATGATTTTTTTAAAAGAGAGTATTTTGATACTTGTAGAAATAGTGCCTAAAAATATTTTAACATTCTATTTTCATTTTTAATTAGTACTGTTCAGCCAATCCCAATTTATTCACAGATTGAAAACATTTTTTCTCTATTTTTAAGGGAACCAAGAAAAATCTAAAGAAACCAAATAAATTTAGAAAAATCTAAAATTGATCTCTGCCTTAACCTCTCCTGGTAAAGTCATGCAAAAAACATGGCCCTTGGGATAGCTACAAAGTGGGGTTCATAATTGTAACCTGATTCATATTTTTTGCATATAAAAGTTACAAAAAGGCTAAGAACATTGGGTTATGTAAAAATATTGAGACATGTAAATATCTTATGTCTGGGCTGCAGTTAAGGGAGAGAGAAAGGAGCCTCCAGTGAGCCATTCATTCCACTTAAAAAAATTGGTTGCTTGAGACTTGCAGAAATAATTGCCCACCCCTTTCTCTTCAGCAGAGATGGACAACTAGCTTAGAAATTACACTTAATTTTCAGCAGATGAAACATGTTACTACGGAAAAGAAAGTAGAATTAATGTTCAGTTTTTCTTGTAAAAACTAGGAAGATCGAAGTGATCAGAGTTTGAGAGGTCTCTACCCTCTGATGTAAATATTTCATTATTTTTCTGCTTGTCATACTATTTCTGTCAGCTTGTTTTAGGTTTCTTAAGAATGGCTGTGAGTTCTTGGCTGCATACTAATACAGCTCAAAATTAGGTCCCATATGGTTCTGGACACCACCCAACACCAAAACCAGAAGGAAGGGTTACTTCTAATGGGGGAATTTAAATCTATCCCACACTCAGAAATCTGAAAACATTCAGACTCAAAGTTCTTTTTTGTCTGGGCTCTACTTAACATCAAAAATCTAAATGTAAAATACATGACAAGAGGAAGACAATGCAGAGAGAGGAAAGAGTGAGTAGGCAGAATTCCACTCTGCAAGGCCAGGAATAGATTTGCTGCTGTTAGCAGATCTGCCACTAAACAGAGAGCACAATGCTGTAAATATCACAGCATGGCACTATCTGCATCTTACAAAAGATCACACCAGGGTAATACTGATGTGGTCTCTCTCCTGTATACAGCTCCAGCAACAAAAGGCGGGAGAGTTGCCATCATGCCCATACATTTTATGCTGCAGAAAGGGTGCAAGATATTTTTATAGCTGTCTGGTTTCCCTCTTTTCCTTTAGGCGTCTTTCCTCAGGCAGCCTTCCAAATGCAAGGCCATCAAACAAGAAAAACAAACAAATAAAATAACTGGATCAGCACTGCACATACAAAACCTAGGAATTTTAAAGAAACAGGTTAGAAATATGGGGTTTGCATGGCTTGCAGTTTGAAAGGTCAGAAAGCAGCTAAAACCTGGCAGCTAATCCCCAGTGCTCACTGACAATATCCTAAACCTGCCTTTTAATGCTTTATTCTTGAAAGGCATATAAAATAGGCAGTAATTACAAAAAGTTTGGGAAACTCCACATTCTTTGCTTATTTTCAGTTCTTCTTCAGTGATGCTTCATTCAGGATCAAGCTTTTATAATCCATGTGTCTTGCAGGCACATGGAGTGAAAAAGGTTTGCAAAATTCTTCAAAACAAATTAGATACGACTGAAGTGATAGACATCATTGACTATGGTGAAAGCCCATTGTCATTGGCCAAATTGGTTTTAATAGAATTGGATCTAGGTGAGAATTTTAGAGGCCAAAACCAGCATTTCTCCAAGATTTACTGGGAAGTATGCATTGTTGCTATTGTCCTCTCTTCACTGCTGCCCATGACTCATCTTCTAGAGCACTGCAACTGCAGAGAAACTCCAGAGAAAAACGTTTCCAAAGCATTTCGTGCGTGAGTGGGAGGACTGAGAGAATCCATAATGCTGCACTCTTCTGGGAACACAAGTATTACCTGCACTAGGATTAGGATAGATGGGAATTATTAAGGCCAGCTGATTCAGTGTAGGATTTCCACTCTCATCACATCTCTGAACGGACACATGTTCTTTTTGCATGGCTCATAAGGTTCATGCAAGGGACAGTATGCAACCCATTTAACCTGAGACTACTGCTGTGACTAAAGACAGGATTTTCACTAATATAAGGCAATGTTATGTTCATTTTTTTTCCTGGAGCAACAGAAAGAACCAGTTAGGTAAATGAAGATCTTTGTAAAGACTATTGGAATATAGAAGGAACATCCTATATGAAAAGAGATGAGAAGTGGACAAAAAAAGTGAGGGAAGTAAGCTAGAATGGGAAGTGGAATGGTAATAATAGAAAAGAAGATGATTTAGTTATACACGACTAGGAATGGAGATATGTCTTAGGAAGGCCAGAGTAAGGGGAATACTAGCATTTAGACACCATCACAAAAGGAAGAGAAAAATCTGGAAATTCTTTCTTACAGGCATGAAGAGAAATCACAAAGAATGAGATGTGAAATTGGGTAGAAAAATTCAGGAAAACTAAATAATTCAGAAAGCCTTTTTTATTGTTTAAGGTATCTGAGTTGTAAGTTTTAGTGCTACACTGTGAATCCTACTCTGCATCTTATTTTGCTTTTCATGTCTCATCATGTAGAATCTTTCTGGTACTCAATACTTCATTGTGGCATTGGGAAAGAAAGAACACACATTTTGCTGCTGATCCCAACCCCACCAGTTATTCTGAATTTTGCCAGTTTTTGTATTTATGTGCTGTCTTCATGCACTGCAGTACAGTCTTACCAGAAAGCTGATGGTAATATGTAGAAAATCGTTCCATAGAACTCTGCATCATATGTACCCTGAAAAATCAAGGCTTGAATGTTTCTATGTAATCATATCTAACAAGGACTCTCTCACTGAGGTAAGAAAGGAAGGCAATGAGAACTCATTATTTGAGACCTGATAGACTTTGGCATCCCTACAAGAATGACAGACTTGTTTCTTGAAGGGCAGAAGGTCATGAACAAGCAGAAGATGGATGTATAAGAAGTATAGAATATATAAGAATATAATATCGTATTAATTCCACGTGTCAGAGGAATTACACACATTGATCCAGCAGGAGAGAGAGGAAGAAACAGACTTTCTGCAGAAATATTCATCAAGTAGGAAACACAGCGGATGGTGCTGCAGAGTGTGGGGTGAGAGAACACATAGCTGAGGGAGATAACAGGAGGAATAATGTGTGTTTCTAGATTAAAGAGTACAGAACTGATTAATTAAGTGGGACATGCAATATTGCACAATGGCATTACTGCAGGCAAAACAGAGAATGAATTTCTTGAAGGTTGTGATCAGCAAATTGGGATTTTCTCAGATTTTTAACTTAAAATGTGCTATATTATTCTTGTATCAGGGAAGACAGTACGGATCACAATTGCACCATCCTCAGTAAAGCAGTAAAAGATCTAGTGCCCAAGTGTTGTGAGTTAACCCTGGCCAGAAGCTCAGCTGCACAGAGTCTCTTGCTCACTCACTCCAGCGGGATAGAGGGGAGAATTGGAAAAGCGAGGACACCCAGGGGTTGAGATAGGGACAGTTTTATATGGAAAGGGAAACAAAACCTGTTTATGCAAGGAAAGAAAGGCATTAATTCACTGGCAGGCAGCTGTTCAGTCATTTCCAAAAAAGAGGGGCTCCATCATGCATAAGAGTTACTTGGGAAGACCAGTGCTTTAACTCCAAACATCTCTCCCACCCTTCCTGCTTCTTTCCCCAGCTTTTTATTACTGAGCATGACATCATGCAGCATGGAATGCTCCTTTGGTCAACTGGGGACAGCTGTCGCAGCTTTCTTGTGTACCCCCAGCCTAATTGCTGTTAGGTTGAGGGTGAGAAATCACAGAATCACAAAATGGGTCAGGTTGGAAGGGACCACAGTGGGTCATCTGCTCCAACCTCCCTGCTCAAGCAAGGTCATGCCAGAGCATGTGGCACAGGTTTGATCCAGACAGTTCTTGAATATCTCCAGTGAGAGAGAATCCACAACCTCTCTGGACAGCCTGTTCCAGTGCACGGTCACTCACACAGTAAAGAAGTTCTTCCTCACATTCAGGTTGAACTTCCTGTGCATCAGTTTCTGCCCATTGTCTCTTGTCCTGTTGTTTGGCAGCACCAAGAAGAGCTTGATGCTGTGTAATCACTGCTCAGCAGTACAATAACTAAAACACTGCTGTGTTATCTATACTGTTTTGTTCACAAATGTGAAAAATAGCAACCTACCAGCTGATATATATGAAGAAAATTGCCCTTCAGCTCTGTAAAAAAAATAGGGTCTCTCCATGTTATCTTTTTATTACAAAATGTTGGAACTTATTGAGAATTAACTTGGCAAACAAAGGATCAGGAGAGGAAACTTAGATATCTACATGTGCAAGAGAGGACTAGCAACATCCTGCCCTTACTGTTTGAGCATGCTTTTTTTGATGATCTGTGGGGAGCTCTCTGTCACACAAATGGAGCTTCCTTTTCAGTATGGGTCTGGAACTGCCACCATCAATATTGCCAGCTCTCAGGGCAGTGATTGTCACGCAATGGGGGAAATGGCTGAAGCAAAACCAACCCCTTAGCACTTCTCCCCTCTGCACTTGCCTTTAGGGATGCCTTGGATGAGTGCTCAAAGATTATATAACCTGGCAGCAGCTCTTTAGGCTGGTTTGTGAGCCTACAATATCTGCTATAGCTTGCTCTGAATAAAATGGATGTGCTTGCTCAGAGTTATTTAAATACTTCTGTCATGGATGTAGCTTCTCTCAGAAGATAGGCATCATCAAAAGTTCACATTTTTTACTAATTAAAACAGTTTGCAGTAATTAAATTGTATGTGTCTGTGTTTCTACTTCAAAAAGGCTAAATAGTTGGCAAGTATCCTAAAGCGGGATTAGACTGCAGACCAGCTCAGACAATGCTTCCAGGCATCGAGGATGTACTGCAGAATCAGTTTAATAAAGTCTGATTAGATTACTTTCTCCAGTCAATTTGAAGCACTGTGGCCATGGGATAAATCATCTTTTTATCTCACCACACTGCTCTTTTTCTTTGCTAAATCATATTTTAAAAGCACTAAACATGTTTTTTAAATATCTATTTATTTACAGATGCAAAGAAGCATAACCTCATGAATTCCCTGTTGTCCCAATGCAATTTAATATTCTATCTCAGTTGAAGGATCGACTTTGCTCGCAAAGTCAGTACTCAGGTTTCCCTTCTTTATATATCTCTTTTTCCTCTACATAAATAACCTTGTTAGCATTACAGGGAAACAGTCCTGAATCTCTTATCTTGATTTGTCAAGACAACAGCTTGTACTGAAAATAGCCATAAAGTTAGATGTTTCTGACAAATTACTAGTATAAGCAGGGTGTTGAACTCCAGAGATTTGTGTTAACATGTATATGGATCTGAATATCTTTAAACTTGATTTATTGCATGCTATGTGGAACAAGTAAAGAGTTGTTCAGAATGGCTGAGTCTAGAACTCCTTTGTTTTAGTCTTCAATGCTTACAGCAACAGAGATTGCATTTTGCTCTTTTCCTACCTAACACCATGACTAGTAGAAGCTGTATTTAAGGATTTAACTCAACAAAAAACATGCCTTCCTCTGACCTCTTCTTACGATGCTGTAAGAGACCTTGGCAGCCAGTTCAGCTCCTTGAAAATGCATTATTCCAGTCTGGTTTGCCTTTCACCAGTCTGTGCCCAGTCAGTTTTTCAGTCTTTTATGTGATCTGATCTTTCTTATGTTGATATAAAAATTCTGTTGTATTGTATACATTTGCATTCCATTTTCCATTGGAATAAAGAAACATTTCACCTTCTTCCAAGGTTATTAGTTCTATAAAATACCATATTAAGAAATAAATATTGCTCCCCATGGGCTCTGGAATAACATTCGGTAAAACTACTTGTAGTACCTGGAGGTGATAAGAATATACAGTGTCCAAACCAGAGGCCATCTTCTATGTCAAGGACCAACCCTATGAAATGCTGCTTAAGTTTCTGTCTCATTGTTAACTTCCGAACAAGGATTTTCAATGGTTTGCAGACTCATTCAAGTGAAATGGCCTAGGATGAATTTAAAAAAAAAAGTTTAAAGTTGCGTTATAATTGTCTACTGTCACAAGAATGACTACTTGTGATTATCAGCTTAATACATTAAGCTGATAATTTAAAACAGATTATGCCTGTGTGGTCTGTCCATACGTTCTTGTGTTCATACCTTCTCGTTTATTTTCTTCTAGCATAATTAACATATAATTTCCCTCAAATTACATTTATTCACTGTTTTCAAACAGGTGAGCAACGTATGGAAAGACAAATGAGGGGAAAAGAAAGAGAAGCAAAACCTTTCCTTCATATTTTCTGGAGAGTCCTCAAGGACTAGACGAGGACTGCTGACACATCCTGTTAGGTTGCTGCTAAAAATTTTTTAAAAATCAGACTGCAGCCCTTGTGGTGGCTTTTTCAATAAGCTTTTTGAGGGTTTCTCACTTGGCACTAGCTACCATTAATAGCTGGTGCCCAGTAAATAAAAGATAATATCTCAAGCTTCTACAAAGAGATGCAACAACCCAGACATATATATAGTTTGAAAGCCTGAGATGTCTAGTCTGGCAAACCATGCTTCCTTAATTTCCTTTGAGAAATTCATTCTCCTGTGAAACCTTACAAAAATTGAACACTGATGCACTTTGAAGCCAGGATTGGTGGGGCTTATCTAATTGCTAGTGAAATGTGACTAGATGCTGTTAAAACTTGGTTAAACCTTGCAAACCAACTCACTCAGCAAAACAAGTTAAAATAATCTGGATAGGAGCCAGAAGAGATGAGACAGGATTATTTAAATCTAATATGTGTTAGAATACAGCTTAAGTCCTCTGACCCTAATCACTTTCCACCAGAGTACATCAAATTAGGATCCTGGGACAATTTACGTAGGAGTCTGAGTAAATGTACTAGCTTTGCCCTATGGAAGAATTTATGGAAAATTCTTCCATGAAAAAACATGGATGGCCTCATATTGCTTCCAGAAGCTATCTATATGCATGAGAAAGCCCAGCACAAAAACTGCAGCCCTGGTTCTGATCCTGAAGTATAAATACAGTGAATGAGGAGTAAGATGTGCTGCACCTTTAACAGCCTCTGATGCTGCTCTTTTTCACATTACCTCATAAAGTTAACTCTGTGTAATAATAATTACTGTATAGCTTGCAGGTTTTCATTTTCTTTAAGCATTCTTGTAGAATTCTGTTTGCTTTCAAAACTGCCTTTCTCAGCTAATGGCCTGGAAAAAGCTGAGGTGAGCTTGGATAACAGGATCCTCTCTGCTGTGCATTGTTAGAGAAATGTCAATTGGGTCATGGTAATGACATTGCTTTAATGAGGGAATTGAAATTCTTGGGAGAATTCTGACATGGCAATACTCAGAAGTGCTTTGGACCTCTCCAATTGCCTCTCTTACTCTAAATAAATGGGGTGCTCTGTAGAAACTAGTGAAGATCATTAGTGCTGACACCTGGGGTTGTTTATTTGGCATGCATGCATTTATTCCTGTTTGTTCTTGATGGGGGTTATTAGATAGGTTGGAGGCAAAGTAAGATATATGTCAATTTTATCACTTTGCTTTACCTGATTTTCCAGTTTTTCATTGCTGCATTTATTTTTCTTGGGGTGTTCAGACTGTTCTCAAAGCAGGACTGTGAACAGCTTGCCATCGAACAACGTGCATAGAACCACATTTCTGATCATTTAGTTATATAGGTGTAAATAAATAGTCTTCAACATTCTACTGTGTTTAAGTCATGGAAAACTTGTCAGATAAGTAAGCAATTAGATTTACTGGGATAGTTCCTGAGGTACGTCCTAGCTGCTTTCTACCTCTTCTGTATCACAGGAGTCAATGCAGCTAGCTTCTTCCAATTTAGGAATATTCTATGAAGCATACCAAAAATAGAAGACCAGTTGAAATAGCTATTACCTGGATCTAATCTAGCTCTTTAAGATTTACAATGTATAGTTTAAAAAAAAAAAAAAAAAAAGGCTTAGGAAAACTTGTGATCTATTTTGATACTGATTGAAAGAATGCAAGATGATTTTTCAGAGCAATGAGTTCAAAAAGCAATATATGTTTAGAAGACTAACATGTATACAGTGGTGCTATTTTAAACTGGCAGCAACCAAATGTCTGCAGTCTTTGACTTTCTGAATAAGATGAAGCTGCTCATCGCTGACAAGCTTTTAAAAAACAACTGCAGATGTGACAGTCTGTTTTGTAAGTCAACATTTTCTGTTGTCTGAGTGAAATCTCTTGCCGGGTAACAGAACTATGGAAGCATTTCTGCTCTCAAAACAAAAAGCCAAGAAACTCCTGGCTTTTTGCCAGAACTGAAGCATTCTAGAAAGAATTTCACCTGAGATACTGCAGTGGCAGCATTTACTTTTGTGAATGAGAGCTACTATTTCCACTTAGGAAGCAATTCCATGAGCCTGTACATTAAGGACTTTTAAAAATGTTCCCTATCCCCTCACAAAATCCTTGCATTTCTCAATAACTAAAGTAACACATTTCTCAATGATCTAAATAATATACTAGAGATGAACAAATCATTTGATCATAAGGCCACATATCAATTTTTATTTATAGTCTCACAAGGGACAAAACTGTTTACCCTAATCAGTATCTCCTATTGTTCAGCAGTTCATCGATGAGGCTGTGACTTTAAACTGTCTCTAGATCCAAATTCATATTTATTTTGAGGCTTAGACTAGAATCCATACCAGAATCAGACATAGTACCATGACAGTGAGTGTAATTAATGTCAATCATCTGTTTCAGATACCTGTCTTATTTCAATACAACTCCTCTTCTGGAAGCAAGAAGTCCTTCACAGACAAAGAAAACAAAGTTTGGCTCAATGCAATTCAGAACTGTGACTAACCACACAAAGCTGATGAATTTTCTGCTGCAGTGGTTGCTACAGTTCATCTCCAGCCACGTAAAGTAGTTCTTCTAACAACTGCAAAAATGCTACTACAAAGCTTGCTGTGTTCCCTTTACAGAACTCAGTAAAGGCCTATTGGACTATGGTTTTTACCTATCATCTTCTCCACATCTAGATTTATTCCTAAAGCAGGTAATTAATTGTACGACAAAAAGGGTTCTCGTAGGAAATAATTGTTACATTGTAGAAAGCTGCAGTGTTTGATGGGGAACATTTCAAATCTAAAATGACCACATTCAAGAGATGTCTTTAACAGTCAAGGTGTCAGGACACTGCTCGGTCTCAGCTGCTAAATTAATTTCAGTCCATAATGGCCCCAGAAGATACCCAAACCAGGAATTTTTAGCTTTCTCTCTTTCCTCCTCTCCCTTTCAGAATTCTGTGTGATTAATTCCTAACAGAATAGGTCCAGATGGACTGGCTTATGTTTACTGACTCTGTTGTGATGGCCTTTCTTATGTCTCTGGTTTCTGTTTCAAAACTTCAGTCCTGTTCTTCTTCCTCTTCTGTCTTCTTCCCATCCTTGTAACTAACTTTATCCTTTTTCAGGAATGTATGGATGTTACTTTCGATTATTACAAGTTTCACAGTTCTTTGCTGACTGCTAAGTGTCTCCTTTGAAGTTCTGCTTTAAGTAGTTAAAAGGTTTTAGGGGGGACTTGAAAGCTCAAGGTTCTGTTTACATATGGATGAGCAGAACTGAGGCCCAGTCTTACCTGATAATTATATATGGCATCACTTGGAAGGAACATACGTAGCTGTGTTGAGGATGTGCCTCTACTTTCATTGTTTCTTTTATTTTGAAAGCTTAATTTCCTTCTAATGGTAAAATCCTCACCTAGTAATTGAATTGAAGTTATTTAAATAAAGGAAGATATAAGATTTTGATGCAGGAAATGAAACTTTTTTTCATCCTGTTAATTTCTTGTACTTATCTGACTTTGTAGATCAGATGTTTTAATTCTAAACTCCCCACTGTCCATAAAGTCATCTTGGATGAAAAAAAAAGTCAAAACAGACATTGTACCTTAAAATAGCAAATTGTCACAGCTGGAAAATGTTTGTTGCTTCTCCTCAGCAGTGTGAAAAGCAGAAGAGAGAGAAAAACATCAGTCTGTTTATTCAAGCTGCTAGTAATCTTAACCCTGCTGCTGTCAATCTGTCCCTTCCTCCAGTCAGAGTATCTGGCAGTTATAAACACATATTCTTCCCTTTCAAAAGTCATTATCTGGGCACCCTGGCAAGAACTGCTTGCTGACAGGTAGAAATTATCCAAGGATGTGATGTATTTATCATGATATGCACTTTGTGCTAGGCATGAACACTCTCAAGACAAGAAGTGGAGTAGTTGTTTTCTGGGAGACTCATTACACATGTCAGAAACTGAACCTTAATTCTGCATCTTTGGATTTTTGCTGTTTAATTGAAAACTGTCTTTCACAATTGTTTAATGTTTTGAAAAATCAGGGACATCAGTTGTAAGCACAATGCATTTGAAAATGAATATGTGGTTATTGACATGATATATAAACTTAGCTTTGGTGTACCTTAGGGTTATAAGCAGGGATTAGAAATAAGCAAGCATACAGCGACATGAACAAAGACTGCCACAGCAGCACCTGTAGGACCATGCTGCTTTGGTAAGACAAAACCTCTCAAAAGTAGGTATAAGAACATTGCACTAGTGTTCCTTAGCTGGAACTCTCACATTTTTAACAGGATACTCTGTAGATGCAGATAAACCACTCTGCTTACTGGCTGAGGAGGTGCAGGCAGTAGAGAAGCAGGCAACAGATAAGGAGTGCACACCTTTTTAGCCAATCACTTTCACTAATGCATGGTATGTTTAAGAAATCCTTTTACCATAAGCTTGCTTGACACAACCTTAAGACTTATTACTAATCCCTCTAAAGGATTTTTTTTTCTTGATTGTCTAATGAAAGAACTCAAGTTAAGTGTACTGAGCAAATTAAAAAATGAGGCAGGCTGAGGGAAGCAAGCCAGAAAATCACTGATGATATACAGGGGATCAAGAGACTTTCAAGTGGGATGATTCACAAGGGTAGGGGAAATGGTTGTTTAAAGCATAAGAATAAAGATCAGTTATGCAACTCCATGTTTTATTGCCCAAATGCAGCTTTAGCACCATCTGCTCATAGTACTCCTTCTGCACTTTGGGAGAGGACTACCTCTGTCTCCCAAGGAACTGACCCATGTCCTCCAGTTCCAGATGTAAATCTCCACTTCTTTTTTCAGTTGAGCTACATGGATTTGGCTGTTTGAGAAGCTTCCACATCCAGAGAGCTGAGAACCATATTCTATATTGAATACAACATTTTTACTACTGACTGACATATTACAGCACCACTTCCAGCATCATCAATAGAAAATGTTCTTCCTTTGTACTAATTCAAAAACATTCAAGCTACAATAAAAGGGTATATTTGTGGTGGGTTGACCCTGGCTGGATGCCAGGTTCCCACTAAAGCTACTCTATCTCCCCTCCTCAGGTGGACAGGGAAGAGAAAACATAACAAAAGGCTCATGAGTTGAAATAAGGGCAGGGAGAGATCACTCACCAATTACCATCATGGATATATGAGACTTAGAGAAATTAGTTGAATTTATTACCAATCAAAATCAGAACAAGATTATGAGAAATAAATCCAAAACCACTTTTTTTCCCACTCCTTCCTCCTTCCCAAGCCTAACTTAATTCCCAATTCCCTACCTCCTCCCTGCCAGCACTGCAGGGCAATGGCGAATGGTACTTACAGTCAGATCTTTGCATGCTGCTTCTTCTGCTGCTTCATCCTAAGGAAGAGGAGTCCTTTGCCTGCTTCAGTGAGCAGCAAAGGACAGGAAAGTTTCCCACAGGAGACTTTTGTCCACAAACTTCTCCAGCTGAGTCCTTCCCATGGGCTGCAGTTCTGCATGAACTTCTCCAGCACGGGTATATTTCCATGGCGGGGCAGTCCTTCAAGAATAGGCTGCTCCAGCATGGGTCCCCCATGAAGTCTCAAATCCTACCAGGAAACCTGCTCCAGCATGGGCTCCTCTCCCCACAAGTCCACAGGTCCTGCCAGGAGGAATTCCTTCAGGAATCCACCCTTTCAGGCATGGAGTTCCTGCAAGTGGATCTCTGCTTCTCCATGAACTCCCATGTACTGCAGGGGTATATCCTGCTTCACCATGGGCTGCACCGTGGGCTGCAAGGGAATCTCAGCTCCAACAGCTGAACCACCTTCTCCTCCACCTTCTCCGCTGACCTTGCTGTCTGCAGAGTTGTTTCTCTCACATATTCTCACTCCTGTCTTCTCTGGCCACAATTACTTCTGCACAATAACTTTTTATCCTTCTGAAATATGTCCTCAAAGAAGTCATATTTCTGATGGGGTCAGCTAAGCCACTGGCAGGTCTGTCTTGGAACCTTGGGCTGCCATTGGCTCTGTCCAACATAGGGGATGCTCCCAGCAAAGCAAAGAAACCACCCTTGTAGCCTCCCCACAACAAAAGCCTGGCCACACAAACCCAATACAAAATTATTGATGGTTAATTAAGGATGTGGGTTTTCAATACCACTGGCAAGGTAAAGCATACGTCTAAAGAAAGAAGGCCAAAATTTTGAAATTAGGCATGGTGATTCAAGTGAGGAAATGGTCAAACCAGGGCAGTAGGAGTTTACAACGTCAGGCTTTAAAATTCACTTTTGCAGAAGTATGGGTTAATAAGGTTTAGCCACCACTACATGATACAGCAGTGAGAAAAATTGTCAAGACAAGTTCTAAAAAAGTAGGCTGTGTCTGAAAATGTGCCACACAAGTTAATGAACGATATTCAAAGAGACACTCTAGAATAATGATTTCAATATTTGTTTTAGACTCAATATTTCAAGGTCAACAAAAACCACAACAGCTTTTGGCTTGCTTTTAGAGATTGCCAAAAAGGAAAACCTGCAGTTAAGTGTAGGTAATAATAACCAAGATGAGTTTGCTGAAAGCAATGAAGACTGTACAAAGTGCGACACACTGGAACTACCAAAAAAATTTAACTCTGGCAATAAGGAACACTGAAAAAATGGCCACAATTACTCCTATTCAAAAACTTAAGGATTCATTTATAATTTCTTCTATCCTCTCAGATGCATGTTGTATGCCATTACTAAGTTCTTTTATACTTCTTTCAGGCACCTCTTTTTGTGTCAGGTTTAAACACTTTTGCTGTTTTTGATTTGTCTTTCTTTCCGTACTCTATCACAGGTGACAGGGAATTTAGAGGTACAGAGATTTTTGTGTGGTTTTTTTTAAGGGAGGAATATTTTTCAAAAAAAAAACAACAACAAATATTTACTTCCTATCTTTTCTCCACTTCTATTGACATATCTTATAGAAACAGGAGGAGTATAAGTTTTTCAGGACACACAACTTGAGGAAAGCTGTGGTACCAGGAGTACCACACATAAATGTGGATTTTTTTTTTTTTTTTGTAAGAAACCTTCTGGAGAGACTGTAACTGACATGCTGGTTAAATCTAAATGTAGAAAAGGGCAATAGCAGGCAATGAGGTTAAGCAGAGATCTAAAGATTAGTGGAAGCAATAAACAGAAGGCTTTTAAAAATGAAAAAAATATTGAGAGTCTGGGAAGGAGAAAGATGTAGGAGCTATAAAGTACAGAAAACTAAAAGATGTATTGCAAATAGAGCTACAGATAATACTCCAGTACATATTTGTAAGTCATCAGAATACTAATTTTAATGTAAATAACAATAAAAGGCTCAAGAACTGGTAGCAGATGAAGTAGGGAAAATAAATATAGCTAGTTTCATAAAGTAATTGTTTGCTGAAGTAATTTTTGTATTTAGAAAAACAAATATATTTAGTAATAAAAGAGATCAGCTTGAAGAGAATAGAGAAGGCTAATGCAGAATGATAATATGGAATTGATATTATAAAAATACTATTGAAAAATAGTTTTATGATGTTTAAGTAAAGTTCAGAAGTTTTATGTTTCACAGAAGATTTAAATGAGGGAAAATAAGGCTTAAAACATATTTATAGCTTTAGTTTCTGGTTTGGGTTGGGTTTTTTCCTCTTTTAGATTATCTTGGCTTTGAGCAATTTTTAATTCAGAAATTTAGTATTCTTAAAAATACGGTTTATTCTAAATGAAAAACATTTAAGAGATCATGATTTTGCTTCAGAGTGCTTTTTTTTAGACTACAGAACTAAATTTCGAGTCATTTATATGGTTGCAATTTATTTCCTCTTTAATATCAGTATGCAAATGAGTTTTGCTCACAGAAGGAAATATAAGTAAGAATACAGAAGAAGAATAGGAGATAACTTTTCTGTTCTGAGATTGTTAAGTGAACACTGATGCTAAACTAATGAGCTGATTAAGTGGGTTCATTATACTCTCTTTAAGAAAGCCAAGGAACATTCTTTTAGTATATACAAATTGCAAAGTTTTTTTTTACATCAGCCCTCTTTTTGGAAATAAATTCGAGATAAATTCACTAGTGTAAGTAGAAAACATGGTTCTGAATTTGACACAAAATAAAGGTTAGGAAAAGCAGTGTTGCTGAGCATCACAGACCACTGGCAAGACTGTTCCCACTTTATGACCTTGAGTGATCAGCTCAGGGCCTACTTTTCAGTGTGTCCCTTCCTAATACAAACAAGGGTGTCTATATTGTAAGAGCTTCATGACCTGTCCTTTTCTGTGTGTTCATGTACACCCACACAGGGTGGATGATGTTTTAATGTTCTGTAGAGAGGTATATTTAGATGATCTAAGTGTTCTTCAAATGTGTAATAGGGATTGGGGCCACAATTGTTTTGTGTGAAAAAATAACCACTAAAGCAAAAGGCTCTTCATTTTTTTGATATAAAAGCTGGTGCCCAACTTAAATCACAGCTGATAAATCTTTGCATTCTCTAGGTTATTATTTCACAATGAAAAATAGAAAAGAACTGCTAGCATAAAAATTAACATTCAGCCTTATAATGTATAAAAAACCCAAAGCTTTTCCCTAGAATTACTTTCTCTGACTGACGAGTGGCCCAGAATTTTGTACCATTTAGTTATTTATGGAGCTTTTGAAGGGAACTCCTTTGGTTTGTTTCATGTTGCGGAACAACTCCAAGTAAAATTCCCAAGCAGTTTCACATTTGCTTCATACAGGTGCAATTACACATACTCAAACAGAATCAAGTTGTCTGTATTTCTGGCTGAGTAAATATAGTGCAAATGACCCTGTGCTCTTTTACCATTTTACATTCCATGGAGTTGTTCAAGAATTTTCACAAGAACTCATGTGCTGTGTTTCAAATCCAGCCAGCCACTGAGCTCCATGCAGATGCTTGTTCCCCCTCCGTGGTACAATGGAGAAGAGAATCAGAAGAGTGAAAATGAGAAAACTAGTGGGTTGAGATAAAGACAGGTCATTAGGGAAAACAGAAGCCGCATGTGCAAGGAAAACAAAGAACCAAAGAATTCATTCACCACTTTCTGTGGGCAGGCGGGTGTTCAGCCATCCCCAGGAAAGCAGGACTCAGTCATGTGTAAAAGTGACTCGGGAAGACAAACACTATCACTGTGAACCTTCTCTCCTTCCTCTTTTTTGACCACTCTTTATATATTGAGCATGTTGCCATATGGTATAGAATATTTCTTTGGTCATCTGGGGTCAGCTGTCTCAGCTGTGTCCCCTCCCAGCACCTTGGGGGGGACCTGCAGTGCCCTCACTGGTGGGGTGGAATGGGGTGGGGTGATAAGCAGAAAAGGACTTGGCCCTGTGCAAGCCCTGCTGAGCAATAACAAAAACATCCCTGTATTATCAATATGGTTTCCAACACAAACCCAAAACATGACTACTTACTACTTACTGTGAAAAAAATTAACTATATCCCAGCCAAAACTAGCACACCATAGGTTAGAATCTTAGTGTGACAGCTACAGACTTCTCTCTTGTAGCCACTTGTCCTACTTATACTTTACTATCTTTTCACACCAACTCTCAGAGGGCCATGCAAAATTTGCAAAATTGCCTAGTTTTGTGCTGGCCCTGAGAGCACAGTATCAATATTTAATTTCCCCAAATCAATTCACTTCTCTGCTTTGGACACCACAGTGGTTGATACTGGTTCATTCATGTTTAAAAGGCAATTCTTGTACAATTTTCTCCCTTCAAGGAAGGTTACGTAAGAGAGTAAAAAAAAAGTACATGGGGAAAAAAGATTTGGTTGAAAGTGAAAACTTGAAAGCCGCATGCCAGTTGTAGCAGAAAGAGGTATCGAAGGAGTCAAGAATGGGAATCTAAAGGAAAAGAGAGAAAGAACATGATGAAACGCTGTTCCAAGGGAAGCATGAGACATAGGAATAATCTCAGCAGGGCAAGGGTGAAGACTTGAGAAGCATAAGAAATCAGCTTGGTTGAAGTCAATGACTAAACTGAGAGGTTTAGACATCTTAGTGTCTATGCAGAAAAGTAGTTAACAACATTAATGATGTTATTCTCATTGGTGACACAGGAGAAAAATAATTTTACTTTCAAAACTAACTATATTTCACAGACATCCATTCATGTATGTAGTATTGTTGTTACAGACATATTTTAGACAAAGAAGATAATACCTTACCTCCATAGAACAGAATACTCCAGTAAAAAGATTTCAATCTGATTACAAACAATTTACTAGATTAAACTGCACAATTACCAGAAATAATTAAGAGTAAAAAATATTATGTAAGTAAATGAAGAAAATCAATTATGTATTTATTCTTTTTACTCTAATTTTTCACCAATTAAAACATATTAGCCTCCTTTGAAAGGCAAAATGTAATGTGAAAGTGAATAAATTAATCTTTCTCTATTTCCCTCTGTTAATGTGTAGTTCCCATCTGCATTAAGAAAATGGGACCAACTCATAAATTTTCAGAGCACACTTCTAGACAAAGGACCTCTACATTCTTTTGTTTGCTTAGATTTTCAGTACAATGAGAAGAGACAAATAATAACTAATTTTGAGTTGAAAGGATAAAAACCCAAGTCCTGCCAACTGTTGGATATTTTGACTCCTTTGGCAGAAGGAGGCAAACCTAAGATGTCCAATAGGATAGAGCCTAACACAGAACCACATGGAAAATTGAATTTTTAATAAATCCAAAGAAATCTTTCAGTACATCAGCCTCAAACACTGTCCAGAAAAAGACTGGAAAAGATTTTCTAAACAGCACATGTTTGTTTTCCAACTGTCTGTTAAAAAAACCATACTTGTTTCAGGTATCCATTGTACAATGCATCAGCCTAAGATTTTTTTACTAGGAGTCATGTGGAACATATCTGTGGGCTTATAATGACTCCTGCATAAAGGAGAGCTGGTTTGTTTGGTCATCTGTCCGGAACTATTTTTTTCTGAAATTATCAGCTACTTACTTTAACATTTCTTGGTAAAAATTTAAAGAGTGAGGACCTTCTCAGGGGAAGAAAAAGAATTTTTGTGTGAGCAAAGTGTTTCCATGAAGTTTAATTTGGGAAGTTAGCTGAAGAAGTATATAAATAAGACTAACTAGGTCCACATTATTGTGGTGTGGATAGGTGTGTGCCTGTCCACATGCACACACACATACATACACAGACACACAGAAGTCATATGGAGATAAAGCATGTCTCTGCATGCCCATTCCTTACCAACAATCACTATTTTTTCCAGTCTAAGTAAGATTATTTAAATAATGTGTCTCTCTGAGCCTCTGAGTTTGCCAACTCAGCAAATTCATAAAATTATGAATTTTTCATATTGAATTATGCAAAACTGAAGACACATTACTTGTAAGTTTGAATATAATTATTAATTGGTAGAAATATTTAACCTTACATTTACTGAACAACTACAGATGTCTGTTATCTATGCTGTACTGCAAAGCCTTTCTGAAGGATTTTATAATTATACAAGTTGGTTAACTGGCCCTGGTTTGAAAAATAAGCTAAAAATCACTAAGGAGGAATAATCATTTAGAAAGAAATTATTAGTCTATGTTTTCATCAAAACCATTTAGATTTTCATGGGTTTCAACTTTAACACAAGATGTCTAACATATTTGAAAGTTTTTGTCTGGCTATTGTATTATGAGCTCTCTGATAAATTTCTTTGACAGCGAATTTTATTTTTATTATAAACCCCATTTTTTAAAACTCCCTTATCTTAAGGAATTAATATTTTCATATAAAATCTTAAAGATGAACAACTAAAAATCAAATAAATTCAAGGACGTTTAGGTTATTACTGAATCTTTGAATCATATAAATTTTGGAATATGGTGCAAAATACTTTTATGGTTCAGGGGATCAGGTAACATATGTAGATGAACATTCAAGAAAAGATATGCTACATCATCAACAAACAGAAATCAGAAACCAAATATCAGAGAGAGGTGAAGAGTCTTTCCATAAGTCCACATAGGATGCATGGACCATCTTTGCTGCAGGTCTTTCACCTGATGTCAGAAATAAAGTACACCGGAGAGCAGAGAATTAAATTTTACATTTTTTAAAATCTGACTTGGAAGGGATCCAGAAGGATAATTTAGTCCAACTCCTGGCCCTGAACAGGATGCCCCAAAAGTCACACCCTGTGCTGAGAGCATTGTCCAAATGGCTCTTGAACCTGGTCAGGCTTGGTGCTGTGACCACTTCCCTGGGGAGCCTGTTCCAGTGCCCAACCACCCTCTGGGTGAAGAACCCTTTCCATAACATCTGAGTTAAATCCCTCCTGAAACAACTTCATTTCCTCAGTTCCCGTCACTGGTCACCACAGAGAAGAGATCAGTGCCTGCCCCTCCTCTTCCCCTCACAAGGAAGCTGTAACTGCAGTGAGGTCTCCCCTCAGTCTCCTCCAGGCTGAACAGACCAAGTGACCCCAGCCACTCCTCATATGGCTTTGCCTCAAGGCCCTGCACCATCTCATTTGGACACTTTCTAATAGCTTTACATTCTTATATACTGTGGTGGAAAACTGCACACAACTGAGGCCACCCCAGTGCAGAGCAATCCCCTCCCTTGCCCGGCTGGTGATGCTGTGCCTGATGCCCCCCAGGACACAGCTGGCCCTCCTGACTGCCAGGGCACTGCTGGCTCATGTTCAACTTGCCATCGACCAGGGCCCCCAGGGCCCTTCCTGTGGTGCTGCTTTCCAGCTTCTCATTCCCAAGTTTGTGTGCATATCCAGGGCTGCCCCATCCCAGGTGCAGGGAGTTCTGTGTAAAGTGTTCTATATAATGGCCTGCAACTGATAAGAGTTCTTCCATGCTACTTATTTCATTTCAGCTCTTGGGAAAATATCATCTGAACTGAAGGGTTTCCCTAATAGTTCCTGATCTCTGGAGTAGCTAAAAGTGCGTCAAATTCTATGAAATATCCGTGCAAAATCCTTTTCCAAAAAATTGTTTGTTGGTGATGCAACAGGCTCCATGTAGCATTTTATATAAATGAAAATTATTAAGGCAAAAAGAAAAATAAAAATCCAAACCTGTACTTTTTCTATTTTCTATCTCAAATTTTTTCCATTTACTCTTAGGTAGGGAGATCTGCTCTCACTGTAAAGACCTATTTTATTTGCTTGTAGAAAATCTGAATGTTTTAGATAACCATTTTGAAGTCATGTTCGTTTCTCTTAGGCAACTGTCTCAGGATTTAGCTTTTTAAAATAAACCTATGAATTTACTACTAGTAAGAAAAGATGGTTGCATATATACATGCATGGTGATATCTAGTTTCATAAACTGTCTTATGTCTAGTGGTTTTGGTTTTGTCCTGAAATTTTGCAAACTGCTTTAGTACTCTTTTGCCAGTCTTGAAGCTACAAAATAGTTGTACCAAAAAGTAGTTTGCAAAAGGGATAGGGAGAGCAATCCTAGTCTTCTTCATGTCAGTGAAAAAAACCAACTCATTTCAGTTTTTTCAAAGTAAAAAAAAAGTAAACAATATTTGAATGTTAAAAGGCATTTGGAATTAGATTGAGCAGTATCATTTTTTTAAATTCATTGAGTTTATATCCAAAACAATTAATTGCATTTAAAGCAGAAAACAGTTAAAAATTGCCTCTGGATAAGGAATTTAATCCGTAATAATCCAATCATAGGTGTACCAATGCAATATATACCCTGAAAAAAAAAAAAAAATAGAAAGAAATCAGTAACTATCAAAGTAAAACACAGTTCCATTTTTGGTTGCTTTTCTTTCTTTAATGTTTCCTAATGTGCCAAAGCTAAACAAATGTTGATAATACTCTCAAGGACATTGTAACAGGAAGGCTTCAGAAAGGTGACTCCAAAAAGGGAGGATTTTAATAATATTTAATCTGAAAAACTGGGATAAATTGAGCTTATCCAAATTTGTAAAATCATTTTAAATCTGATGCACTAGAAGAGGATCATTTAATTTCAAGAGGTCAGGAGTTTGCCTAAATATTTATACTCTGTGTGTATTTAATAGGTGACAAATTTTGCATCAAAGGAAGTTTGTCCTTGTATATTGTAGGATATTGACAAATACCCGGGGCTGAACACACAGTTTTAGGTGTGGTTTTGCAAAACTCATACAGAAGACTAATTCATGGTGTGATTTAGATCAGTTCAAAATATCTTCCCTTTTTCTTCAATTACATGTAATTGATGTGCAAATCTCAGGTGGCTTCTTATACGAGGTATTCGAGTAAAAGGTTTGACTTCCTGATAAGTGAGTTGTTTTTAGGGATGACTTTTAGACTACAGTTATGGTCAAGACAAGATGTTATATAATCTCTTCCTTGGCATGTTCAAAATATATTCATCCTTTGAAGAAGTATAACAGCTGGTGTTTTCAAGATGTCAGCAAAAACTAAGATTCAAAGGGTCAGCCTACAATTGAGCTCGACACATTTTATTTCCAGCTGCTGCAGTGAAATGGAGGGAAACCCAAGTGAGTCAAAGGGGTTGAATACCTGAAAATAAATGAATTTTTTAGTTGATGCAAGACTGAACTTGTTTCAGATTTGCTCATGGTTGGTTTTGATTAATCTCTGCTAAATTTTATAAAATTTTAGGGTACAGATAAAAAGAAGACAGGTTTTTGAGATGGTGCTCTTTTCTGCTTTGAGACTGAAAACATTCATCAGTATTGTTTTTCTCAAATATTTATCTTCCATAAAAAGGGAGAGGGAGGAAACTAGGGCATTGTTTTTAATCAAGCAGAAGCTTTATTATATTCCCTGAGGTAACAGAAGTCTGGTTTTTGTCCTGTATTTTCCCATATAAGGCACTGACTATTTCCGGGCTCATATCTTTTTCCTTTGATACTTAATCCTATAAACTTGTGGTAGAAATTCAAGATCTGAACACCGGTCTTAAGAAATGGAAATGCCAATATGTGCATTTCTTCAATTTGTTTTTCGGACAGACCCTAGAGAAAGTTCTGTCAGAGACAAAAAAATTGCCTTATTTGATCATATTTTTTTCTTCAAGTTCCCCTTCCCTTGCCTGTAATAAATAGCAGATTCTTAGCTTGCAGCAGCTTCCACCTCACCAAAGTTAATCAAGAAACATATGCTACCTGTGCTGTCATAAGCAACAAAAAGACTATGAGAGCCTTTCTACTTTCTGTGCTGTCAGGCATAGGTTTAGATGAGATATATTGGATGTTGCTTAAAGTTGCTACAGGCATTTTATCCCAACAGCTCTCATCTGTTTCCAGTGAACCATTTTATCAAGGTACTATTTCACTGGAGTGTGAAGTGGCAAAAGTTATCCTCATACAAGCTGTTCAGTTGTAAATGTCATTTATGTTTAGGCTTTTATCATTGCTTTTTTATTTTATGCATAATTACAAGTTTAAATATCTAATATTTACATGGAAGTTTTATAAGTTGTTCCCTGCAAAGTTGTGAAAAACATTGTTTTGATGGGAGGAACTTGGCTTGATGGAATGATTCAGATTCGGAATTCTGAGCTATTCTCATCTAAATGCAAACTGCCTACTGAAGAAGAGGCTGCATTTCCAGAAAAGATGTGATATATTTGCTGGTTAGCCAAGAACATTTTTTAAAAAAGTGTTTCTATTATTTACTAGACCAAAGGAGTTCTGAGCAATAAGCACTTTCTTCATTTGAAATGTTGCTTTTTGAATGTAGAGAAGTACAGATGTGAAAGGATCAGAAGCAAGCCACACAAACATGTAAATTCTTTTTCTAGTCCGTACCAAAACCCTCTGTGCTCTAGTTTACTTACATAATGTTTCCTTTTCAATTACTATGCAGTCAAGAAAAGACAGTCATAAGTATATTCACACACACGATAGTGTGTGACTTTACTCATGAACTGAAAAACTACATGCTTTTCATCTGACAAAGCTGTCTTCTGAAATTTCCTGTTCCGAGACTGAAAAAAATGGTGCAATCAATGGACAGAAAAATCCTCTATGATGCTTTGAAAAAATTTCTCAATTACAAGAGGAAAATCACAATTATTGCTTCTCTCAGCTGTCTGGAATTCTCATGTTTAATACTTGGCCATTATTTTGTTTTTAAACACTAATTCTATCAGACTCAACAAAGTTTATGTCTCTTTGTAGTGCATAACCTGTTAAAGTGTGTACAGTGACAGTGAAGCCCAGCAGACAGACGGCATTTCAGCAAGTAGATATTCACTGTACATGAGTAGATGGTACAGACTGCTAAAAGTGTGGGTAAAGTCATATTAGAGCCTGAATCTGTGGGGAGATAGTGCTGCTTGTCAATGAGACCTCATGAAGGCCCCATGGAAAGAGGGAAAAAAGCCACGACATCTACCTTAAGTATCATGGGAAGGAAGTTAATATCCATAAACTTTCTATATATGAAAAAACCCTCATACATGTAGGCTCTTGAAAAGAGTCATCTGAAGTATGCTCTGAATTTACTTCATGTTGAAATATGAGTCAAAAAGCAAGTAACCTCCTGGTCTAGATATAACTACTGCTTGTCAACATAAAGAGCTATAAACTTTGGTTAACTATATTTGTCTCATAGATGTAAGCAAATCTAAGTGAAAACTGTCTAAGCGATTTTGGCAAATCCATCTTCTTTCATGTTAGCCACAAGTCCAGAGACCTTACCTGTCCCCCTGAACAAATACTACTATAAAAGAGTCTTTCTTTTCCATGCTATCATATGCTTTTTAAGTGGAACAGCTAGTGAAACTCTGAAAGTGGAACACAGTGGAGCTGAGCTGAATAATAAACTAAAATTTGCTTCTAGCCAAAAAAAGTTTAAATTCTTTTTTGCTTCTTTTTTCTTCTAAGCTTCCATGTCTTTACTTCCTTGCAGTTCCCGAAGGACTGAAGATAATGGCCTTCAACACAGACACTGCAGAACGGGTAAGATGTCTGTAATGTATAATTCAGCTCGACTTCTCCAGTCTGTAGCATAAGAAATGGCACTTTCATCACCTTTTACAAAGACCTAGCAATCATTTATTGGTTGCATCTCCGTTTTTTATAATCATGTGTGGGCTAATCTGCATGGGAGGAAACATCGAAGGGAATGATGAATAGACTGGACTGTCCAGGGAATAAGGATTATTTATGAAGTTACTCCAGTTCAGTGAACAGTGTAATTCATGTCAAAGTGTGTGACTTAAGCCCAGTGAATTACAAACTTCACTCCAGGAGAGGATTTGGAGCCTGGAGTTCAAAGGAAAGCTGTGACAATGCAGTGTTTAAAGTACATTTTCTAACAAACCTTTTCTACTACATGCCTAAAGAAGCCACAGCTCCAAAACTGTGCAGCTTTTGGATCAAAAATATTATTTACTCTTTCCCACTATTTCACCATGCCACATAACTAGCTTTGTAGTGACAGGCAAGCTCATTTTTCTCATTAACAAAATGAAGTTTTAAAATGTTTACAAATGAAGTGTCTGTGTGAGAAATTACTATAGATAAAATTCTGCAGAGAGTGTTAGCAGATTTTCTGGTCTATGTGATATTTTAGGATCAAAGATAGACTTTTATGGAAAAGCTTATCAATTTTGAGCATCACCCTATCACTTCCTGTTTGTTTTCAGACAATATCTGTCACATCAACACAATGGTGCTAGCGGGAACTCTTTTGGTTGTGACTCAAATAATTCCATTCTATTTCTGTTTCTCATTCAACTGCTGCCCTGCAACAAAACATGTTCTGCTCCTCTATATTTTGTATGCTGCAAAGGCCAGTAAGGTTCGCAAAATATTTAAGCTTGCCATCAAGTGTTTGTATATGCTCAGTGGATTTAATTTTTGATGAGGATATCACCCTAAAAGCATTAAGGAAAAATAAATGAAACAAGCAGGTAACAGATTCACAGTAAGGACAGTTCTTCTTAATAAAATGTGTTGCTATGAGTGACTCTGAGTTGCCTCGGCCAAGGCATATGGACATGTTAAGAGAAGAAACATGGGGCATTGAAGACTGTGTGTCATTCTTCTCAATTTCTTCAGGTCCTGTGTTAGAAAGTTGCAGTGGTGGTCTGTTTATAACTTCTGAGCATCTCCCAGACATCTAACACCCCAGGCAGGATTTTTAAAGGCAATAATCAAATATTCTACACAAAGAAGTCCAGTGCAGGTATCCTGAACGGAGCTGCACTTCCTACCCTGTACCCTATTTTCCCCAGGCTCTTGACATGTAAGCCATTCAGAACTAGACTAAACCCTATTTTTCCCAGGCAGCTTCCTCCCTTCACATCTTTCTTTTTCCTTCATTATTTTAATTAATTTTTATCATGGCTTTCCTTTATCATGGTTTTGGAGGGATGACAGGAAGGGTTATTTAGCTTTCCACCCCTGTTTCTTTGTATTTTCAGTCTTCTCTCTTTTACCCTGACTCTGCCACCTGAGGTTAGGGTACATGGTGGCCTCAGAGCACCAGTAGCTGGGGCAGAGCCCGAAGCTCTCTCCCGTGCATGTGAGTTGGCTGATTGCATTAGGGTGGCTGTCAGAGCATGGACAGAAGGTGGGCGTTTTTCAAGGATCTCTTCTCTGTGTGAACATGGCTGCAAGAGCACAGTCACCCTGAGGACTGGCGGATCTGGGACACACCATTTTTTTTTTTTTTTCCTGTATGGACCAGCAAGAAGCAGATGAAAAAATCATGCAGCTGAAAAAAAACAAATAAACCCCTGACATTGCATATTCAAGACAACCCTCTAACTGTACAAGTCTTTAAATAAGGCACTGATGTTATAATTCTTGATATAGGCTAGCATGATGTTTCAAATCCCCTCTGTAAAAGTGGGGTTTTTTTCCTCTTTGTTTCTCTTCAAATTTTCTTCTGCTATAGGACACTCAGAAAGCAGAAACCTAGACAGCACAGCCTACAAAGGCAGAGATCTGTTGCTACTGCTCTTACTTGATCAGGAATTCATAATTCTGGTACTTCCGTTGCTGATTTGTCTCTGTTCCCTTCTCTAACCTGATTTTTTGTTGCACTCACCTGCTTAGGGTTTGTAATCCCAGTAGCATTCTGTTAGATTTTTCCCAGGGGTCTAGATGGGTATGCCCTGCAAGTTCCTCAGAAATAATATAAAATTATTTCTTGTTAATTAATACCTACATCTCAATGAATGTATAGACCACATGAGAGAGTGCTGATGTTTTGTCACATTGAACATCATTAAGAGTCTTCAAACATTTAAAACAGAAACAGCAATGGGTGAAACTCCAGAATTTCTGTAAAAACATAGAACCATTTAATTGTTAAGGTTGGAAAAGACCTCTAAGATCATCAAATGCCACTGCTAATCTAGCACCATTATGTTCACCACAAAACCATGTCTCATCTACATGTCTTCATGTCTTTTAAACACCTCCAGGAATGGTGATCCCACCACTTCCCTGGGAAGCCTGTTCCGATGCCTGACCACCTTTTCCCTGAATTTTTTTCTCATATACAGCATAAAACTCCTCTGGTGCAACTTGAGGCTGTTTTGTCTCATTCTGCCACTTGTTACTTGGGAGAAGAGACTGATCCCCACCTCTTACATCCTCTTTTTAGCTAGTTGTAGAGAGCAATAATGCTCCCCCCTAGCCTCTTTTTCTGTAGGTTGAACACTCCCAGCTCCCTCAGCTGCTCCTTACATGAACTGTGCTCCAGACCTTCCCCAGCTCTGCTGCCACTCTCTGCACCCACGGCAGCACCTCAATGTCCTTCTTGTAGTGAGGGGCCCAAAACTGCACAAAGAACTTGAGGTGTGGCCTCACCAGTGCTGAGTACAGGGGGTCAATCACCTTCCTAGTCCTGCTGCCCCCACTATTTCTGGTGCAAGCCAGTATGTCATTGGTCTTCTTGGCCACCTGGGCACATGCTAGCTCATGTTCAGCTGGCTGTCAACCAACAATTCCAGGTTCTTCTTCCACTGGGCAGCTTTGTGGCCCTGTACCCCAAGACAGTAGATTTGCCTGGAGTTTTTGTGACCCAACTGCAGGACCTGGCACTTGGCCTTGTTGAACCCTATACCACTGGCCTTGGCAGAGGTATAGGCTTGCAGAGCCTCCCTGCCCTCCAGCAGTTCAACACTCCTACCCAACCTGGTGTCATCTGCAAACAGACTGAGGGTGTGCTTGAACCCCTCATCCAGACAATTGATAAAAATATTAAACAGGACTGGCCACAATACTGAGCCCTTGGGAAATACATTTGTGAGAGGTGATCATTGTGACTTAGCTTAATTCACCACCATTTTCTGGCCCAGCCACCCATTTTTTAACCCAGCCAAGAGTGCACCCATCCCAGCCGTAAGCAGTCAGTTTCTCCAGGAGAAGGCTGTGGGAGACATTGTCAAAGGCTTTACTAAAGCCCAGGAAGGCAACATCCATAGTCCTTCCATCATCCACTGAGCAGGTCTCTTTGTCATAGGTGGAGATCAGGTTGTTACAGCAGGACCTGTCTTTCCTGAAGGCATGTTGGCTGGGCCTGATGCCCTGGTTGTCCTGTACATGTGGCATGTTGGCACTCGAGCTGTTTCATGACCTTCCCTGAGACTGACAGGCCTGTAGTTCCCTATATCCTCCTTCCAGCCTTCTCGTAGATAGATGGACTGGGACTTCCCCAGCTATCCAGGACTGAAGGTAAATGAAGGAGGGTGCCTCAGGGAGCAATTATGCCACCTTCTTTGATGGGTGGATTCCATCTGACCCCACTTGTGCATGTCTGTGTGGTCCAGCAGGTTCTGAGCATTTCCCCTTCAATTCTGGGGGCTTTGTTCTGCCTCCTGTCTCTGTCTTCCATCTCAGGGAATTGGGTACCTGAAGAACAGGTAGTAGCAGGGATTTTTTTCTGGCATGCATTTCTTCATTTTCATGAAACTGATACATAAGTAGCATACCGAAAATAGCAGCATCTTATGATTTTTGCTGGAAATAAAACTTTTAACAGAGATTGAGGAATTAATTCTTGAATTGAAAGCAGAGGATGATTGTTAAGAATCCCTAATAATAAAAAAATTCTGATACCCTAAGCTTTATTTAATCTTTTCTACTTAGTAAGATCCTGACAGAAATATTGTATTCATCGTCTAGTAAGTACTGCTCTAATTTCTTTATTCTTTTCTATGACCGCTAGCCATGCAAAAATAAATCCAAACATTGTTCAATGCCTTTTGGGCAGACAGGCATGATAAGCACTTTTTTTCAGATGTGCAACTTACTGCAATCTGTGTTTTGAATAATGAAATAAAACCTTAAAATGTAATAATTTTTTTCAAATGCTTGTAGGGTGTGTAAAAAAGTTTTAAGCCCCAAGATAAAATTCGGATATCCATTAAAACAAGGACTACCAAAATGCTATCATTTCTTGTTAAACAAGTATTAAAGCACTGTTCTCTGGTCTGAAGCCCCTACATGAAGAATGCTCCAAGTCCTTCACAGGGGCATTACACGATCTGTCTTCCATCAGAGCTGAATTCAGGGATTTCCAGTGTCAACAAATTAAACCAAATGTCATGCAACTGTCTTGCCTAACAGCCTTGCTCAACAGGGAGCCCAGCAAGCTCACTTCAGCTGAAATAACCTCAAGATCAACACACAGTTTCAGACATGCAAACAGGCAGAAAAGCAAGGTCAAGCAACAAAACACTGAATGATTCACAGTCTTGAGACAGAATTTCATGCCTAATGATGCTGATACACATGTATTTCTTCTACAACACAAGGAATAACTGTAACTGACACAATTCAGTCCCAATACATCAGGATCTGTGTTCATTAAATGAAAAGTTGATAAATCCAAGTAAGATGGACTGGCTATTTTTTTTTCTTTTTCCTTTACAAAATTGGGCTCTGTTACATTGTGTCTGCTGTGACAACCAACCTAATTCCATCTTTGTCTTTGTTAGTATCCAGACAAACCTGAAAAACTGAGGGGTTTGGACACCTCAGTTCTAATGATTGTACTAACTATACTATTTAGTTCTTTACTATTCTAAGCATGGCTGAAGATGGTTTTTAGAGGATGAGTTAAAAGGATTTATTAAGTTTGCTACAGTTGTTTAGGAGTTTCTTGCTGTGCAAATTGGTGGTAGAAATCTTACAATTATCAGTTCTGTGAACAAGGAGAAGGCAGACTATGTGCTACCCGATGAGAGACACTAACAGTAACCTACATACACTGGGCATCGACTTTTCATATAGTTATGAACACATAACTCACAATGAAAATACCTGATAGTTAAGTTCTGTCATTGTGGAACTGGGACTCCTGAAAAAATCGCTTTGGGTGATATTTTCAAAATACTGCACCTATGGTTAAAATGTCCAAAAGACTTTATAGATTTTTGAAATGTAATTTATATTTTGAAAAACTGCATGGAATTTAAAATTTCATTGCAATTCAATAATACATAAGCTCTTCAGTTAATTGTGCATAAAAAAGAAATATGGAGTCTTGAGTTAAGTAGGCAATTTTTGAAATTTTACTTTTAGTATAAACGCAAACCTAAAGACCAAATGTATTTTTGCTTAGGAGTATTACTATTGAACTATACTGTAGAAAAACACATTTGACCGCTAGTTTTTAAAATATTGCCTTCTGTCCCTCTGCCCTGAGTTTGTCTGTCTTTAATTTTGAGGTATACAATACATCCATAACATGCTATGTATATTGATATCTAGAAATCCAAGTATGAAGTTGTATCTAAAATACTGTGTGTTTATTTCATTCATGTATTATATGCAGTAATTCCTTGCAAAGCAAAAGCTTGACCTGTAATGTGATCTGATGTGACCATTCAATCATGGCTAAAGTACTAATAATTAATTTTTTATTAAAATGGTAACACTTAACTCCTATTTATACTCTGCCAAAATGTTTTCAAAGTGTTTCTTTATCCTAATACTCAAGAGACAAATTATTAAGCACTAAGAAAATCCTTGTCTCTACCACATTTTTGGTGAAAGAAAACATGTTTCTGCTGACGTGTTAAAGAGCCCCAAGATGTTTAATCTTCTGTTCAGATGTCCACTTATGGTGTTTTGCAAGTTTCAAAATACTGCAAGTGAGAAGTGATATCTCCATTGGTTTTTTTTTCAGGTAAGCTGTTTCAAAATAATCTAAATAATATTGCAATCCTAAGACTCTTCTGCTCAAGCTGAAATAAGAGATTCAAGAGGTGGTTTCAGTATCTTCTGCCTATAGTGGGAAACTGCTTGTCTGCCAAGACAATATTTCCTGTCCATTGGCCTAGAAGGATCAAACGTAAAATCCCACATAAGACAGGACATCTGTTTATCCACAAAATCCCTTCCCCATTCATCCATGCAGGCTGGATGTATATCCATTCTGAACTTTCTTCCATCAGGAAGGAAGGCTCTGTGGAAAGTCATTAATACAACCTGCAGAGCTCCATGCAAACTGAGTTATGTTCTACAGCCACTGCAAAGCACGTGCCTGTTTGAATACTGTTTTCTTGCCCTAGTATTAACTGTCACTATAAATAGTTACTTTTGGGAAAATACACTCTTACACAACACTGGATAGCAGCAGAATTCAAGGGGAGTATAAATACTGACTGAATAAGATATACTTAGCAGCAGCTGCATGCCAGATAGTTTGATCTTTGTTCATTAGTAGCAGTATTAAATTTGTCTAAATAGAGCCTTTCCTAATTAGCTTTAGTGACAAAAGGGAGTCTTCTAAACCATATCATCCGAACTGGCTGCAGGGAGAGATTCCAAACTAGACTCAAGGTACCATGTAAAATATTCTACTGTAACTCATCTTCTTCTATTGTAATTCAGGTCCCTCTTAAGCTTATTAATTCAGAAGGAATCCTGATGATAATATAATCCTCTTATGTTTGTAGTGTTTTTCTTTTGCAAGAAGTAGGGTAGAACTGCTACTGTGCCACCTAATGGGTCATTAAATTCTTTTCAAAATAGTGAGAAAAATAGGCCACACAGGCATAATTTAGGATTTTGCTTCAACAATTTAACAGGATTTCTTCCCAGCTTATATTTGGCCATACAGTCTTTGAGAATCGTGATTTGTGAACGATCAAGTAATTTTGCTTCTCATTATGAAGATTTAACTGAGCTTATAATCCTAAAACAAACTGTTCTTAGAGAAAGCACTACAGAAAATACAAAGATTTTAATCATGACTGACACATCAAGTGATGTAGCAATAACTGATGTCCTCATAAACTTTCATTGATCAGTCTTGATCAAATGCTTTGTTTTGCTAATGAGTTATCACATTCATATTTAATAAAGGACTTATATTTCTGCTTAAATTTCACCTAAGATAACATGAGTTACACATTTATGCTAAGATAAACATGTATTTTAATGATTTTTTTAAGATGTGGTCAGAAATTGCAGTCAGCAAAATGGAGATGTATAGCTATATCAACTCATTTTCTTACCTTTATTTTTCCTCTTTTCCTTTATCAAAATTTTGTTTCTCCTAGAAAAACAAAATGACAGTATATCTATTGTCCTTACTTCTTTAATCTTCATGCATATATATTAAACATTATTAATATTATTAAGAACTAAAAAATAATTTATCAGTTTTTAAGCATCCACTATTTTATAGCAAATTTTTAAAATGCAGAAGAAGCTGCATCTTCTGAAAATCACTGGTTTACATTTGTTTATTTTTTTTAATAGAAAAGGAAGCAAAATAAAATTTGTCAGAGCACTGGATTTATATGATATATGAATTCTATCAAGACATTTAAAATAGTAAAGATAGCCAAGGATGTACAGCACCACAATAAAACTTGTCATGCTAAAATTGCTATTTCATTATTAATGATTAATTATTCATTGCATTATTCATTCATTATATTTTATTATATTTACTGTGTTCCTAAGTTAATTTTTTTGTGTATGTTACCACTCACTTTCAGATGTTTTTGAGACCTGTGCTTCCTATATAGAGCAGATAGTGCATATAGAACCTGACACTTCATTAAACACCTAAAGGCATTTTGAATCAAAATCCATAATCATGTAATCATTTTTAAACGAAGAAAGCAACTTGTGAGTGCTAGTCACTAGATAGTTTCTGTATATATTCCACCTCTGGGTAGGGACTCAGATCATTTGGGTCAAGCCTCCAAATGGTTAATTTCCAAAAATACATGCTTCAAGAGTTGTTAACAGTTTCAACCTTTCACTGTAAAAGTCCCACATGAAAACTGACCCTTTTGATGCATCAGCTACTTTTAACCTATATGTCCAGACTCCACAGTCACACTGATCTCTGATTTCTGCAGCATTCTTACTTTAACCAAAAAGCCAGACTTTGAAGCACCCGTCTTGACAGTGTTATCAACCGTTTGCCACATACTGCATGCTTTTGGGAAAAGGCCAATAATGAGCATTAGAGGTGGAATCATTTCTGATGGCCACCTTGGGATTTCAGGTGGCTGAAAGGAAGGTGTTTCTCTAGTGTGTTAAGGAAAGCAAATATCAAAAGATCAGATGTGATATAATTACCTTGAGCTTATTCAAAAAAATTAGTTGAATAATAGACAACTTTCATTGCATTCTTTGCAGCCATGCATTGTAAAAATCAAGGAGCTCTGCCAGTGCTTTAAAAGGGGTACTAAAAGCAATACCATTTGGAGAAAAATTAGATAATCCTCCCATTTGTATCAGAGAATAGTCACTTGCTTTGTCTTTCCTTGAAAATACGGATCTGAATATGGAAGGACAAAAAATCTTACCACGGTTGCGTCAGTTGGTGCCTTTTGAACTGCCCTGTTTAAATCCTAAGCTTCTTGAGATTTGAACTGCTTCTCATTTTTGTTTTATTGAGGATCAGGCATAGGTCAGTGAGACATATCTCTTGTATTTCTGTTAGCAACAGTTTATGATAACTACTTTCAGAGACTGTCAGAGTAAAATAAAAACAACTATAAAACATTAACAAAGTTTTGTCCTAACATTGAGAAAACAAACTGCATAACTCATTTAAAGCAATTCCACTCTTAAATTCAAGATTTGGTTGGCAAGCAAACCATACAATCTTCGTAGTGTGAAATGAAACCTGAAGATCATAAATGCAACTAGAACACTCATCAAACACCATTTTGCATTTAATTGCTTGCTAGTAGAAACTAATTGCAATGCAAAACCCAGGGATTTACTTAAGAGGCTAAATTGGAAAATATATACAAACAGATACCATGGGGACTATTCCAACACAGCATAAATCTGGAAAATTTTAACTTGTCACTAAATGGATTCATTTGCTATGGTGGTACAGTACAAGCAGAGACAAGTAGCAAAGGGAGGTCTGTCTGGTGACATGACATGTGTTTCAGTGGTAATAACTAAATAAGTGACTCTGAGGATGTCTACCTTTTGGGTCGTAGAGACAAACCCCCATTTCCAAAAATTCAAAGTGCTTTCCTATGGATCTTTTTACATACTCACACAAACGCCGTTCACATGTTGTGATCCCTATTTACTAAATTTCTAAAATAAAGTATAAAAACTCAATTAAAAGAACAAGAAAACTTACTGTGGAGAACCTTCCTGGTCCTCTGCACTTGAGGACTATCAAGTCCCAGACTGATGTTCAATAAATGTTTTTTTAATGTTCAGAACACACACAGCCTAAAAACCGTGTTGAAATTAAGCATGCTTGTTATGTGTTTCATGTAACCTCTTGAGAGCTGCTTAGACAGGGATATTTTTCCTGAAAGAATTTAAGTCTTAATTTTAAAATGTGACTGGATTCAAAAGAGGGCATACTCTGTACAGTGCAGAGATTCCTGAACCAAAAGGTAGGGCTTGTTGGTTCTGTTAAACTCAAGTGTACACTTAGACTATTCCTGAGTCCAGAGCTAGGCTGAGTTCTGAATTCTAACTCAGATTATTCCCTTACTACCCCCCAGAAGAAGGTGTAACAGCAAACTCTTCTTGGATTCAGAGCACTTGTATGCCTTCTTTGAATCTAAGACACTGTTCGGGATTTAGTAGAAGAGCAAAAAGTGATCCACCATCTGCAAAATATGCAACCAAATTCCTCATCTCATGAGGAGGGATTCAAACCTGCTAGATATTTGTATGAATGGCATCAGCAATGGATTAGCTACTACTATAGGTAACTAGGCATTGTCCCATGCTGCACTGCTGATATTATCATAGGAAATAAATCAATAGCCATGACCTACTAGATTTCAAGTTATTCAGGCTTCAATTAGCATTAGTATTATTTTCTGCAGATTGCACAGTTCATTAGCAAGTCTTGACAGTCCTGACAGCTGGTGCTTTGGAGCACTGCTGTATAGTATTCTTCAGTGACCTTGACGAACCTTTTAAATCACTTTAGCTCTGTTTTGGAGAACAGATTGTCCATGCTGAATTTATAACCTGCACTGCTACTAAGGCAGCTTTCTTGGCCAGCTTCTGTCTCCCAATTTCTGAACATCTGCTATTCAGAAAATCTAAGTCATCACCTGAATACTGGATGAACTTATAGGTAGCCAAGTACATAAGGACATAATTTGCCTCATTTTCCATAAAATATAATGGAGTTAATATTCATTTTTCTAATTCCTATTGTAGTGGGCTTTACAAAATGAAATTACTGAAAGTGAGCTTTTCATCATGTAAATATACCAGCACAGTCAGCACTGCCTGAAACTGCTATAGAAGCATTTACTGTCGTGCCCTAGAAAAAATAAACTTTGGTTCCTTTACAGTCTTAATTTTTTTTGTTTAATTTCACTGTTGTGGTTTTCTTTCCAGCTAGCAGCATCCGTCCCCATAATCCTGAATTCTCCTGTGAGTCAGAACCAATTTTGTCTGTCACTATAGATTTAGGATTTTTGGACAATTGCCCAGACACTCAGCAGAGTCACTTTTCTCCTTTGTCTTTCCAGTCAGTATGCACTAAGTGCTCATAAGTCACATTAACTAGAATTGAGGCAAAGCAACAAATTGAACAAATAACTATAATGACTGGCAGGGAGAGCAGAGACCTGTTTATAATTGCTTGGTTTGCTGAGTACATGGATGTTAACATGACTCACCCAAGGGCAATTACTTTGTAGCTTCTGACAGGTGTGATATGGTATTGTTGATTTTGGCAGATATCTCTAGTACAAATGCTCTAGTCGACCTTGAAAAATCTGATGTCAGCAGTCACAACTGTGGCCCTGATGCTGATCCTTCTCTTCTATGAGAAATGATCCTTTTCATCAATATTTTTAAAAGATATCCCTGGTTTACCTTATTTTTTTGATTTTTTTTGTTTGTATCTCTCCCAGAATCATAGAGTTGTTAGGGCTGGAAAAGACCTTTAAGATCATCAAGTCCAGCTCCCAAAATAGTATGACCACTATGCTCACCATTAAACCATGTCCTCAAATATTCACATGTTTTTAAAACACTTCCATGGATGCTCACTCCACCACTTCTGTGGGCAGTTGCTTTGCAACTTATTCTGTAAAAAAATTTTCTTAGCACATAATCTAAACCTCTTCTGGTTCAATATCCCATTCTTTTTCAATATTTCCTGCAGAAAATAGTGTGTTTCTGCCATTTTTTTCCACAAATGTTAACAGATTAATATACTTAAGAATTATTTTTATTCATAGTAACTCAGGTCTTTGGGGTGAAACTTTCATTTCTCTTGAGCTAATGTCTCAATATTTCCCCATGAAGTTCCCACAGTATCTGGGACAGTGGTTACTCATGGTTATTGCACAGGGCCATTTCCATTCTCTAAGTATCAAGTTCTGGCAACTTGTAATCAACAAAGTTTTGCTGACTTGCCATGAGGATAGTGATTTGAACACCAAGAGTATTTTAAAATTACTTGGCTGGATAAAAATAAGTATTTATCCCATCTTAAAAATCAAGAACTTTAAATGTATCTGGTTTTGACACAAAAGTGTAAACTTTCTGAAGTTTATAACTTGGCTTCTATACACAGACATTTCAGGAAAACTCAATTCCTTAAACATTACTGAAAAGGTCCTTAAATGGGGACATAATTTCAGCTGAAATAAACTTGTTTTCCTTACAGAGAAGTGTTTAAGGAATATTCTTTTATGTTTGCCAAGCCCTGATACTTATTGACCTTCAGATGAGTATAAAGAAGACTGCAGTGTCTTGTCCTAAAGTTTAAACTCCCAGAATTTAAAAAATCCCAAGTGATACAAAATAACCAAATACATTTTGTGCTCTAATTATGAACACACACTGATTAGAACTCCTAAGCAAAATCAAAGACTGATTTCTTCCCTAGTATTCAAAGTGTACTATGATTAAGAACATTCTAGTACACAGTAAAAAATAATTATCAAAATATACATTGGGTGCTTTAGCAAAGACAATGAAACTATTCCCCACATTGCAAGAAAATGCACAAGAAACTTCTACTGTCCAGAGAATGTTGCAGAGTGACTTAAGTGAAATACTTGCCTTACACAGCAGTCTTTCATAGCATGCTATAACTAGTAATCTACCCAGGATCAGAGCCAAGGAGGGATTAACCCATCACAGAAAGACATTCTATTTTTGGCAGCAGGCATAAATGCCTAGTGACTGAACACACTGAGCTTTGTGCAATATGCCACTGCATTTGATGCTTGATGAAAAAGGGTACTATAATTTAAGCTCATAATACTGTGTTGATGTATCACATCTGCTAAATTCATTGTAGTGCAGTAAACTGGTAAATCAGATACATCTTCCAAAATCCTTCTTTGGTGATTCTTGCAGTTTAGAAAATGCAGCTACATCTTAAGCAGAATCAGATTCTTCCTACCATCTCAGAAGGTCTCTGCATCTGGAAGAGAGAACATGCATTGGCCAGTTGATCATTTTTTTTATTCCTTTTTTAAACTGTCCTTTTTTGAACCACTATTGCAACTGACCTTAGTCCCCAGAGAAATACACTTTAGTCGTTGTACTAGAATTCATGGATCTAATACAGGGATTGGAAAAATATTTCTGTGTAAGGGACACGTGTGCACTCTTTTGAGCTATAACCCATGGCTTCACAGATTGCAACATGTGTCCAGGTACTGTAAGACCGCAGTTATTTCCCTGGAATGTTGCACATCTGGCTGTGCCAAGGTGCCCGACATAACACTGCAGCGGTTCAACAAAGCTACTCAACAGTCAAGAGAAATGCTCATAGTGGGTGGGAAATTATACAACTGTAATAGTTTATCTATATTATCATAGAAGCATTTCTGATCAGCATTTCCCAGATAACAGATAAGGAGTATAACTGACAGACCCAAAAGTCATCCTGAGAATAAAGTACTTTGTGTTACTATGTACAGTGCACATTAACCCTTATAATTTATTCTGGTAGTACTTTGTTATTATTGATTTTAAAGCACAATGAAGAGTATTCTCTGGAATTGATTGGGTCAGTGAAGATCTCTAATATAGGTTTTATGAAAGCAGCTCACAATTTAAATAAGCCAAGGATTGTCCTTTATCTAGATTTGTTCATTATTAAAATGTTTCTGAAAATCATATACACTCATTTTAATATAAAGTAATATTTCATAAATTAGATTTATTTTCTCATTTTGTGCGGTAGAAGAATGATTAGCTTTCCTATTCTGCTGTATTTTCATAAAGGGTTGTGTGATACTGTCTTATTTAAGGCACATCAATTGATCTCTTTTCTGAACCCCCAGATATTCACCTTCATTTGTCCAATGCTCATAACTCTTCACAAATACTATTCATATTCATTTTTATCCCTACAGAAGCTGGTATTTCTGCTGTCAGATACATAAATATCAGAATTCTGATTTGGATTCCCAGTTTCAAGTCCTTCTGCAAAGAAATTATAATTCTGCGCATTTATGTACAAAAGACAGGTTTTGCTTTTAATTACAACTTTAAATGCCCTGCTTTTCCAATTAAATGATCAACAACACAACTTACATCTTCAGAAATGAATGACTGCATGTTGAAAGCCACTCTAAATTTACACTCCACAGAAAATATGTGACATACTCAAGGATAGAATCCAGCTCCCTAGAGTGACTGTCCATTTTTTTTACTTTTTTTAAGCCTACCCATTCCACCCTATATATCTCAAAAATTCTCCAACAAATGGAACAGTTATCCCAGAGACAGCAAACTAATTCAGCCACGGTACAGATCTACCTGGTGCACTGAAGTAGGCATGGCTGAGGGGAAAATGGTGTGTGATCATGTCATTTTAGATCAGAACTCCATAGGTTACAAAACTAGAAGGGCCCATCTTGATCATCTAGTCTGACAACCTTTATAGGAACAGGCCGTGTGAACGGCTCAGAATGAATTCTGCTTTCATAATGCATAAGTACAGAGGAACAGAATTAAAAATGTGTAAGCAACTTTCATTCTGACAGTCCACAATTTTGAATGCCTCTTTTTGCAGTGTAGATCTTTTTCAAGAGAGGAAAAAGGGTACAACTGTTTCATGTTTAATTCCTAGTTGCTGTTTTTCCAAAGCAATCAGACATTCCATCTGAATAATCTATAAATATCCTCCTGATTCAATTTCCTTCCCTCTGGGGTGCGTAAAGTACTGGCTTTGTAGTGTGCCAGTGAAGTGACCACGTTGTCTCACTGTTCTAGATGCCAAGGAAAGGAGGAAATGGAAGCACTGCCACCAGAGATTAAGGTATGTCATTTGTGGGGCAGTGAAGGAGGTTGCAGGGTGGGATAGAGGGTTGTGTTTACAGCTGGGAAAGAGGGAGCTGGGACAGAAGCATAAAAGGAGGTTTATTACGCTTAATTCTCTTCATGTGGTGGTTACCATATTCTCAATCATGGCATGTGTTCCTTGGAACAAAACCCGCTTCCATAACTATTTTGCTACTTTATTTACTTGCAGACTAAGTACTGCTTCTAAAACACTTACACATTTTAGTGGCAAACACCAAGGCCACTATATTATTTACCAGTGCATGTCTCAGTTAGCCTCACCTAAGGAGATATCTGATAGATGGAATGTTTCCCTGTTGGTAGTTTGTAAATAAGGAGCACTAAACCTTGCAAGTCTCACCCTATGTATTAAATATCAAGACTGTGTGTCAGAGTCTGGTCAGAATAGGGTGGATTGAGCTCTAGGCAAACAGCAGAGAGAATCCCTTCTGCTCTCTGCGTCAGCTGGACAAGTAGGTCTGCTGAGGTTCCTTCAACTGGAGGCAACACTTTGGGAGCAGAGGAAGCAGCAGAGTACCTGCCTCCCCCACCATCCCTGTCCTCTGTACCCCAGGTGTCAGGCTGTGTCACACAGTGTGCCCTGAGCCCCAGGCTGTCTGTGCTCAGCCAGACTGCTCTCATCCTGCATGTTTAAGGGCATTAGTTTTTACCTCTAACATAACAATCATCAAAGCTTGCAACTGTGGGCCAAATCCTGCTTTCAGACATACTTGAATAAAACTGGAATTGAATAGTAAAGACATTTTTCAGATCTGAAAGAGTACATAATCTATTTCCCTCATCCAAATGTCTCATCTTTTAATCCAATCAGCCAAGAAGTTTGATCCCAACTACGCAGATTTGATTTGCAAAATCAAATGGAAATGGCCAGCATAAAGCCTGTAGTATATTTTACCTGCAGTCATTATGCAGTTAATGCTGTGAAAGTAACAGTGCTGTGTTTGAGGGATGGGCTAAAGCCCTGCCTGAATGTTTCTTATCTAAGAAGGGAAGAGATCTTTCTTATTGATGCTATTAGTCTGACAGCAGTGCTGGAGGGACCAATTCAAATTTAAGAGCTAGATTTAATCTGAAATTATCGATACCCTGGAACTTGCCATGTCCCAAAAGATTAGGCCAAATAGCAGCATCATATATTCTGAGCTCATGTTGAAAGCCACTGTGTAGTTACTAATTCTATTAGGGAGAGCATATCTCCTCCTCCTCACCCATTTCCAGTGGATAAGCCCATACTAATGAATTCGACATTCAGTGTTCAGTGAATCAATGGTTAGCAACATACAGAAAAACCTTCTTTGGAGCCAAGGAAAAATATGTTTCGCATATCTGTCATAAGAGAAAGCATTTATTTTTTAATCCAAATGGGTTATGCCTTTACCATCAGTAAGTGAATTTTTAAAGCTAGTATTTGTTCCTGACATACAAATCCTTTAATGGCACATTGTGTATGAAGCTATGTACTACAAGCTTCGGGGGCCATCCATGCACACACAGATTCCTTCAAGACTAGAGTTTTAGGTGTTTTCCAATCATCACCCTAACACACATCTAAAAGTCACTGTGTCACTGGTGCTGGCAGCTTGTCTTAGCTCAATATGCAAAACTTAGCTTTGGGTTCTGAGCAATGTGACAAGGAGTTTAGACAAAGCTTTTTTTTAGGGCTTAGATTATTTTTTTCTATTTTACACAAGGGTTTTCTGTAACCCTTGATTCTTCCTGTATGGCACCTGGTATGAAATGACTGAATTATGTACAGAGGGGCTGATTTTTTATGGTATTTTCTGGAAGATATTGTGTATAGAACCACCAGACCTTAGGAGAATCACACACCATGAGTTATTACAGATTCATAACCTATTATTTCTTTTCTTACTCAATGACCCAGATAAAGCAACACTAGCATTAGTATTATTTAAAGACAGGTTTTGATGTAAAGCGATAGTTTTCATTAAGAACTATGTACATTCTATGTTTCTAAATCAGAGCCATAGGCATACACTCTTACCATGTTGAAATCAAAGATTTGACTGAGAGTAAAAGAAATATGCAACCTCAACTGAGATAAAGGAAAATATACTCTATTTAATGCAGCTGAGCTTCAGCACTTTCAGAATATTGGAAACATTTAGAGTTTCAGAATTGGAGTATATATATTCACCTTTCCAAGAAATGTATAAATGAAATGACACGTGCAACGTATTTTCATGTATCTCTAGCCACAAAGTAGTATAACTGCATTGAAGACAAAGCAGAGAAAAAAATCTGGATATACTTATAGTATAAACATCTAAAAGGCATAGTTACTAGTATTTTAAAGCTATGTCCAGATAAACACAACTTTCTTATGTCAACCTGTGTTGAAAGAAGCATGAAAAACAAGGTTGAGCCCTAACTTGTTTTTAGCTTCACTCTCTACTTAACATCCAGTTGCTGTACCAACTGCAGTAGCAACTGCTTGGCTTGGAGCCCTCTTTTGCTTCTCTTTGTTTTGATATGACTGACATGGCATTATGTTAAAAGTTCTTTCTCTTTGAATAGCTGGTTTGGAGATTGTGTAGAAATTTTTAAAGATTCCCTAAAAAAAGGAGAGAGGGAAAAACCTGAAGATAAAAACCACCTGTTGTCTGTAGTACGAGTTGTATCGCCCCACCCCTGAAAAACCCACAACATTTTTTTGAAACAGTTCCCTCAGTACATATGGGTTTCTTTATATGAAGGGTGCCCAGTTCTGAACATTGTCACCCATCAAATATGGAAGCCATTTAAATATTCTACAGAGCAATAAAAACCCATTGTCTGCTCTGCTTTGTAACTGGCAAAACCACCAGACTACCCAGTGATAAATGTGTAGCAAGAGCTTTCCTTTCTGATTTAGAAACAAAAAGGCCCTTCCACTCCAAGATGTTACTTTGTTATCCCACTATCAGCCTGAGAATGCACAACAGACATTAACCAGAGCATCCGTTTACCAACCTCTTCTTGTTTCATTTAAAGTCAATACCAGAACTGCCTTAGTATGCAATGTCACAGCAAAATTTGCTCTGGTTCTGGTCAGCTGATATCTAAAAACAAACCTGCATGGCTTTTTATATTTGCAGGAAATATAAGAGCAAAGAGACAAGTACAGCAAGTGGACAGCAATGTGACCTTCTTCTGCAGCATCCCAAAAAACCTTAATAGCAGTGTAATTGTCTTCTTGCTGAACTGTTGTGAAAGATATTCTGCCTTTCTGATTCCTGGCTGATCCCTGGGTTTTCATCAGAGTACCATCCTGTACTTGGTCTTGTGTACTGATAAGAATCACCCACCTTCCTAATCTGACCCAACACCCTTACTTCTGTAAATCTGTATTTCTACATCGTATAATGCACAACTCTTCAGAGATACTATGGTTTATCCCCCAAAGAAGCAGAGTTCACAAGCTAACACAGAGTACTCAGCTAGTATTCAGCTGGCTGATAGATACACACTATGCCATATAAATAACCTGATAAAATGATCAAATATCATTCTGTTACTGACAATGGCAAAAAGCACCCCACCAAAACAAATAGGGCCAGGATCTCATCATAAATATATTTCTGCCGTTTAAGTGCAAGACAAGCCTGTGAAGTTCTTTTTTAAAGCAAAACTCACTATGTCATAGTGATACTTAATGATTTTTCAAAGTCAGCAAAGGAACTCTAGTCTTTCTCTCAGGAATACCAAAGAGACATGCAAGCATAAACATAAAGATTTAAGAAAGCTTTAACTAGCACACAAATCAATATTTTGCACACAAGAGAGTTTTCCACTGAACATTTAAATACAGGGATTTAGTTCCCTAAATATAAACCACTGCTACTGAAAAACTGGGTTAATAAAAATATGTCTTGAAAAGTATTTGAAATACAAGTATTTTTTCTTGCAGTCTGTCATGTGCCACTCAGTGCTCTTAGCCCAACATGAAACTGGAAGTCTGTTTCCCTGAAAAACACAGAGAGCCTGCTACAACTTTAATCTGTGTCTGCCAGAAAACTCTGACTGAGAGATTTAATGGCTGCCGGTTCCGCATATGTTTCTGTCAACGTGATCCTCAGCTCCAACTGTGTCTTACAGAGAAATGCTTGAACACATGAGAGCTACAGCTGAGCTGCACAATGACAAAGGCAAAGCTGACACAGTGATCTGGTTTTAGAACAGAGATAATATCTTAATTCATTATCTAGAATAGAAAATGTACTGCTTGAATAGGATGCCCTGATTCATAGCTGGATTGCCATCATGTATGTTTTTTACCTAAGGGAGAAAATAGATTTGATAAGGCTCTCTTAATTATTATCTGTTAATTTATTCTAAGGGCTATATTGCATGAATTCACAAAATGGAATAGGGTCCAACTTGCTTTATTGTGTTGATGGCTCACCTGCTCTACCTCTCAGTCAATATTCCTTTATTTGTCTCTATATGGAAACTTCTCATCTCATTAATAGTTAAGCAAACATTAAGGATTGCCTACAATATTCTGTAAGACTTTAAGAAAGATACACATCACATTCCTTATCTTCACTCATTCCTTTCAAAGGTGTGGGTTTACAAACGCAGAGCTCAGCAAAAGAGGCTTGATAGTTTAATAAACCATTTGAAAAAAGGCCATCAAATACGAATCAAAATCAAGCAAACTCAGCAGCTTGGGCTGAGATTTTGTTTTTATTTCAAATCAAAACCTGGTTCATAAACTTCCAATAAATAAATCCAGCTGTCATACCATTTTAATCTCTCTGCCTACTGATAATGAAAAGAGAAGCATCTTCTTGGGCAGAGCAGGTGTTAGAATAAAAAGGAGCCAGTCTGAGCCCCAAGCCCAGTACGTGGTTATGTCCCTGCTGGGTTAAGTTACGAAGAAATCCAAATCATTCAGTATGTGGGTGAAAGGAGGGAGAGGCCCATGCCTTTCTTTCTCCTTAGGCTCCTCATGAGACTGACACTGCCCCTCCTCTTTGAATATGGTTATCAGCAAATCCATCTCAGAACAGCAATGAAGGGATATTCATGACGACAGCAGCTGCAAAGTTGATAAAAATATACAAAATTCCATTGTGTGGGTGGAAAGATTGCCCTTGCTGAACAGAAACAGAAATCTTAGCGCCCTGATGTTTTTGGCTTCAGCTTGCTATATTTTGGCACATAGTCTAGAAACCCCAATCCAAGCTGTGCTTGTTGTCCTAAAATCTTTTAAACACAATGTTTAAAAATAAAAATGTGAGGCACCATTTTTTCCCCCTCTTGAACAAGGCTCTCATGTTCAGAGATGAGACAAGAGAAATGATTTTTCCACCTGCTATCAATACACCAGGCCAAGCTGCCTGGGGTAGCTAAAAAAAAGCATTCCACAACTCCGCATGGATTTCAGTGGATTGCCTAGCAGAGCCAAGATTTTCAGCTTTCAGCTGCTCCTGTGGGTTTGTGTGGCAAAGTGCACAGAAAATGCCATGCCAACCATTCCTTCAGAGCAGATGGGGAGAGGCATATTTACTAATCATCACAGAACCTGTTATATATGTTTAAATCTTTTTTATAACAACAATTTTCTTTTCAGCCATTTATTGAACAGCCACTAAGCTAAACCTCTGCTCAGTATGTGATTACAAAATTAGGGTTTTACTTTCTCTCCAGGATCCAGTTGGACAATGAATGACAATGACCACAACATGCTCCCAACTGCAGCTCTGACTTCTAGCAGTCTTGCTGGCAGCTAAAATTTTCTAATACTTTATGGTTCTGTATTTCTGAAAATAAAGTTAATTACAACTGATGCAGAACGTGATATCTAAAAGTGGAAATTGTTTTGCTTAGACTAGCTTATTTTTCCATAGTGATATAAGCTACCTATAGAAATGCACTCAAACCAAACTAAGAGATATGCCAAATGTAACTATCATTACTCAAAGCTATATTCTGCTTTCTAGCCATGTATCCAATATATACAATTCTATCCATATATCCATATCTGTAACTTAATCTTGAAAAATATTTGAGTCCCTTGTCCTCTCTAAAAGCTTCTGAAAACACCTCAAGAAATTTTAAAAGAAGTATCTTAAGACTCAAATCATATTTTCTATCATTGAATGTAAACAATAGTTGAAAATATGTGTAACTTAACAGTATTTTCCCTTGTTCTGAGACAAAGGTAATGACTGTTTGTTTTCTTGTGCATGTAGTGAAGAAACAGTAAATAAATAGCTATGCATCCTCTCAAAATCACTGCTGCACTCTGCAATTATCTTTCTCATCCATCATAAAGCTAATACACAAGTGATTTAAAATATCACGGAGACAGCCCAGGTCTGTGGTTTCCCACTTGCCGGGGTGCTGGCTGCAGGAGGCAGTGCCGCAGAATGAATGAGCACTGTGGCACCTGCCTGCATGGGCTCTCCTTGCACATTACTCAGGCAAGGCTGGGTTGTGCTGGGGTTTTTACTCAGCAAACTCTCAGTATCCCTGTTGCATTTTCACCTTCCACTGAAATCACTGAAAGGGTTTGAGATAGCAACAGCCTCCATTCCCTATGAGTCAGCCTGAGGTTCCACTCCTGGCAAAGACTCCTTGCTGCTACATTATTGTAATTTTTAATAATTACTGATAATAACGCTATTAGCACATTGCAGCTATTCCATTTTATATTCTGCAGTATATGCTCCACTGATCATTTTTGCGTTTCTCTAATTCCTGTGTTTGTCTCTAGTTTGAGGAAATTTTCTAGTGAATGAATTTATAACCATTAGGTCTTAGTCTTTTATAAGCTGGATTGTATGTCTTCTCCATTTCAGTTACTTATATTTTCATTCATTTCTTGCATTATCTGCAGTGTTTTCACTTTAAACAGCAAAACTTCTCGATGTTTCTGAAAGATTCATTTTAAAGCAATAAATAAAAATAGCTTAAGACACCATCTTGTGTCCTCAAGAAACAGTCCCATTTGTTTACAGTTAAGAATCATGACAGCAGCTGCTTGCAGTCCAGGATTGCACTGATTATTATGCCATGGTATCATAAGAATATTTCCTCTACTTGTATTACAGATATATTAGAGCTATCAGTCAGAATGAAAATGTCTGCATGAAAACTCTGATGAATGAAATAGGTACTGACACCTAAGACTTGACACCTAAAATAGTGAGATAAACTGTGATAGAAGCACTCAGAGAAATAATACATTTCTTATTAAAAAAAAGAGACCCTAAAGAGCAGGAAGACTGTTTGCCCCAGGAGTAGCAGAGCTGCAAAAGCATGGTTTCCTGTAGATTTGTAACCTTTATCCCAATCTCTCTGACTGCTTACCTTATTATGATGATTACAGTTCCTTCTGTCTCCCTTTGAACCCTCCACTGGGGAAGAGACAGTGTGAGCTGTGGCTTGTTACCAGCTGCATTTGCACTGATTGGCCATGAAGTTATTCTTAAATAGACAGTAAGTCCGGCAGTGGGAGTTCTTATTTTGTCTTCCCTCTGTTAATTTTCTCAGAACTTCTAGGACATTAATTGTCTCTGGGATTTTCCTATCCTTTTTGAAATCACTCTTTAGGTTAAAAAACTGTTAGGCGAAGAATAGGCTCGGTAGATAGAGATTCTGCTGTCATAAACCAATTGCCTTTAGGATACCAGTCTAAGAAGTGTTACTTTTCTCTTGGCAAGACAGCTGCAGCACTGTTAAACTGGAATGGCTGTTAAACTTTACAAAAATCATTTCCAGTAATCACCTAGCATTTAGCTAGTCTATTTTGAATGGTACAAAGATAAGTACTCATAATTTATCTTATTCATATGACCAGAGCCAGAAATTAACAGAACTTCAAAGGGAATCTTATATAAATGTCAATCTATTGTCTGAGCTTGATATCACTGGGTAAAATGAAGTTGAATAACCTAGCCAGTGTCACCAGCAGAGCTGAAGGCTTCTTACCTTCCACCAAAGAAATGAGAGTGATTCAGCTTCTTGTGATTTTCCAAGAACAAAGGGCATGCACAAACCGGATGGGCTGGTGGTAGAGCCAAGCATAATCCATAAGGATTAGTTTTAAGAATGTGGCACATGTTGCTCCTCTGATACATCTTGATATTCATCACTCCTTCAGCCAGCATGAACTTCACTTCTGTTGTCAAAGCTGTGTCATGCTCTAAAGTAAGAGACATCTATTTTAAATCAGTCATGGCCCAGAAGAAGGCAAGGCTGTGAAGTGACTTCTGAAAAGTTACAACTTTACACTGTGTAAAGTTGAGGTACATACCTTGTGTGAGCTCCATTTCACTACCTTTCTCTCCTCAAAAGATAGCACAAATTTATTTCAATGCCAAAATTTGATCAAAGGTAGTAGGCATGATCTGGAAGATATGAGTTACTTAACATATTCAGGCTCAGAAGTAATCCTAGGAGCAGATCACCATACAGAGTGAAGTGACTTATGGAAATGAGTGTTGAAAGCAAAGGAATCCAAAGGATTAGTGATGAAAGACAGACTGAAGCCAGGAAAGTGCAAGACTTTGAATAATGAGAAGAAGACACAAACTGGAGGAAGAAGCTGAAATAGCAGGGAAGCATGAAGAGTAGTCTTAAGGATTTCATGAAGATTACTTTAGTACCAAGGACCTGGAGACAGAAAGAAGTGCAAATCTTCTCATGTAGCATGTAATTTATAGCACAGGTGACTGAGTTTTGGATAAAGGCCATGGCAAGAATAGAGAGATCATAAATTGTGGGACATTCATGTTTATATTGGTTTGCATCACAAAATATTATATCAGAACCAGCTTATACATCTGTACATATGCATATATGTAAGGATAATTCTTAAAAAAGTAAATACAGATACTGCCCCAAGTAAAGCTTTGTTAACCTAAATACATGACCTTTACAAGATGTACAGGGCATGAATACAAAAGCTAAACTTTCCCAATGTGTCATCTCAGCTTCCAGCAGTCTGCACTTTTAAGATGTCCTGAGCCAGAGGTTAGACCAAGATGATTGTATTCAAAGTCCCAAGCAACTTTGCTTCCACAAATCTGTCAAATTAAGGGGTTTTGCACTTAGGGAAAAAAATGTTTCTTAGCAAAAACAATTCTGAAGTTTCACAGAAAAATGCACAATTACCTAATGTGATTATTTAAAATATGTTGCTTTTGATGTGAAGTCAATATTAATAAACAGTAAACTTAAAGAAAAAATATTTTAAAACAATTTTCCCCTTAATATGTTCTGTTAGTGTTTCCTTTACCGTTGCACTTACTATTCTAAGGTTCTTGCTGACTGAACTGGGGGAACATTTCCATTTTCAATAGCTGTCACAACTTGGGGAAACATACTTGAAGAATGCATTTTCTTTTTTTCACAGAATCACAAACTGGGTAAGGTTGGAAGCGACTACAGTGGGTCATGTGGTCCAACCTCCCTGCTCAAGCAGGAACATCCTAGAGCACATTGCATGGGATTGCTTCCAAATGGCTCTTGAATATCTTCAGTAAGGGAAACCCCACAACCTCTCTGTGCAACCTGTTCCAGTGCTCAGTCACACACATAAAGGCTTTTTTCTTATTATTCATGCAAAACTTTCTGCCCATTGTCTCTTGTCCTGTTGCTTGGTACCAGCAAGAAGGGCCTGGATCCATCCTCCTGACACCCTCCCTTTAGATACTGATAGACACTGACGAGGTCCCATCTCAGTCAACCTCTTCTCAAGACTGAACAGGCCCAGCTCCCTCAGCCTTTCCTTGTAAGAGAGATGCTCCAGTCCCTAAATCATCTCTGCTGTTCTCCACCAGACCCGCTCCAGGAGTTCCGTGTCTCATCCTGAGGAGTCCAGAACTGCACACAGCATTCCAGATGTGGCCTCACCAGGGCTGAGTACAGGGGCAGGATCACCTCCCTCAACCTGCTGGCAATGCTCTTCCTTGTGCAGAAAATCTAATCATTGGCCTTCTTGTACAGCAGGGCACGCTGCTGGCTCGTGGACAGCTTGCTGTGCACCAGGACCTCCAGGTCTTTCTCCACAGAGATGCTTTCCAGTAGGTCAGGTGCCAGTCTGTGCTGGTCCACGGGATTATCCTTCCCCAGGTGCAGGACTCTGCACTTGCCTTTGCTGAATTTCAGAAGGGTCTTCTCTGCCTATCTCTCCACTCTGCAGAGGTTCTTCTGCAGGGCTGCACAGCCCTCTGGGGTATCAGCCACTCCTCCCAGCTTGGTGTCACCAGTGAACTTGCTGAGGAGGGATCTGCACCTTCATCCAAGGCATTGATGAATAGTTAAACAATAGTCACAACAGTTTACACTTCATTGTTTAAATAAAAGGGTTTTTTTCAGTGTAGAGAAAACTCCAGTCAAATGTTCTAAAATGTTTTATAAACATTTTAGAACATTTTTCTTAAAAAAAAAGAAAATATTTTATGTGTTTATAATATTCCTTTTTACATCTAGATATCATTTGCACGAACTTAAAAGTGAGAACAGCACAATAACATGGAAGACAAAGAGGTGTTGGGAGCATACTCTCCTGAGGGCATTAAATTCTTAGCTATAATGGAGAGAAAGAGTATGGAAAAAACAAAACCAGCAACTTCTTAAGGGATGCCCAAGAGACAGTCGCAGCTATAAAACTAGATGGAGGGCAGAATTTGAGAGTCATTTGCTTTGAAAAGGAAATTCAAGCATTGTGAATGGAAGGGGTCAATTAAGGATATGGTGACCATAAAGCACTAAATCTAATCCAAAGATTTTACCCCAGTCACAGTAAATTTCAGAAAAATGCACAGGTATGAAACAATGAAGAATAAATAGAAAGCAATAACCAATGTTTTATGACTGACCTCAATGGACTCCGTAACAGAACTTCCTTTTACTTTATGACAATGCCTTAAGTAATAAAAGGATGAGTTGTCTCCTTTCTCAAACAAAAGCAATGGTGGAACTGGGTTGTATTAATGATTTGTTCATCTGACAAGCCCAGAAGTCTACACAAAACCAAAAAAAAAAATCACTGAAGGATTTTTTATTTTTAATTTTCCAAAAAATAGGCTTATATGAGAAAATAAAATCCAAATAATGTATTTTCTAGGTGCATTTAATTATTTATGCTTATACTGGTCATATTTTGGCAATAACAGGTGGAGTGTTGGAGCCTTACAGCCTATACTGCCAAGATGGTTATCTATACATTGTTGTTTGGTGTCACAGAGAGCATACAAGAAATGTGATTCAGTAACATTTAGATGGCTCAGTCCCCAGCAGACCTTAGTTATGCCACTTTACGTAAATGAGCATAAGCAGATATGACAATGAAACTCCTGCTTTACCAGCTGCTAAGGAAAAATCTATTGTTAGGCAAAAGACTGTATCATAAGGCAGCATAAATCCATCTGTGTTGTTCTATTTATGTGGTACAAATGCAAAAGGAGTGTGGCACATCATCAAGTTTCATGTCATTTACTGTGGGAGCAGCTGCACCCAATCCAAACTAAAAGAAACCTGAAAGTGTCACCATCAGCATATGAGAACTACAAACCCTTAGTACAGATGTTGTATAAAAATGAAAGCAGGCTTGAAGGGTGATGAAATGGTGAGCAAACGTACTACTTTACACCCCCTGAAATGCCATTTTCTTTTCAAGAAACATGTTGGTAAAAATTTTAATTTTTGTCACTTCTTATTTAATCAGTGTCAGCCTCATGGCTACTGAAAAAGGTCACAGTTATTCTAGGCCCACCATTTTTTTATAACTGACCATTCATAATAAATAGTCACTCTGACTATTTCATGTACCTACTAGATAACTTCCTCCTTCTGGTAGAGATCATAGAAGGTTCACGTTGTTAGTCTATGTCTCTATCTTCTCTAGGAAAAGTAAATAGGTTGTCAGAAACAAAATAGAGCAGAAATAAATTATCATAGTCCGTATAGCTTACTGCAAACCAAGCTGGACATTACAGTTAGAGCTCTGGGTTTTTCCCTCTCCTTGTATTAAATACTAAGAGCAGAGAATGCTTAGCTAATCTGTACTTCTGAACTAGTATGTCAAAACTGTCAGAAGCGATACAGGAGCAAAAATTTGTATCCTCCTGATTAGATGTTCCAAACTCTGACCTTTTTATGCCCCGCTCTTAAAGTCCCACACATACCCCCAGTTCTCTCTTCTCTCCTACATTAAACTTCTGGCCCATCTCCAGAGCAGAGACTGCAGAGTTAGGAGGAATGAAGTGATCTCCTTCAAGTGAACTCCTTTATGTGGGTTGAATTTAATGCTCACAGTGGATAGCCTTTCTAGTGCAGGATAATTCTGGGATATGAATCAACCCTTCCCAGGCACAGGGAAGAACAAAGGATAGGAATGCAGCAGATGAAGAAATACCTCTTTTTTTAACCCACTTTTTCAATGGAGAAGTATTGACTGTTTTTAAATTTCTTGATGTCCTGACAAATTCCAGGTTTCACTTAAAAAAGTGTAAAACGCAACTTGAAATTAATGGAAACACTTAAAATGCTCTAAAACTGCTAATTACCCTGAATGATGGAACAATATTAAGAGAACAAGAAAAAAGTAAAGAAATGGTTCTGTAGTAAGCTAAAAATGAAAGTGATGCCTCTCATCCCAAAATAAAGAGGAATAAAAATACTTTGAGTCTTATTTGCAATGTTTTTCCTTCCATTTGCTGTAAATGTTCTTTTGAACACTTATACATGCAACAAATAAATCATAGTACTTTCAAAGTGCACCAATACAATTGTTAATTGAATTTATATGGTAAGTCAGAGCATAACAGTATCTTTGTTCAATCAACACAGTACATTTGAGCACTTCGTATGTGGCAAACTATTTGAAAGCTGTAAGTTATGCAGACAAGTTATTTCATTGATATCATGTAACACAGGAATTCCAGACTTTCTATGTCCCTTCATGCAGAAAATTAAGGACTTAAACTCATCAGATTATGAATTCTAGCATATTATATCCTCTTTGCAAAAGCTGCGCTTCAAGGGTGTTTTTAACTGCAGATCCAGATTTCAGCTCTCTCTCATTCTTCAGTTTCACATCATTTTGACTGCAGCCACATACAATTAGTGTTTATATTTGCATACCAACAAGTCATACAAAACAGAATAGAAATAATTGTGTTTCTCACTTTTCAAGCTGCTCTGCAATGGGCAAGAAGTTTTCTTTGTAGCAGCAGCCAAGTTGTTCCATGAGTGCAGTATAGTTCCAGCCCACCGCACAGCCTTATGAGGTTTTCTAGGTTTTACCTCTTAAACTCACAAATTGAACCATCAATGGAGCTTTGCAAGCCAAAGGCAAAAAGCATATCTCTTTTCCATGATAATTCCTGATTAATCTAATGTATGTAAGCAGTAGTGAGGCCCCTATCCAATCTCAACAACTTCGCTTCATTTGTTAACAAGGTGTTCAAATCCTATGATGCAGTTTGCTAGAGTTTTGTCATTGGTACCTGTCAGAGACTGAAAATAGTTCTTGCCTCAAACATTGATATAAAGTTTTGCTCATTATAAAGAAGCTACAACCGAAGAAGCCTCCCAGAAGAGTGGGACTTTGAACTGAAAGTCAAACTGTCGATAAGATAAAGGGTAACACATTGTTCAGTCATCTCAGGCTGAGGGAAGGGTTTGCATCCACAAAAGGCCAGAGCCACCACCTGCAACTATCCCCGGCTGAGTTTGGGGTGGGGGGAGAGCACAGCTCACAGAAGCCAGGTTTACACAGACTGCCCCCAACCGAGGGGGAAGGAGGAGGTTTTGGGTGCATGGTGCAACCTCTGGTGAGAGGCAATAAACACCCATCCTCTGTTACACAAACTGGCCCAGCTGTGGAACCCCCAACACCACAGGGCACATCCACGGGACATTCCCGTGAGAGGCTTGGCCCCACAGGGCTGCACGTGGTGCAACAGACCCAGAGTCTGCTATGAGAGACTGACCCCCACCCCAGGGGGACATGGCCGGACATGCCCACCCAGCCTGAGCATGTACACACACCCCTGGGACTCTGTGCCTTCCGGGGGACCTTCACCACCAAGAGACCAGCTGGAGACGATCAACGAACATCGCTGGGATCCACAGAGTGGTGATATTTTCCTTATTGTGTCCCTGTCACTCTTTCTGTCCCCCCCACCTATCTTCTTTCTTTCTTTCTTTCTCTTTCTCTCTCTCTCATATTTACCATCAAATAAAACCTTTACTATTGTCGCTGGCATATGGTCTCGTTTGCACCTTAATTCGGGCAGAGGCATTTCTAAGAACCTTAAAACTGGATCATAACAGTACTTACTACAGATCAAAGAAAATTCCCACAGCACTTAGTCGAATGCTTTTACAATAAAGGTTTTTATGGTATTATCTGGTCCAGAGTGCATGTTGACAAGCACAGAGGAAGAGCAGTCTCTATGTAATACTTTTGATGAACATTGTACACACACCACTTGACAGGTCCTTAGATGATTTCATTTTCAGTGCTAGAAGCAAATTAAATCTTGTCCAAGAGTTCTCACTATTTAGAGATTATCGCTTATTGTTAATGAGCTGAGCATGCATTCCCTCACTGTCATCATTTCCTCAGCAAAATACAATGCTGTTAGGAGTCCTCACATGGCATTCAGTGTTCAGACATGAGATGTCTCTGGGCAGTTTACCTAGAGAGAAAGTATCACATTAAAAGATCAGAGTGCTAAGTACTGGGAACAATTTAAGTGCAAATGTCATATCTAATAGTTCTTAAACAATCAGTTTGAGCTCTTAAAAATGCAGCAAGATACATATCCTACTGTTCCATTTTGGCTCTGACACTGCATAAGCAAGGTCATTTCAGGTGATCTATATATAGAGAAAGATCTTAGTCTCTTGAATACTACACTGAAAGAACCCCTGCATAATTGACTGCTACAGGGAGTGGATCCAGCTCATTATTTGAATTACACATCCATCTGTTTCAGTCAGGACGGTTTATAAACAGGTTGCAAGAGCTAGTTGAAATTGTCAAATAGCACATAAGATAGTTTTAAACTATAGAAGTAGTTTAATATGCACTTCCTTTTGTGAATCAGCAATTTTAAAGGAGAGGAAAAAAAAGTTTATTCTGTAATCCAGGGATTTTAAGGAGTTTATACCATCTTCTTTTTGTCCCTGGACTATCCATTATTCTGAGCCAGGGTTTTATGTATTCCTTGCCCCTTTGCTTTCTAATTAATTTACTGTATTCAGTTTAGCCTGTCAAGTCATTTTTCAGTATTAAATTTTAAAACAGTGTTTATAAATCATAACTTACACTAAAAAAATATATTAAAAAGATACCTCTTTTGCTCGTTCTTTTCTCTAAAATATTATGGAAAGGAAGAATGAGAACATTTTTCGCTATAGACTCTTGTGTTTTATCAGCATTCAATTTCTTCATGTTTTAGCTACTAAAAGATTAGGCAGATTTTGACAATATGATTTTATGCAATCTGTTAATATGGCTCACATAATAGAAATACCCATTTACTGTCTTCTTTCCCTTGTTCTTTGTATGAGCTTCTCTGAGTTGAGGCCCCCACTGTGCCTGGTGCTGATATGCAACCCATTGTGCTTTGCTTCTGACCTTTTACAAAATCACAACCTGATTTTTGTAATCTGGAATTTCTTAAGATCTCAATGAGAATCATTAGCACAATTTACTTTCTGCTTTATTTTTACATTGTGTACATACCATGTTTCAAACTGCTGATTTCCTTAAGCTCCAGATCCCTATAAATAGCTCGCTTTTATGGTTTTTAGTCTAGATGCTAAATTCAGAATATTGACAGATGTATTGCTTTGAAAACTTACATTTCCCACACTGTCTGGGAAAGTACCTCAATGTCTACATATATGTGCTGTCATAGAAAGAATAACTGGAATTAAATTATTTACATTTTGGTCTCAGTTTATTGTTGGAAGATGGGTAAATATTTTCAGATAAGCTTTTAGAATTACAGGGGGAAAGCTGATAAAGCCAGAATAATCCATATACTCTTCCTGTATCTTCAATTCAAACACAGCTATTGATAAGGTCATTCTTCATATGTGAGAGTATAAATTGCTAGGTGTTCTTCCAGTTCTGCTTCTGCTATAACCTGTTGCTTATATTTGCTGTGGCATTTAGTTTGAGTACGATGTGGTAGAATTTATCCTCCAAACCAAGTCATTAGAAAATGTGCCTTAAAACAGATGCCTCTCCTTCTGAAGACCATTAAACCCATACCTCTGCACTTGGCCTCGCTATTTCTATTAGAAAAAAGCAGAATTTCACCAGACCTACTTCAGGCCACTCTTACTTGGGGATACTTTTGTGTCTTTTAGATAATAGATGAGGTGGGAATTACCCAGTAAATATGCACTTGTGTCATCTATTATTAAAATTCACAGACACACCAGTTTATTTCTGTCCAGAAGAATGGATTTAGATAACATGAATTTCTCTTTTTTTAACCGCAGAAAATATGTCAATCCTAACCTACCCAATATGCCTGTCTTACCTTCATTCTTTGGCCTGCTAGGAGCATGTTAGCTCAATAATTAAGTTATGCACACAGAGATAAAATGCAAGGACAATCGTTTATGATACCACCCTCGCAGTATTTTTGTCCAGCTAACAATAAAACACAGATGTTATGAATCCTGGTCTACAGATTCAAGATTGCAATGAACAAGTTACAACAGTTAAAGTTAACATTTCCACCCCAGAGAAATATTTTCTCAATTGAAAGGTAGATATTTTTCAGATAGGGTTGCCATTACCTCTTTGATTGCCCTCCTTCAATCACATGTTGTCATCAGACTGGGTCTCCTACACACCCGCCAGGTCACAAGTCTTCTCCACAGTTCAGAGGAGACAGGACAACTTGCAATATCAGATGAGCTAATGTTCTTCAAATGGAAGCAGAAACAGAAGCACATTTGAGGGGTGCAAGGCATCAGCATTCCACTCTGCCCAGGCTCAGAACATTGCTTCTGAGGGTCATGATAAAAAGAGGAACACTGAAGAGGAGTCAGACTGCCTCTCTGTGTCTCACATAGTTTTTAATGACTGTCAAGGGAACAAAATAACTCAGTCTACTGACCTGCCCACGCCTTCATGCACCCATTTCTTTTTTTGCTAGTTATTTACATGACTTGCTTGAATAAGCAATGTCTTAAAGCAAGTCTTTAAAGTGGCTCACAGAGAACCAATGCTTGTCATTCAACAGGTCAGTGTTCTGACCCATAAGTCCACCTGCCCCCAGGGAAGAGCAAAGTTAGACCACCCATAAGCCTTTTCTCAGCAGAATGGCAGGTTTCCAGATTGACAATGGACTGCAGCTGACCATTCCTATTCTTCCAGCTGTGGTGAAGGACAAAAAATGCTCATGTGACTCCCTCTGCTTTTACAATAAACTAAAATGAGAACACAATGTAAATAACTGCACTCAGCAGAACCAAGCTTCAGATGGATCAGCCTTGATTTTTACCATTAAAATGTCATAACTGTTGCAGACTATTCTGCATAGTGGATTTGGGAAAATGCACAAAGACTGGAGGTGTTCACATAGTGTATATCTGATACCCATTTTTTATTATTATTATAAAGGAAGACTGCTGCTTCATTTAGAGTCTGAATCAGAACAGCATTTCTGAGTGCAGCATTTCTTTCTATATTGATTAGATTCTGTACTGAACTAAAATGTTCTGATTCATTGGTAAAAGGCACATTATTTATTGCAAATGTCAGATGGTCATTCTTAGAAATACAGATATTGTACAATATCTGAGACAGGTGCTGTCAACTAAACTTCTCAAGAAGCGTCACTCCCTGAGAATGCAAGTAAGAAGAAAGAACATTCTGCAATATATAGTTTTGTTTCACTTCAAATATCATTTCAAATACTGCTGATGGAGAAGAAAAATCAACTATTCAACATAATATTTAGGGTTTTGAGAAATGCACACCTAAAGATGAGACTGGTTTTAAGCTTTTGGTTTTCAGATTGAACATAGGAAAAATGTTTTTGCAAAAAAGCAATTTCTCTAAATATAGTATTCGAAAAAAATCCATTGAACAAAATTGAAAAATAAAACACACTGTAGACTTTAGTTACTACTAAGCTTAATAAAACTGGACAAATAAATGTGCAAACTCACAGGCTGCAGCATGGAAAATTATTTAACCATAACCTTTTAAGAAAGTATTCAGATTTGGGCCATCATTTAAGTATTTTTCAGTTTAAGCTATGGCAGACTGGTGATTTTCCTTCAGAATTTTGCCATATTATTTTCAACGCCTGACATTATCTCAGTTGTTTTTCATTGGAACACGTGAGACACTTTTATAGCAGAGCACAAGGCATCTGAATGGTGTTTGGAATACTTGTCTAACACCAGTTGCATGAAGAGGTTCCACTGGCTCCTCCAAGCTGTTCAGCATGGCAGCAGAACTACTATTGCTTTTTGTCCCTGAAGCCTTAGATTCAGGCTCCTCATTGGTTCATTTGAAATGGGGAGTCAATCCAGCATGGATGTCAGCCTCCTTATTCCTCCCACACTTCTGGGTACAGATTATTTAGGCTGCCAATCCAATAAAACAGCTCAAGTACAATGCAAGAATAGTTTATTTTTTTCTAAATTCTTTATTCAAAAGAAAATATTTAGCCAATTTAACACAAGAAAAAAAAAGGAACATACATATTTCAGGCATCTTTATAGGTATGGAAAATGTCATCTCATAAGATCACACAATTACATATTATTCTAGATGCCGTAGAATTTCTATATATTAGGAACTTTAAAGCAGACATTCAATATTCCATGGAACTGACCAATTTGGAAATAAAAGATTCACGGCGCTCTGAAGTGCTCTGAGGTGACACCTGAGCTAGCTTGAAGTTCAAGGGGAAGGCTACCCTTGTTAAAGTCACTACAGTATTCCATACTTGTGCATTGTGCACTGTGAACACAACCTCTCAGTAATTCAAATGGGACTGTATATATCCATACAGTTCCACAAGATAACTCTATTAAGTTACTGATGCTTCTGGACTTATTCAGATCCTGTGTTTGACTGGAACAACAATGTCGTGTATATCAATGCTACTGAAAAAGATAAGATACCAGAGGTTGATGGAGTTCTTCTCTGACATCTCCCTTAGGAAATAATACAAAAGTATTTATTATTTATATACAAGCATGTCAACACATTTTTAGATAACTCTCTGTACATTTTTCTGTTTAGCAATGGAAACTACAGAATAAATTATATATGACAATTGTGGCTATTCTAAGAAACTTGGTATTGCACAACTGGTAATCTACAAATTAAATGTAAAATGCTGCATACAAGTGATATTTCTTGGTATGGTGTTTGTGTTCATAACTATTTTGTGCCACTATCTGTATAAAATTAAGATTAAATCTACTCAACATAGCCTTCTGTTATCTGATAATATCTGTCCACTTTGTGCACTTTCAGATGTCCTGAGGTGGTACGCCAGATGTTAGGAAGGTTGTATTTTACTTCAAAACCTGCAGGTATAGAGCAAACATATTTTGCTATGCATACCATCTGGTACCTGTTTTTTACCAGAGAACAGAGTGTGTTTAATCATTAAATCAAATCCTGCAGTAGTTAAATCAAATTAATTCATACAGATATATGCGTTTTTCCCCCTGTGGTTTTTCCTATCAAAGTAATCTGGTTACTTTATGTGACAGAAAATGAAGTCACTGGACCAAATTCTGCTCTTAGATACACACATAACCAACAGGAAGTAAGTAGGTTTGTAAATGCTCACAGAATAATCAGATATGAACAATAGCTATGTTTAATAGAAGTATCTTACATACATGGTAAAGCACTGTCTTCTATTTTTCTATTTTGATCCTCATTACTTAATTAGTAAATCAAAATTTATTTAATATTAGTTTTAAAGATATGCATCAATGCTCTTCACCTTATTTTTTCCTGCAGTATAGATCTAATAAAATTCCTTTTCTGATGCTGTTTCAAATAATGAAACTTTTATCTAGTTCTCTGACAGTTTTTTGAACAATGATTTGTTCATTGCAAAGTATTTTTAGAACGGTTGTTTCATAACCTGTTCTGTCCATTCTTCACTTCGCTGGTTTCTGCCTTCTTTTATTGCAATTAATGATAGATATTTATTTATGTAGGTTGGGTTTTTCTTAAAAAAACTTATAAATTAAATTCACAAAATTTTTTTTGGTACAGAGATTTGGTACAGAGAGAAGTTTACCTCTCAGCTCAAGAAGTAATATTTCCTCAGGATTCTTTTCCTCTTCTGGAGATGGTCATGTCGTAGAGGTGTTTATCACTGTGAATTAGTTTGCAGCTTTGATCACATTTTAGATTCATTGCATTCTGTGGTTATTTTATAAGCAAGCCCACCTTATTAGAAAGACTTGCAATCAATCTTCTCATACTGTTCGTGTTCCTTTCACAAGCAGTTAGTTGCTAAAAAAAAAGAAATTGCACAGTTTGAACAACTTAACTTGAACAGCAGTATTAAATGGCATATAGTGGTTGAGTGACCACAACAGAGGTAAAAATGACACAGAGAACAAATTAGGGTGATTACACAGACTAAATACAATTGTTACGATTCGCAAATATTACTGGAAGACAGCAGTCTGCTATGAATTTGCACATTTTTTCGCACAGAGAAGCCAGAAATATTTGCTTTACAGGTAGAGAGTGCAAATGTAGCAGTACTGATCATATACTTGTCTTTGTGCACAATAGCCACGAAATTACCAAGAAAGTGACAAAGGGTGGGGAGTATTTCACATTGCCTTTGCTAAGTCTCAAGCAATATTAACAAAGCCGGTCATTGAAATTAACCTTGTACCAAAGCACTGTTCAATAGACTTAGTTAAGTGGAAGAATAAATTAGAACAGTCTGGGTACAAAGTTTTGATTTTCAAAGGCAAACTGCTAAATTAAGCAAACCGGTCAAAGCAATTACTTATGCTAAAGAGGTTTTTTTTCCAGTGAAAAAAAGGCTGAAATTTCTTTCAAGCAGATTTGCAAAAAGTACCTAGAATTTGTGTCCCAAACAAATAGAAAAATCTTTTAAGGAAACATCATGTATTCAACTGAGTGGTCACCTTGAAAACTGAAAACTGATTTCACACTCATTAAATAAAATTTTTTGCAGTTTTCTCAATAAATCCGTACAAGTTTATATGTACACACTTTTTTTTTTTTTTTTTTGGTGGAAATGAAGATACCAAGTTCGAAATTACAATCCATTCCTCACTAAAATGAAAATAATATTTGGTGGTTAGAAAAAGAGGACCTGCAAAGCTGGTAAATGGTAACCCACCCAAATAACTGCAGAAGCTAGAATGCTGCAATTAGATGCATATCTCACTTTTCCCCTTGATATCAAGCTCTCATCAGGTGTCACCACACTACATATGGAGAATATTTTTTGAATTCCCAATTCTTTCACCTTCAAGATTTTTGCATAATGAGATTCACTTCTATTTATCTGGTTTTGCTCAGAAAAGCTGATGAATTACATGTTACTTTCTTATAAGCACCCTTGGGTTGGATTCAAGAGATTAAAGCCAATTAATGAACAGAAATTCTAAATGTTTCTCTTGTCCAGAGTTTTAGATAGTGGTCAGACCCTCCTGACATAAAACTGGCCTAATTCTGACTGAGTTCTTGGTCCTAAATCATAACACCTTCAACAGCACCAAATGCTGGCTCCATGCACAAGAGCCACAGCAAGTATGAAAAATTTCATCATGCATGAAAATGTTGTGTGAGTTTCAGGGAAATTATCATTTCCTACACAATCCAAAGTTTCTGCTAGTCTTTTTGGTGCTGATAGCAGGACTTCCAAGTGCTGATAGATTTTGAACTGTTTGCAATCCCTGACCTGAGGTGAGCAGACAATCCTACACTGTGGCTAATCCTGCACTAGAAGTGCTGCCTATCTCTCTGCCTGGCCCTTTCACTGATCTACAGGCTTAATTCACTCCCAGATCTTGCTTTATTTTTCCAGGATATTTGTAGAGTCAGAAACACCTCTTTAGGCACAACAGATGAAGCTGAAAGTGGAGAGCACTGGTGTTACTTAATTTTCAGTTTACTTGTTCTTCTGCAGCACTTAAGAGAGAAGGTGTGAGAAAGATGTGTGAAATCTATTTAACTAGAGGTTCTTACCTGGAATAAATGAATTCAAAGCAAGAATTTTTAATATAACAGTTTAACTTTCTAAACCACATTAAGGAAGCTTTTGGACCAATTAGCCAAAAATGTCTCTCAAACAGCTTTAGCTGCTTAGAAACACTAAGGGTAGTCTCCTGGCCTTTGTGCTTTATTATAGGACTGACAGGTAGGAGAAGATTTTGAATTATATTGATGTGCTTTAGTGATGAGTGATTTAGTAATGATGTGATTTAGTAATGTGGTTCATATATGAGCTACAAAGGTATGATAATGAACCTGGCAAAACTGAGTTATCTAATGACTTAGATGTGATATGTATGGTATATCAGGTATGTGTGATATATTAATTATGTGTGATACATCAGTTAACAGATTCAATTAGATGCTTGAATAACTTCCTACTAATTAGGAACAGGGGTTCACCAACTATTAAGGACAGAGACTAGAAACCAGTAGGATACTGATTTTTAATTATTAGGCCTTTGGTTTTGCTCTATTTTAGACTCTGCCAATTATTTTCCTGTTGTTGTGTAAGTTATCTTTGCCATATTTTTTCTAACCTGTCAGCCACAGACTGCTATTTGTACATGAGATATCAAAAGATAGTACATGAAAAAAAGCTGTATTTAAGGAAATAAGAAACCTCACACATTAAGGAAGGAAACAAAGTGAATAAGCCAGGGAGGAGCAACAAAAAGTTGCTGCAATAAAACATCCCATTTAAGATTATTGTTATTTTTGTGATGTAACATGCATTATATTTTTCATAAAACTGCTGTTGAGGCCTTTTGGTTTGTCATGGCCACATAATAACAGGGGGCGAAAAAGGATTTCAATTTACCATTTTCCTTTTTATTACAGTGTAGTTCTACCAAAATCTAAAGGTTCATGGAAAACCCACAGATCACAGAGGATAGAGTCCCTAAATTGCCTGCAGTGGAATATAATAAAACCTGAGCTCAGTGAAACTGTGGCTGTTGAACCTTGGTAGGATTGCACTCAGCAGACACTAAGAGGGTGGTGTGACACGATGGCCAGGCTCATTACAGCATCTGAGCATAGCTGTGCAGCTGCAGGATGGAAATAGTCTCCAGTGAGTGAGTGAGTGGGTGAATGACAGCAAAGTGTAGAGGGGCTAGGCGGCCCACAGAGGTGTATAGATTTCCTCAAAGTAGTCAGGTCCGTGGAGTAACTAAACAAGTATAACTGCTAAATTCAACATGTGGTTGCACAAAATAACCCTTAAATAAAAGTGACTGAATTTTCTCTCACCGTGATAACAAGACATTCTGCTGTGCCATGGGGCTGAGCCACTCACTTTTCTTAACAAGTGTTTCTGTCATTAGCTTTTAAAGTCACCTGAATGAAGTCAAAAGAAGCCTATGGCTAAGCAGCTGTCGAAGAACAGTGCACATGGAAGACCTAGGATGTCTGTGCAATGAACAGGACATTTTATGTTTCCTTTTTCAAGGTTTGAAAGGATTACTTAAACACAGATGGAGCCAATACAACCCCAGATCTCCACTATACATATATATATACATAAATATTTTGACATGTATGTGAGTTTAATGGGGAACTAGCAAGATGACCAAAAATGTGACCCAAATAAAACAGAAAATTTAAAAAGCTGTCTTACTCATTTTGAGGTGTCACACAGTTCTACAGTTCATATTGATGCAAGGCTGTAAAAATTGCACAACAGAATAACCTGAATTATTTTTTTAATGACATTACGGTGTTGTAAAAACAGTGCCAGATTCGATTCTCTCTTGACATGGTGAAAATGTCATTTTACACAGTCTACAAATCTCAGTGAAGTTGTTCCCTCTGTACACTGGTGACAGGTGTCCAGACCACGATGGAAAACCTATCCTGCAAATATTTCTGCACATTTTTTGTCATTTAGCTGTTTATGTCCTTGTATTTTCTGTGTGTGTTGCACTTACAGCACAGCCTTTGCAGGAGGGCAGGCAGTGAGTTGCTGTTTCCCAGTGATCTCAGACCTGCCATCTGAAATAGAACATTGCAAAATTATTCAAGTAGATGATTGCTGGGATTCTAACACAACATTTATGAGAGACATTTTGAATGCTCTGAAATACTTTCTTCTGCGCCTGTCAAGAGCCATCGAGATGAAAAATAGGGACTGAGTTACAGATGTGATGCTGAGATACAGGCTATCATTTGAACTAACCAGATTAATAAAATGAGTGAAACCAGAAAAAAAGCAACAAAACAGGTCTACCTATTCCATCATATTTTTAGGAAAGTGTACATCAGAGATGGCAAAAATTTTCCAGGTTTTAAGTTTTTGCTAAGTGCTCTAAATAACACAATTGTCAATATGAATAGAATCATGGAAACTACGCTATAGATAAAAGGGCAATTTATTCCATCTTTTAAATGATAACTTTAGATCCAAATTACACTGAATGCTCAGAAACCCTGCTGCCTTTACAGAAATCATGGCGTTCTTCCTGTTGATTTGGCCATAGATCTTAATGTCTCAATCCAAGAAAGCAACTTAGTGCATGCCTTTGATGGACATAAGCTGTTTTGTTAACTCAGAATGGGATCTAAGAGCGTTGACAGGTATGGGATTTAAGAGTGCAGAAGAACCAGCCAAAATATTTTAAGTCACTGGCCCCAGGTCTCAGATCCTCTTCTCTGCAGGAGACTCCTCAGGACTGAATTCTTTAACAAATGTGAAGCCAAATTTCACTCAAGTTATTGTGAAATTCTTCCACTTAGTTGAGGAAAGAACTGACAAAAATTAATTGACTGTCCTTACAAAATAAGCAGAATAAATCTTACCTATTTGCACAGCTCAGCTTCCTCTTTACAAAGCTCACCATGCTAGTTAAATTTCCTTCAGCACTTTGAAAGCTGTTAGACAATGTTGCACATATACACATATACAGCTGCAAAAAATTCCGTTTTTCTATCATGCATTTCTGCTATAAGAAAAATTTTTACCCGCATTTGTACCTGACAGAAGATTTTTATGTGATCAAAGCTCATCGGCACACCACAAAAGAGGATAGAGAGATAACAGCAGGTGGGGGAACTCAAAATACACCCTTCCCAATTACTGCCACACCATCAGAGGGGCCATCAGCCCATAAAATACTCATCTCTACAAGACCAGAGAAGTGCAGGAGTACAAAAGCAAGGAGAGAACCCAAATTAAAGACTCATAGAAAGGACTGCACTGTTTAGGCTTCTCTCAGAGTTGCTCTAGTAGACCCTCAGCACAAGAGTCTGGATATTAAGGCCATCAACATGAGTTATGACTACAGCACCATTTGATGGTTTTACCCTGGCTGACATGGAGGAATGTGCTTTAGGATATGGGACATATTGTGGGATGCAAGGGAAGTGCATTTCAAGATTTATTCTGGGATGTTTAGGAGTCAAGCCAAAGGTAGGGAAAGGAAGTGATCTAGACAATTTGGGGAGGAACAGTTTGTGTGAGGAGAAGGAGAGACAAAGAGGCCAGTCAGGTGCAGTTTTCTCCGTGGTATGAGTTTCTCCTTCTCTGGCCAGAGCTGCACCTGACCAGCCCAGCCTGTCCTATCTTCTTTCAAAGCTCTTTCAGTGAAGGACCCCCTACTGAGTGGGTCTGGGTGCCAGCAATTGCAGTCAGACCATGAGTCAGGAATTCCATGTGCCTGCGTGGAGAGACTTGAGTGAATGAAACCCAGTGGCAGCTTTGGGCGTGTGTAAATGTGAGTGTGTCGCTGTGTGAGTGCAGGGTCTGCACCAGCAGCTGCAGTGAGCTGCAGCCTCAGGGGCTTGTATGTCCCATGACAACAACCGAGGAGACTGGGATCCAGTGGCAGCTGCTGGGCAGGCTGAGTGTCTGAGCTGGGATGCTAAAGGGTTCTAAATAGTACATGTACATATATTTGTATCTAGCTAGCTAGCTAGCTAGCTACACATACATATTTTTACTAGGGTGTTTGCATCCCACACAACAGAGATGGAAGTGGGATGAGCTCCATGTGAGTGTTCTGTGTGTCTGACCTTTGTGTCCAGCCATGTTTACATGTGATGTTCATGTGTGTGCACTCTGTGCATTTGCATCCTGGGAATATAAATTCATTCTCACTACTGGTTGGACCTGGGGCAGGAAGCTTGCCCATTTCAGGGCTATCAGATTCAGCAAAGTATAAATTCACCACACAATCTGTCTTAATTCATTGCCCCAATTCTTTAAACACTTTAAGTTAGTCTTTTCTGGCACTTGTTTAATTATTGTCTTGATAAATTCTGTTTTAAAAACAGTTCAAAGTATTTCTAGAGTGTATAGCCAACTATATTTTTCTTCTTTGGAAAACTTTTGAATTTGAGGATATTTATGTGTTTAAGTATCTTCATCTTCAGTGTTGAACTACCCTGGAGCTCTGAGTGTGATGAGTGCCAGAAGAAAGTGTTCTAAAATGTTTTTGTTTAAAAATAGCATAGGGACAATTACATATTATGCTTATCAGAAGTAAAAAACGAAGTTGAGGGTTTTTACCTGTAGTGGTTTTTTATAAATATAGAGGAACTTTTTAGAAAATGTTAACCTTATTGTTTTTCACTCTTCTCTCTAATTTGCATGTGACATTATGTTCTTTTCCAGACAAGTCTAAGAATTTCTAGTCGACATTGACAGGAGTATCCTCACATTTCCTTAGGTAGAATTTAACTTAAAATATGCATTCATTCCGTAATGAGTCAGCATTTCTGGATGAATATTCCAACATTAAAAACTTTGCTGTATATATCTCTTAGCAACTGAGAAATTACAGCCTTAATTTCATTTTAAAACTCCCATGTTTAATAAACTTTCTTTTTTTTTTTTTTCCACTATGGAGAGAATACATGAATTATCAAGGCTTGCCTCGGACTCCTGATAATTCAGCTGTCTTGTACAAGACAAATGCGCGATATTGTTCTGAAGGATGGTGAAAGAATCCCTGGACAAGCGAGAATTAGCAACTGCCAGGGTCTTTCAGTTCCTGGGCCCATTACAGCCCCTGTAAAGGCACCAACAGGCAGGAAAGACCAGCAGGTACAATCACAGAGCTCACCACAGCTGCTGGGTCCAGGGAATGGTCACATATGCGAGGTGACAGCCGCCTCTGAGAAGTGAGGACGGGGTGAAAGCAAGGACAAGCACAGCTTTCCTTCCTACTTCTCCTTAGCAGCAGAAAACTGGCAAAGCCAGCTCTTCCTGTTCTCTCTCCCTCCCTCCCCCGTGGTTTTGCTTATGCTGCTGAACAGGCTGGAGCCAGTTCTGTATTCTTTAGTTCCTGTGAGGATATGATCCACTGTTCTAGGATAAAATTTGAGAAAGAATGCTTGCTTGAAGGAGTGTTTTGCCTCTTGGTAGGTATTGTGTGAAGCAATGCTGGCCAAAACAAATTAGAGAGTTTAGCTCTTTTTAATAGTTAAGCAGGTCATACAGTACCTTCAAGACAGACACTCAATGAGTGGCAACTCAGGTATTAATTACAATTAAATATTTTCGTACAGGATTGCAGCAGCTGTGTAGAAGCTCTCACAGCCCTATAGTATCATTCATAGTCTAGCAGAGAACACTGAGAAAAATTCCTGTTTGACTAGGACTGACAGTCTAAACACAGTTCCATTTTTATATTTTTGTTTCAGAAGTTCACACATTTGCTAAGGAGACATCATGGACAAGGACCTCCTGACCATAATATTGGCAGGATTCCTTTCTTTCTCCTTTATTCAAAGCAGAAGGTCATTGTAACAAATATTCATAGGCTTTTCAGTACTGAAAGGAATCAAATATGCAATGCTGCATAGTTCTTTGGCACACTGTATCACTCTAAACTCTAATACTGCAAAGTGTAAGGTGCTATTCCAATGGTGCGACAGTTTCAATGTATCAAATTTGACACCTTTTCAATAAAATAGGCTAAATTTAGATAACCATATGCTCATGCTGACAAGCTAGCTTCTCCCTGATATGTGTTTTCATGAAAGAGTACAAGAGGGCCTCAAAGTTTAATTAGTCTAAAATTAATTCAAAATATTGTATTAATTTACAGTAGAAAGGTCAAGTTGTAGAGCAAACAGCAGGAATGATATTTTTTACTTAATGCACTAAGATTCAGCTGTAAAAATTCCATTAATGTTAATAAGAGTCATGCTGCCAAATTCAAAAATCATACTATAAATATTTTATCTGTCTATGCTCTTACTGCAGTCTAATAAACCTTGTACAATTAAAGCCCCTTCTCTCTTGGCTGCCTGCTAGGCAAAGTTGGAGAGTACACACATATGAACAAAGAAGTACTATTCTGCACTAGGGTGGCCTCACCTTGGGTCCTGTGTGCAGTTTTGGGCACCACAATATACAAAAGACATTAAGTTGTTAAAGAATGTACAAAGGCCACGAGGACAGGGAAGGCTCTGGAGGGGAAGCTGTCTGAGGAGTGGCTGAGGTCACTTGGTCTGTTCAGCCTGGAGAAGAGGAGACTGAGGGGAGACCTCACTGCAGTTACAGCTGCCTCGTGAGGGGAAGAGGAGGGGCAGGCACTGATCTCTGTGGTGACCAGTGACAGGACCCGAGGGAATGTCATGAAACTGAGTCAGGAGAGGTTTAAGTTGGATGTTAGGGAAACATTCTTCACCCAGAAGGGGTTTGGGCACTGGAACAGGCTCCCCAGGGCAGTGGTCACAGCACCATCCTGACAGAGTTAAAGGAGCATTTGGACAATGCTCTCAGGGACAGGGTGTGACTCCTGGGTTGCCCTGTGCAGGGCCAGGAGTTGGACTGAGTTATCCTTGTGGATCCCTTCCAACTCAGCTTATTCTGTGATTCTATTAAGTATTTTATCAATAGAGATATATTTACAATTTGTGCTTCAACAACTTAAGAAGATGGGCCAGTGTCACAGTTACATTTCAATCTTTGCATCATTTTAAGGGATTTTTAAACTATTTGAGAAATTAAAAATGCAATGATTTTTTAAAGATCCTTCTCATTAGCAACTACCACTGGCTTTTTCTTAGTATGACTCCCAATAATACACAATGATAATCTATTCACTTTTCTGTGATTTGGTCATGAAGGCTGATTTAATTCAGTATGTATTATTTGTAAGATCAACATCACTCTAAAATTAACTTCTTTTTTGATGTCTCATTGAGCATTGTGATTCTCTTGATTGTTCATGCTCTGTGGTCCTGTTGGTTTAAAGTAAGCTGAAATTTGAGCTATAGATCACATAGCTAGAGGAAGATAAAATTTTCAGTCTCCACTAACATAAAAATTACATTAATAAATGCAGGAGATATAATTTCTAAAAATGGAATAATAATTAAAGTGATCAATGAAAGCCTTATCTTTTACCAGTTTTTTTAAACGAAATCCCCACAATTAAATGATATATAATTGGATGCCTTGTACGTATTTTTTAAAAATTTCTATATTTGCTGACACTAAGAATTACAATACCTTAACAAATGTGCAGAATCTAAGTTAAACATAATAATTATTTTAAAAAGCCAGAAAAATTACAGTTCCCTGGAGACACAATCCAAGCAATAACCAGAATATTAAATTGAAGAATACATCAAGAAAATTTGCACCACACAGAATTAAAAAAAAAAATTAAAAGACCAAACCTCAAGTTGCAAAATTAATGTAAGCATGTTAAAATTTTTTAGAAATGTGCTTCCACCCTTTTTATAAACAGAGGAACTTCAATAGTTTCATGAGACAAAAATATGAAGAGTTTCACTTCGTGGAAATTAGTACAAATATATATCAGATGCAACAAATTATTTGCTTGGTCCTACAAATTGTATTTCCACTAGCGAGTGAGAAAATGGTGGTAAAGACCTGAATGTGTTATCTCTATATATAAATAAACTAAATATTGCTCGATTACACTTGGTGGTAGGCATTTAACAATGTCAGATGTGGAATCCTCTCAGAGTTGTACCTATGTACATATTTAGAATTACACACGTTCTTACACAAAGAACATTGCTAGAACAGGTTTTGTTCTTTTTTCAAAGGAGAAAGAAAAGAAATTCCTACAGCCCTTATCTTTCTTCAGAACCCCTGAATCTTATGCACCTGAATATCACACACAGTGCAAATGTGGAAGCCCCTTTATTTAAGCTGTTTTGGCCTTTTAATAACTCCATTCATAACATGTTTCTCCCAAAGTCACCCTTTAATGTGCAGCTTTAAGTCTGATTGCTCCATTAAAGTCTGCTTGATATCCGTGTCAAGTACCACCTGTTTTCTGATGGGAAGATTTTCTGATGGCAAAGTGGTTTTCACTACAGAGAAGTTGTGCATTTTAAAAAAAAAATCCTTAGTATGTTAGTCCACTAAGGTTAGGGTGGAACTAGGGACATCAGTATTCAGGATGACTTTGGACATTGTAATGCACCATTTAGAGCATTCAAAGTAATACTGGAAAAGAGCTGGAAATAATTTCTAGAAACATTTTGCTTACATAAGAGATAATGCAAGGAATTTTGTATATTTGCTCATGAATATGTTCTCAATATGCTTTAATCCCTAAACTGTTAATAAGTAGGGAAAATAAGGCCATAGCACACCTATTTTTTCTAATACCCACAAATCCTTTTTTCCCCCCCAATTTTGCTGTTACAGATTTCCTTAAAATTATCTCTTCACAATATGTAGTTCTAATATGTTCAAAAATCTCTGCCCAATGTAATTAAAAAAAAAAAAGTTCTGACAAACAAAGTTAGTCACTGAAGAGGAAACCATCTCCTGCAAATGTAATGTTGCTTTACTGTTACAAATAATTTTCTGCTTTAGCATTCCTCAAAAAGACTCCAAATTTTTATAAGATTTAAAATATAGGATTATTTTATATTATTATTTCAAAAAATAGAGAGCCAATTTCAAACAGCAATCTTTTAGCCTTTCTCTGAAAAAAATATGAAAACATCAATCATGATTTCACTGCAAACGTCACGAAATATTTTAAAAACTAAAGTTACATTTAATTATGTACTATGAAATATATTTATAGATAAATCATATGCAGAAAATGCTGTTTTCAGTGGAAGAAACAAAAGTCAAGATTTGCTTAATCACTTTAGGGTGTTTTAATTATTATCCAGATACTGGTAACTCTTCTCTGCCCTTTTTTGCCACACTTCATATGCAAAAAATAGATGAATTTGTAGCAAATTACCTTACTTTCACATTCTGTTGAATACAAGAGTAATTCTCATTTTGAGGGGATATCAGACAGTCATTTTATATGTGGGTCTCCATAACCTAGAAATTGGATTCATCCTGTATTTCAGGCATCATCAAGAAAAAGCTTATATATTTTAATGCAGTGAAGACAAGCCTCTTTAAAGCTGTCACTTAGACAGACACCTGCCCAGCTGAACTCTCTAAAACAATCGGTACAGCCCATAGCCCCAGAAGTCACAGGAAAAGGGTGATTTTTGGGGGTTTATGCATGTTAAATATCCAGTCAGGTCACTGCATGTAGTTCAGTTTCTAACTGTCTCTGGGTATGTGACTTCTGTATCCATCTCTGAAATTCAATATGTAACACACTATTGCAGTTTAGGTAAAAATCTTTTAACATTCTTGCAGATATTTAGCTTCCTATATACATCTGTATGCATGGCTTATTTTTAATGCTGTGCTATGGAATACTCCATTTCTGCATTTATCTAATGGGCTGCTGACTCTTGATTGACTCTTGACTCTTAGTACATTTTAATAAACATAATATGAACCACTTCCTAGCCCAATTTTTCTTCACAGAGATACTATTAGAATTTCATTGAGAAGATGGTGATGCTTAGAATCTGATATTAGTAGCTGATACTAACCTAGTGTGTTTATTGTGTGCTTATAATAAAATAGAATTTCTGGGAAGAATATTCCAAAATATCCAGGGATGGGTGTGCAATACAGAAATGCTGTGATCTCTCCTGTTAATCTCATGAAGTAGAAGTGTTTCACCCAGCCGGGAATTGACTTGGTCTCACAGAAAGCAAAGTCTTGTCATGAAATTCATGAAGAACCAGACCAGACTCTAAGCACTGACAACATATGCCTGTGTTTTACTCATATGACCCAATTTTTAAATTCCCGTTTCTATACATGCACACCAAACAAAAGCTTCTAACCTCTTTTGCTGAAGGAGCAAGGAGAAACAGTTATATTCAAGCAAAACTAAGCCAGAAGGATGCAGGCACAATGTCCACCTGGTCCATCCTCTTGCCCTGGAAAAACTGTATTCTTTTATATATGCAGGAAAATAATTGTTCCTCACATTTAACATTTCTTGTACGTCTTTTCCTATGGTTCTCTACATAGCAGCAGCTTTGTCCTACCCTAGTAGGTATAATGCAAGACAAGCATTGCACCCACTTTGAACATTCTGAGTGTTTCTGACTTCTTTAGCATAAAACAGAGTAAAATCCACCTGTCCCCTTCTGCGATTCATTCATCTCAGTTGATCTCTTTGTTCTTCGGTTTTCCCTTGTAAAAGCTGAAAACCCTTATATTTCTTCAAAGTCAGAGGTCTATAACATGAAACTCTTTATGGGAATAGTGAATTCAGCTTCCCCATGTAAAAATGCTACATGTAAAAATGCAGCTAGTTTTAATCATGAAAAAAAGGTCCTATTTTTTAAAATATTTTTCGTAGGCTCTCATTGTATCTTATACATATCTGATGAAATGGTTCATAACCCCTATGTAAACAGATTTTGAAATTCACACAGGTGTGGAAAGCACAAGATCAAATATATAAAAATGAAATAATGTCTTTTTTCATGTAAGTTTTTTAATTCCATGAAGCTAATAGTGTATTAGATTCTATTGCAATTTTCCATAGGAGCTTAGTGAACACAGCATTTTTTTTGCATGTATTGTGACATATAATGCTGTCCACCAGTGCAAAACAATGTAAACAATGAACAAAACAAACATTAACTCAATTTTCATTTTTAATGTCTGATCCTTACAGAGATGTCAATGGTGAGACTAATTTATTTCACTGAGGCAGGAGCAAGATCTAAGTAGCCAGTAATGTGCCCTTCAGCTTCATGTTCACTCAGTTCTGTTCAGTTAACAGACTTTTCCATTGCTGTGATAATTTTAAAGCATTTATTCTGTAAATGAATAGTCAGCTTTCATGCAAACAGGCCATTAGCATTAATCATATGATTCTCACATACATTGACAAAAAAAGTGTTTGCTATATTTCTCTTGTCCATGACAAATGAGTAGTTGGTAAGAAATGAAAAATAACAATTTAAAAGGAAGATTAGAACAACTGATCTCTTGACACATTTCATCTCTCATCTGAACTATGAGAACCCATATTCCAAGTATGGAGGATGATGTTTCTGTTGATCAAAATATAAGTCTTTGCCTACTTTATCACTGATCCTGTTACATAAATTAGCATTTACATTTCCTGATATTCTTCTCTTTGGGTTCTGAAGAATCCCAGTTTACTGGAGTACAAATGTGCAACTACATAAAAATAATTAAATGAACTGAGTGATTTGCATTGACTAATATAAACAGATATTTCCTAAATATTACCTTAGAATTTTAAGGTATTAAAATCTTATCGCTTTCAAGACATGCACCTTCACTAGAGTTTGACTGAAAACTGCTATGCAGCCACTGGAAAAACCTGCATTAGGGCTTCTGCCTAACACAAAATTATGCTGAACCTGAACCAAAGCCCAATGAATTCAGTACAAGTTTTGCTCTTTCAACTTTAATTTGCACTGGATCAAGCCCTTTGCATAAAATCTCCCATTTCTTCAACATTAAAGGAGTGCTTATGACTGCCAAGGAATATTTTTCCTTTCAATATCTGTTCAAAAAGAGATTTTGAAAACCATCCCAGGACTCTGCAAAATGAAAACCAGACTTGGATTTGTGTGTTAAATAACAATCTTCGGAAGCTTGTTATTTTGCAGATGGAAATTTTAGCTGCCATGTTGTCCTTCTAAAAATAACATGCAGTTTTCCAGTGAGCATGCAGTCAACTAGCAATATCAGTGTGCGTTTTTATCACAAAGAATCATCTGAGAAATCCATCTTTAGAGGTTTCTGTAATCAAATCAGGAAAACTCTAAGACTTACACATAAAGAAAAATATTTTTTAAATCTTTAAAAACATGACACATCTCAAAATCCTTTAATGTTCCACAGTGGGAGAAAAAAGACAACAGATGAATGCGATAATGGATAAACTATCTAAGAATTAATCTACATTTTTTAAAGTGAAAATGCTGGCAAACGACAAGAATGGAATGTTAAGGTATTTATTGTAAGCCAAGAGGAAAAGATTTATATGCATCATCTCCAAGCCAATATATAATAAAATCCATTTTCAGGCTTGACATAAAATACAATCAAAAGGCCATTTGTGACTCTGAGCCCATGTCTCCTTCTTATGTTATAAAGTACCCCCAAATTTTCCAGCACCATTTTGGCCCTTTTCTTTAAAGGGCAGATACTATTTAGTTAGAAATGCACTTGTATGTTTTTTAGTCCTGATCCAACTCCTACTGTTGCCAGAGAAATATTTTCTGTTGAATTCAGAAAGAATTTTAAAAATTATAAAAAAAGTCAAACTTAATATTCTATTATTTATTAAGATAATTGCTGTTAACAGAGATTCATTTGAGACTGCCTCAGTGGCTTACCAGTAAGTTGATGGGACATGAACGATATATTTCTTAAACCAGCTGTAAGGCAGAAAAGCTGAGGTTACTATTTGGATTCCCTGATGAAAAGCTGCAATTGTTTCATTTATAGGTAAATGTATTCTGGCTATTCCTAGAGTGACCTTGGCAGCCAACTGTGTTGCCCTTAGTGTCAGCAGAAAGAAGGCTGTTGGTGTCAGTGGACTTTGGATCAGGCTTTAAAGACAGAGGAAGCTTGCTTAAGGAGGAAAACAGACATAAAAAATAGTCCTGATTTCCCAGGTTTTATCACTTAGAGTTTAGAATACCAATAAGACATTTTAAACCCTGAAGAATAGTTGTTGTAAGTCAATTATTTTGACCCTGTAAGTTTTTTTACAATTGTATACAAGAATAAAGAAGAGCAAATCTCTCTGGCTTACAAAAAAAAAAAAAAAAAAAGGCAAGTACTTTATTTATCAATATATACTTTAGCTGCTTTTTACACCATTGCAATGACTAAACAAACAGCATAAAATAAACAAAGGAGAGTATAAAATCATTTCACTCCAGCTGGTATCCCAAGACAACCTTTTGACTAAGTACAGAGTTAGATGTTTTAAGTATGGCACTTATATAAATAAGAGCAGAGAGAAGATGATATATTCGCAGTTAAATGCAATGAACTCTCTTCCTTTGGTACGTGTGTCATCATAGGTGATTGTAGGTAAATGCATATCTTGGCTGGCATGAACCAACTCCATCTTATTCATGCACCTATTAGGGAATCAATCAAAACCTACCGATATATTCTGCAGATCACAACTAATGCAAGATGATTAAGGTCTCTGGTGTGTGTGTGTGTGTGTGGACAGGCAAACAAAAAATGGCAAAATAATATTCAGCATTTATTTTTAGCATGACTAATTGATGCACAAACCATGAGAGAAAATAGCTAGTAATACACACCAGGACTACAGTCTGTGATTTAGACAAACAAAATAAGACATCTGTGAGATACGTGAACGCAGGTATCCTGATTGAGCTGTGGTTAGATTCCTTACAGTGCGCTTTTCCTCCTTTTAAAACATGCTTATGCCTGCACATTGCAACAGTGTCCCCCACCCCACCCCACCCCATATAGAGTATCCTTGCAGAGTTTTTGATATGAACATTCTACACATTTACAACAATTAGTCAGACAGTTCAAACTGTAAACATCCTAATGACAACCAAAAAGCTGCTTCACTGACAGATAAAACCCGATCATTAGAAAGAAAAGTAGGAATAATAGTAGCTGTGCTGTAAGGCTAGGTCAAGCATGGTTTTATAGCTGTTTTTTCAGTCTTTTATGTAGTGCTGCATTTTGCAGCTAGTTCAGTAAGTGCAGATCCAATACCTTAATGGCTTTCTTGGTGGTTTGATAAAATGCTTGCCTAAGCAATGTACCTTTCTCTAATGGTATCTGGGTCTGTTCCACCTGGCACAGTGTTTCAGTTCTGTCACAGCCTCACACATAAGCTGAGTCACTTGACTGAGTCCTGCCGAAGTTAGGCATGCTCATTCTTGGCAGGTCCTTATTTCTGATTTCGTATATGGATTTCCTTTTTGCCTGTACTCCTCTCACTGCCATTTTGATCTTTCTCCAGCCCAAGTGGTTCAGTTCTGCCAAATTAAGCACCACACAAATCCCACTGACAGCAAACATGAATACCAAGAATACAGTCTTCTCAGTGGGTCTAGAGACATAGCACTCTACTTCTTTAATGCAAGGGTATCTGTCACATTCATACATGGAAGGGACATTGAATCCGTACAGAAAATACTGTCCCACTAAGAATCCAATCTCTAGGGCATTTCGAAAGACCACTTGGATGATATAAAATCGAGAAATGCCTTCTTGCCTCCTCATCTTTGATTTTGTAGTTCTGATAGCAGGATTGGGGATTTCCTTCACTTCTAAGCAGTCTGGTTCTGCCTCTTTGGTGGAGTTCTCAGTGTTTTGCAGCACCCCATTGACAATCGTGTTCTTGATTTTCTTACTGTCCTCACGCTTCATTGAATCCTGGTCCCTTTCCAAGGTAAGGAAGACAGTGGAGTACCTCCGTTCCCTTTGTTTAGCAGACTGGTGAACGGAGTATGTTATGAAGCACAGGCTGGGAGTGCACACCATGATGATCTGGAACACCCAGTACCTTATGTGAGAAATGGGGAAAGCCTGGTCATAACAAGCCTGGTTGCAGCCTGGCTGCAGCGTGTTACAGACAAACATCGTTTGCTCGTCATCGTACACCGTCTCCCCTACAATGGCCACAATGAGAATTCTGAAGATCACCACCACGGTCAGCAGGATCCTGCAACAGAGAAGCCCGTCAGTGCGCGCCGCGGCCGCGCGGCCGGGAGCTGTCCAGTGCTGACCGGGCCCCCGCGCCGCGGCACCGCGGACCGGCACCGGCCCCGACACAGGCACCGGCCCCGGTCCCGGCCCCCGCAGCTCGAACCGGCCCCGGCACCACGAACCGGCCCCGCTCCCGCGCGGGGGGCGCGCAGGTTGCGCGGCGTCGCCTCGGCGCGGCCGTGTGCCACAGCCCGCGGGCGGCGGTCAGCGCTGGCCCCCGCCCGGCCCCTTCGGCGGAAAGGCGACCACACGGGCCCTGGGGCCCCCGAGAGCACGGCCGGGAGCGGCGCGGGGCTGCGCCGGCAGCGGGACCCCGATGGCAACGGGGTGTCCCCGACGACCGTCCGGTGCCCCGTGGCTCCTCGGGCACAAGGACAGCGGCGTTTGCGGTGTCCCCGCGCCTCGGAGCCCCGTGCCGCATACCAGCGTCCCCAGCACACAAACACACACACACACAACACACACAAGCGAGCTCCAGGCACACCCCGAAAGAGCCCGGCCGAAGGGCACCGCGCAGCCGGGACCCACCGTGCGCCTCCGACCCCCCGGCCGGCCCTCTCGGACAGGAGGGGATCCCCCCGTGCTCCCCGTAGCTCCCCCGCGACCCTTACCTCCCTATCATAGTAGAATGCTGCTGCACGGCAGCTTCCAGTAGCCTCTCTAGAATAGTCCATTCCCCCATCGCTGTTCATCCGGAGACAAAGACTTTGGCAAGCGTGGGGGATCTCTTCACTTCTGCTTTTTTTCACCCCTCCTATTTTTTTTTTTTTTTAATTTTTTTTTTTTCAGAGGGAGGGAAAACCAACAGAAGAGCAGCCCGTGTCTACCGCCCGCAGTCCGGTGGCGGGAGGGCGGCTGGAGGTGGCAGCCCTGCAGAGGGTTCCCGGCTCGGCTCGGCTCGGCTCTGCGGGGCTCGGGGCCGCTCGGCGGCCGCCACCGGCCGGGCCCGCTCGGCTCGTGGCGCGGCGCGGCGGGCGGACCGGCGGCGTGGAGGGAGGAAGGTTGGCTTTACTGTCTTGCTGTCTCTAATCTGCCTTTAAGTAGTCTCCGCTTGCGTCACTGACAGGTTGGTGGAGAGCAGCCAAAAGCAGCGCTCGGATTTTCTCATTTTTATTATTCCGGGGAATACAAACAAATAAATGGAATAAAAATAAATGAAATAAATAAAAGGATGAGGAGGAGGGAGGGCGGAGGAAGAGCTGGCCCGGCAGGCACGAGGCTCTTTGTGCAACCGAGTGCCTCCTTGCCGGAGCGCCCCGGCCCGGCACCCGCTGCCCCGCCGCCCCCGCCAGCCGGCACAGCCCGCGCTCCGCCCGGCAGCGCAGCCCCGCCAGCACCGGGCGCTGCCCTCGGCTGCCCGTCCGAAACGCTGCTCTGCGGCGGCAGTGTGACACCGTGGCCCGCCCAGCCACGGGCGCCTGCCCGGGGGTCTCCAGGGATTGCTGGGCTTTGCCTCTCTCCTAGAGATCAAAACAGCGGTCTCCAACAGAAGTGACCTTACTTGTTAGAACTGCTAACCCTTGGTAGATACTTGACTCAAAATTGCATCTTTATTCTCCCCTGATCACAGTTATAAGAATCACTGAAAAGAAATAAAGCTCATATATAGACATTTCAGAGAATTCTGAGAGTAAGGTTGTATTTATGCTAGAAAAGACACCAAATCTTCACACAAAGCATCTCTAAACAGTAAAAGAAAAAAGTATCTTGAATAAACCCCTGCATTATAATCAGTCCACATACTTTATTCTCATAAACAACTGTGTTTAAAACAGGTTTTTTTTTCATTTTACAGATACCCTTACAGACTGTACCTGAAACATCACCAAACATTTCCACACAAAACATTGGTACCAATTGGAATTGACTTCTCCAGTGAAACAGTGTAAAATTTATTCTTGTATTCTGTATATTTACAAAAAAAAACAGGTAAACCTTCACACCTGTTCAACTAATCTCATTAAAGAACGTCAGAAAAATTCCTGTCAGTTTTATCATAATATTCCTACCATCAAACTCAGTAAAATCAAATTCTTTCTAAAGCAGAGCTGCACAGGCCATAGTAAACAGTGTAGTCTTTTTTTTTTTCTTTGCAGCTCTCTCATGAACCAATTCCATTTCATATTAAAGATGTTAAGTGTTTTCTGAATAAATGGAACCATGCTTCATCTGTGCAAGAAGGCATCTGTATGTTTTAGACACCCCAAGGTTTGCTGTTCTTTCATTTGGACTATGCAGATGGACTCTGCTTGACGTGATACTGGGTCAGTTGACTGATTGAATTAGGAAAGTGTCAAACAAGAGAGGACCAATGAATACCTCTGCACAGAAATTTGAAGATTTTTATTCTCTCTCAGTCAAGGGTCTTTGGCTTTTTTGTATACAGTTTCTAAAAATTGCTGCTGCAACAACACCAAAGCTATAAAGAAGTTGGAGTTTGGTTTATTTTGTTTTAAAAGGACTGTGGTATCTATCCAGCTACCCTGACAACTGAGTGTCTCATATAGATTGAAATCTGTTTGGAGATGGATCTGAAAAAGAGAGAAATCAAAGCAGTAAGGGAAGGAGTAATGCCTATGTAGAAGGAGAGAGGGCGGGGAATATGCTAAGAAGCTAATGATGATAATCCTATTTAGCACACCAAACAGAGGGAAAACCCATGATTGAAGTTACTGAAGAGAGAAGATTTTGGTTCATAGATAAATGACAGAATGTCTACAAAGGAAAGCTGTTCCCTGGTACTGGGATAGAAAACCCATTTATCTGAGCTTTTAGGACCCTTAAATGCAAAGGAATTACATTCTGATCATATCAAACACTGGTCTACAAATTAACAGTTAGTCAGTGTTTGCTGTGTTCCTGGCAGCCCAGTCATGAAGACAAGGAGGTGAAATATCATAAATGAATGCTGCAAACATATAAACATTGTTATTACATTGTTTTGGTTTAATTATGGTTTAAAGTTAAATTCTTTCAGACCTTTTTTTACAGGAGTTGCATCTCATTCTGGAATACCTGACTGCTCCTTTTTTAGCATACGCTACCCCGCAACCATATTCAGATGCAGGATACTCGGCCTTCCTCTTAAGAAAACTTACAAGACTTCAGACCTTGGTGAATTTGGAAAACAAAAAATTCAGTGGGAGTCTCTCACAAGGCCAACATTCATGTAAAGTGGCTACAAAATTCAAAGGAAGTTGTTATATCTTGAATTTACGTGATTTCTGAAGCTATGAATTTCTGTCCTTAATCTGAGGCCTGTCTTGCTGTCAAAACAGAGGTAATAAGAATCAACATGATGTTCTCTGAGTGTTTAACGCAACAGTGAAAGGTGTATGAACAATGCGATTGACTGCATTTCCATTATCCTCTATGTGAGTAACGGCAACCTGGGGATTTATCTGACAAATTGTCTAAATCACAAAGTGCTCAGACTATGTATAGTCATGACTGTAAGTTGCAGAGGTAAGAAGATTTTCAGCTTCTAAAGGTTCATCTCAGTTTTTACACCATTCCCCTGAACGTTTCAGCCTATGGTAAAGCCAGGACTTGCAGAGCAGCAGGCTGCCAAGGATGCTGTGGATGTATATTGCACAGTGTATATATTCAGATTAGAAAACCATGACTACATTTAATTCACAAACATTCAGGATTATCAAAGCTTCATATCTCCTAGTTTACAAAGAACCATTTCCAGATGAAGCAGCAGTAACAGTTTGCAACAGGGCCAGGCCTGTCTTGTTCAATATTTTTATCAGTTGCATAGAAAGGAAATAAAATCAGCTTGCTATTCCACACACCAGCTTTTGGGTGGTAGGGTGTATTTTTGTTCCTCTTGCTTTGCAGCCAAAGAGAATGAGTATTCATTCAGTTCAAATTCAGTATAAACTCTGTCGTACCTAACAGGATCTCAAACAAGCTTTACAAAAAGAAAATTCAGTCTGCATGTGTTCAAAGATCCCAGTGCAGCGATATTAATTTCTGAGCAATAATATAGACTAAGTTGATCTTGGATTAGGTCTGAAGAATGAGACTGTATGTGTCCTCAGTTTGAAGCCAAACTGAGGTTAATCTGTCTGTAAGAAACTGTAGGCCAGATTCTCTCTAAGAAATCCAGCCCTTTTGCCCTGATCGGGTTTTGTAAAGGGTCCGGAGAGCAATCAAATCTTGCAGGATGCACATTCCTCCAGGATGGAGCAGAACAGACTGAGAGCAGAGCTGACACATTTGGCTTGTCTGTCAGACCCCCTGCAACCTGGACGTGGATAACATGACTGGGGCAGGATGTGGTAGCCACATGGCCAGTGCTGTGATACAGTGTGCTAAACAGCGTTATTCCCCTCCTTCGTTGCTTTCTCTGCTGAGGTTTACTAATGTAAATACACAATACAGATCTGATAAGAGCCTTCTGCACTTACAGCCTCCTTTTAAATTTTTACATTCATCCTGAATTTATTCCAAATATTTTACCTTAAAATAAATCGAATCAATTATTAGTATTATCCCAACAATCTTCAATGCATTTTTTTTGCAGCTGTTTGCAGTGGATCCATCATTACAGCAAATGAACATATGTCATGTTTATATTCTAAAATTGCATGGCAAATGATTGTATTTCATTGTTATATTGTAAACTACTGTTTCCACCAACCGTAGCAAACTGGAAGCAAAGAAAGAGCTTTAAATTAAAAAAATATAGGCTATTAATAAAGAAAACAATGGGGTTTTCTTTCATAAGTTTTTGTGAAAAGTCATGTTGCCCTATATCTGTATAATATATAATGTGACTGCACTTTCTAACTAGTGTCACAAAAGAGAGATCTTTCAGCACTGCTTTAATAAAACATTAGAACGTTCTTTGGAAGACTGATATGATAAATACTTTGTTTCTGATAGTGTTTGGTGTAGTCCATGAAATCTAAGTCATTAGCTACTTAACTGAAAATGCCTTTTTAAGACCTCTCATAGCCATCTGCTATGCTCTGTTTTCAGTTGGTGCCATGTGTGTATTAATGAAATGATTGCATCAGATTAAATCTTTTATTCATAAAATCATCTAGGTCATCTGCTTCTACCTACACTTTCTCTCTCATTAAAATGTGCATTTGTGTGTACGTTCCCTCCCCATTGTATGAGTACAATTCTAGCTGCAGTTAGCTGCTGTATGTAGATCTTAATAAAAAATCCCTCTCTGTGTCTTTTTCTCAAATGAATTTCCCTCAAAAGGCAAATCTAGTATATCACAGCGGAGAAAGTGAATTTTTTCTGCAGTTTTAAAAGTAATGACTTCCCAAAAGGTACAAGATTTGGATGTACTAATGACCTCAGTCCTTTGCAAGAGAAAGCAACATTTCAAGGATACTCATTTTGCTGCCAAGAAATGGGTAGGACACTCTGCCCATCCGGTCAACAGTGTTTGTGTCAAAGCTGCCAATGGCGGGGTCCTTGTTGTGAGCATGGAATAGAGACTGCATTTATATGCTTCATGCTTGACAGTAGCAGTGTCAAGCACACAGAAGTCAGGGCTTCCTGTACTACAGGAACAGACAAAACACTCAACCTAATAATCGAATTAAGACTCTATTATGCATCAGAGGTTCCTATCTATAAATGAAGATTGCTATAAATGAAAAGTCATTCAGGAAAACAATGTATGTAATCAGTGAAGAAGGAATAAATCTATGAATAGTCATGAACTTTGAAGTGAGGGTTCATAAGTCATGTTGAAGTTCCATAACTATTCTTGCAAAGGGTGGGGGGCTACCATAAGAAATATTCACAATGGGGGCAGGTACTAAATAAATATACCACAGTCTTCTGAACTAAGGTAATTTAAAAGATCAAAATGTAACTGCTTTACCTAGAAAACAAATTTTAAGTATTATACTTTTCTAGTTACAGAATATTTTATTTCCTGACAGAAAAAATCACCGAAGTTTTATGGGGCTCTTGTAAGGTGTCCGCAGGGACCTTTCAGTGCACAAATTAACAGATCAAATCAATTTCCAAGGAAATAATTTAGATCTATATACTGAATTAAAATTGCATTTACTTCTGGCAGGTTTACAGCTCCTAATGCAGCAGCACTTGAACTTCTTGCAAGCTCTGATTTATTTGCAGACAGGCTGCAGCCAAGGGAAGGGAAATACTACTGAAACAAATACTTATGAATTGACAGGCTCTGCAAAGATATACAAAAGAAGTAAAATATTCTAGTGACCAGATCATCTGCTGCCAGTCTATTGAGTTTCCCTTCTGACCCTCACCAATCTCAAAAAAGCACTTACATTGTGCTAAATCATCCAAACATCCATTAATGCAATTTCATGAATTATGTTGGCTTAAGTGTAAATTTGTGAGCCAATCTTATGTGCCTTTCAATTTCAGCTTTCTTTGAGTTTTCATATACACTGATGAAAGAGCCTTTCAAAAATAACTTGGACAGAAAAGAGTATGAAGGATTCCACTATAAACAGATTTAGTACACATTTTAAGGATGCAAAAAATATCTACATACTAATATATTTAATTCAATATGGGAGTGAAATTTTTTCACCATTGAACAAATGATTTTATTCCTTGAGTCTATTCTTTCAAAGATACTTATTTCAAAATATATGTAGCCCAATATAACTGATTAGGGCATTGTGCTAAAATATCAGCCGATTATACAGCCAGCATGCCAGAGCAAATGCAGAGTATTGTGAGACTCAGTTTGGCAAACCCTATTTTTTGCTTTTCCATCAAAATTTCCATTAAATTTTTATCAGAAGAAATATTTAAATTTCACGGTAATAGTACCTTTTAAAAAATTTATATTATATCATAATATCTTCATCATGTGGTAGTAAATTTTCATTGTACTAATGGCAATTCCCACTGGCTTTAGATGAGCCAGAATTTAAAAACCTTGAAGATATTATTTACACCAGAATATTTTAAAATTTCCTATGGCAGAATATGAACTATGAAAAAGTTGTGAATGCTTCAGAATACCCAGAACAACAAAAAAATAAGATCCAGTAATAAGAAAAGAGTTGGCTATAACGGAACTCCTGCCAGTATTTTGATGCGTCTCCTATTCCATACAAAAAAAGAAAATAAACTGTGAGAAATCATGCTTCAGTATTTCAGTATGAATGCATTACATCGAGCACCTTTTTCAGTGCTACTGCTTATCTCTGCCCTGTCTACATTTGTCTTCAACCAAAGGCTGAATCTCTGTACTCCCAGCTGCTTTCAGTTCAGTGACGTGATTTACTGCAGAGTTCTTTTCCTTTGTTTTGATTGCTACACCACCATATGTCTTCAGTATTCCTGGTGCCCCTCACTCCTGTTGTCTCCCTCCCCATCTCACCAGCCACAGAAGGGAATTCACATTACATTAAAGCTTCCCTTCAGAAGCCAGGCTGAAACAATCTCTTGAAATAACTAGGGCAGTCAAGTGATTGACTTGAAAGTAAAGTATGTCAGTGAACGGGAGAGAAAAAGCAGGAGCTCAGTAAGAAATGCAGAGGGTTTTTAATCCTTCTGTGATTCAAAGATTCTGCAGTTGTAATAAAAATTCGTGAAATATATTTTATATTAATTCTATACAGATACATGAGGTATAAATGCATACAAGCCATATTCATGGGTGCACAGATGTTTGTATTAAAGCATGTGTGTCCTGGCTGGGGAGTCCTATGCAGTGAGACAGAAGCTGTTGAGGGACAAGGTGGATCAAGTCAGGATGCAGAGCTGAAAGCCATCCAGCTGGATTTGTACATCACTTAACAAGAGAAATAGCCAGCACACTACCCCTACTCTGAGACATGGATGGTAGCAAGTGTTCTGTGGGGGTGGCTGGACCAATTGGCAGAGCAGAGGTAAACGTTCTGGGCTACTGAATTTTGGCAAGACATCACTGCCCAGGTAGAGAAGTTTCCTGTAAAAGTACATCGTGAGATGCACACGTACCCCGGAGTCGGGCTACTGAAGAACACCACAATGGACAGGCGGATTGGGCTGCCAAGATTAAAGTGTTTCAGGTGGATCTGGACTGACAACATAAGGGTGAATTATTTCTGGCTTGGTGGGCCCATGACACCTCAGGTCATCAGGGAAGAGATGCAACATCCAGATGGGCTCATGACTGAGGGGTGGACTTAACCATAGAAAATATCTCACAGGTTATCTGTAACTGTGAAATATGCACTGCAGTCAATCAGGCCAAGTGGGTGGGCATCACCCTGTTGTGTGGGGGCTAATGGTCAAAATAAGCATGGGGAGGCCTGGCAGATTGTTCACATCACCCTTCCCCAAGCCTGCCAAGGCAAGTGCTGTGTGCTGACCATGGTGGAAGCAACCACGGGATGGTTGCAGACCTATCCTGTGCCACATGCTACTGCCTGAAACACCATCCTGGACCTTGAAAAGCAAGTCCTGTGGAGGCATGTTACCCCTGAGAGAATAGAGCTGGATAATGGGACTCATTTTCAAAATAACCTCATAGACATTAGACACCTGTGCCAGAGAGTATGGTATTGACTGGCTGTGTCATATTCTCTGCCATACAGCAGCCTCTGGGAAAACTGAATGGTACATTGGACTGTTACAAACCACACTGAAAGCAGTGGGTGGTGGGACCTTCAAATCTTGAGATTTGCATTGTAGTGAAGGCCACCTGGTTAATTATCACTAGAGGCTCCACCATTCGTGCTGGCCCTGGTCAGTCAGAACATGCTTACCACAGAAGGGGAAAAAGTCCCCCATACTGCATATGAGGAATGTGTTAGGGAAGACAAGTTTGGATTAAGCAAAGGCAAACCCACCCATAGGAATTCTCTATGAATCCTCTCCTGTAAGATTACTGAAGTGAGTTAAAAGGGTTCTGTGGGGAAAATATATTTAAATTCCACAAGATTTAAGACTTTGTCCCAGGTAAGATTCCAGGCAAAATCTATTGAATTTTGACTTGCTGTGACATTAGTACATATGGATCAAGAGTATATAGTCATGGGTTTGAGAAAAGAATCTGACACATTTTGTGGAGCTCATGAAGTATTTTTTAAAAAATTATTTTCAAATTAATGTAAGTTTATAAATATTCTGTACTGCCAGTTTTATTAGTCTAGAATCTTTAATCTAGTATATAGAACTATGCACTTGTACTGGAAATTACCAGTTTCTAGAGCCAGAACACTTTCCCAGACCCATCCCAATCATGCACATCTGAAATTTCACAGGTGGTGATTTAAACTGGCATTTTTGTGAGTTCCACAACTGTTACTAACAAACAGCATCTGCTCAGTGCTGTGCAACATGTTTTGTTTTCATAACACCATTTGTTAATCTTTCCTAAAGAAAAAGATTTCCAGGATGAGTACTTCATTAATTTTTTGTAATGTTTCCATTTCAAAATGGGGCAAAATCAAATTCAGAATATTGATTTCTTTTATCTCACAGCAAATTGAATGGTTACCTAAAGATTTTGTGAAAATTTTCATGTTCTGAAATATTCAACTCATAACTATATTTTTCAGAATCTATTAGAGATGGTTTACTTTCAACAGTATTGCAGGAATCTGTGACACAACAAGAGAAAAAGAAAAATTCAATTATTCATAAAACATTGTGGGACAGCTGCAAATGTGTATGATTTATTTCTGTGTTTTTAAGAAAAAGACAAATCAGCATTATGTGTAATGTTGCTATAATATTGGGAGTTACAGTTTATTTTTCTAGATGACAGTGAAACGCACATAATTTCTTGCATAGGTTAGAGTTGCTCAAGGGCTGCACTGATTTGTGTACATCCTGTGCAAATCTGTCCTCATTTGAATCAGGTATTTACTTGGCATTTTAGATTTAGAAATTCTGCTCTGCTGTGTTTGCAACCCCTTTCACACTTTCCTGTAAGAACGTGAGGATTGTTTTCCTCTGATAAACTTAACCAAACTATCATTGATTTATAGGAAAAAAAAAAAAGAAGAAGAAAATTTGTCATGGTACTTTGCTCCGTGATTTCATTAACCTAAATCTATGTTCTATGAGTGGGAAACAGCATGGAGAGATGTATCTTCCATTACTCTATCCACATCTTTACAATTCCCAGGATCTGTGGCCTGGGGTGGGCAGGCTGGCTCACTCTACCAGTAGCACCAAGCATCTGTTTGAGTCATCCCTGGGTATGTTTCCCACTTGTGCTTGCCCAGCTCTACACCTTGCTGAGGATCAAGGGAAGCTGAAGGACTACACTACACACCTCTTGTGTGGCTAAACACCTAAACCAGAGCCTGAACCACAGAGTCTTTAAAATATTTGTCAGTTGAACTTCAAAGGCTTCAGCGGAGTGTAAACGTCATATATTTATATTTACATGCAGACAGGTAAATAGTTTATATTGTAAACATTTTTACCAGCTATTGATTTTTACCAGTTACTAAGATGTATTGCCAACATTACATCAAGTTTTATCTATGTTTTCTGGGTTTTTTTCAGGTTTTGAAGCATGTCTTACATCTGTATGTGTCTGTGTGTCCCTACCTGCCAGAACACAATAAAAGAAATAAAATAATTATATTTTCGTCAATAACCCTTTACAGAATATCTCCATTTCACCCACAAATTCCACATGACAGAGTCATTCAGACTGTATTCAAGCCCATAAGGGGGTTATACCTCCTAACATGGGACAGTAACTCTCCCTTTTCCCATCCTGATTTACTGCACAGAGGCATGATGAAACACATACTTCCTGGTGGAAACTTCTAAGAATGAATCCGTGAAGGACTTGTTGCATCCCAGAGGCTTCCCTTTGCCTAAAAAGAAAAAATCAAAAAGCCAGAAGGACCAGAGGACTCCTAAGCTTTAGATTCAATAAGGATTTTTGCATGCTTAAAAGAGATGAAAATTACACAAAGAGAATTTAGAGATGGGAGTTTCAAGATGTCATGGTGAGATGTAGCTCCCCAGTGTTTTCTCAAAACCAACCCTCTCCTGATCTTAAAAAGTATAAATCAGTTGTTTTCCAGCCCTCGTTTCACTGTATAAGTATATCCTTCCTATAGTTTTAGTGGACAAAATCCAGGCGAGGGGATTCAAGTATTTTCTGATAAACACTTAAAGGCTTCATCTGTTTAAAACATATTTCAATCAATTAAAAAAAAGGGATAAATTATTGATATAATTTTTTCATTAGGGTTTTTTGATACCTTTCATAATTTTATCCATTTCCTTGGCCTGAATGATCAGCCTTGGGACAGAAACTGTATTACAAAGGGAAAAGGCTCACAGGAATGCTAGTGCAAAGGGGAAGAGAAAAAAATGACAGCCAATCCCACAGGGCTTTAATAAATATTTGTGAAGCATATTTAGTTTAATTACACCAACTAGTTATCAAAGTTCAGAATCATGTTACCTGAAATGTCAGTGCAAACTGTTCCTTGGGTTTGAAGGCACAGTGCACAGCAAAAATAAATGTGTGAAATCCAAATATGACTGCCACGAAAACAAACAAGGCATGAGAGAAAACATGAGCTCAAAGATAGATCAATTAATCCAAAGAACACCAACTAGACAGGTGGATGAGTCATACACACAGTGTAGGCAGAGCTCCTGTTGAATGGAAAATACAACTTAACACAGCATGTTTCACTCTGAAACACGATGAGGCCAACAAGATTGACTAAATTGGGTGGCAAGCCTCCTTCCTGCACCGTGATCAGAGAAACATCCTCAAACAGGGAGCAGGGTCTGAGTTTCCCCTTTTGAAAAGTCGCTCTTACGATCAGCCCTTCTCAATAATGTGATTTTCTTCAGTTTTTAAGAAGACTGGGGAGGGAAGGATGGGGAAAGTAGAGTGTAAAGACATTGATTTTGACATCATAAATAAGATGTTATGTTTTCTTTTCACTGGGAGGGTTGGTCAGCAAAATGTATCAAGTGTATATATCAAAATAATTAAATTAAAGGTATGCATGCACTGGAGATTTACAGCATGGGAAGAAAAAACCACATGTTTGGAAAATATCCATACCCTCACCTACTTTATGCAGCCCTACTAGTATCATCAGCATCAAAACAAGAGCAGTGTTTAAATTTATCTGACCTGAGATTTTGGCCCTACTATCTTTTTTTTAATGGACCTAAGAATACAGTGCAGCCATTTTTTTCTGCATTTAAGTTATATATGAAGTTCTAATCCTCCAAAAAAATACTTACTGAATCAAAATACATTCCAGTCTTAAAGAGATTTTTTAAAAGGTCAACTTACCTATGATTCAACTTACCTATGAATGTAAATTTTAAATTATTACAGAAATTTCTGACGCTGGATACAGTACCCTCTTTCCCTAGCCTAGTGCCCTCCATTGCTTTCACCAGGCAATGTGAATGTTGTGTTTGTGGGAAAGACTGGGGAATTTGGAAGAGAATAGCAAATTCACGTGAAGAGTTCGTGTCATGAACTAACAGCAGGAGTGGCTTGTGACACACAGGTCTTGTTGATAGCCTGGGAATTTCATTATATACTCTTCAGTGCCATCTGCTGTAACCAGATGCATTCAAAAACTTAAGCGATAATCAAATAGCCAGTCTCAATAGCTGCACGGCAGGGAAATTATCTAACTCTAGGCTTAGGTCTGTCCTACAGGGGTAGACTCCCATTAAGGAATCAAATACACGTCATTGCCAAAGATGAAGAACGTGGTCACAACTATGGACACATTGTTTCAACGTTTTGCCTCACTTTCTTAAGCTGTAGCAAAATACCCTTTACAGAATTTACACCTGTGAGAATTGTTGCTTTAGCACCACAGCACCTCCTCCAGCCAAGAAAGGACAGAACTGTACCTGCTGCTACGACTTGAGAGCAGCTGTCCATTTCATGCTCACCCTGTGAACATGGGAAAGAGAAGTCAAGAAACAAGGTACAAATTGGATTTGGGTGCCTAGACTCCATAAACCTTAACTCTTAAGACAATGGCAAAGCCTTTATCTCCTCTACCACCAACCATTAAATCTGCTTTGTTAGGTGAAGAAAATATAGCTCAGTTAAGTACTACTTTATCTTAATGTCTTTTCTGCAGTTATTGCAAAAAAAAAAATAATGGTGACTTTTGTGTGTTTCTTAGAGCAAGTGTACCGTGTGATTGATTATATCAATTCTGTCCTTCAAGATTTAGACAGAGCTCTAGAGCTCAGAGTCCTAGAGAACAACATTCTGCTGAAGTCATTTTTTTCCAACAGGAATTCCACAGTTGTTCATCACAGATTACATGACGTATTTTCCAATAGAACATCTCATAAAATTCATGTAATGTCATGTACATTTTGTCTGTGTGAATGATATGCCATAGCATCATCAGATCATAAAGGTTTAAAAAGACCTCCAAAGTCATAGAATCCAACCTTTGCCCAAATACCACCACTAAACTATAACACAAAGTGCTACTCCATGATCTGGTTTTTGTTAGCTTTAGGACACTTAAACTTTGATGGGGACTCCATTGTTCTGGAGGCTACAGACAGATACACTGAAAAATTTCCTATTCAAAAAGCCTTTTAGTCTAAATAGTCAAGATAAAGGAAAATAAAAGCATAACAAACATTTTTTTTTTCTTTTTCTTACTGAGAAATTCCAGCCAGTAGCACCTGCAACACATTTCCAGAATCTAGAGCGCTGTAGGTTTAGCAAAGAACCACCAGCAGATTGTTGGGTTTTGCATAGCAGTATTTATCTGTTCTGTGGTATTTGTGGCATTCTCTATACTTAGATTGGCAAATGCCACAAATTCCATGATAAATTTAAACACTGTGAGTGATAAATGTCAAGCTTTTAATAGCACCCACTGTCCCTCTGTCACCACATGACCCTATTAGGAGATTGCACAATCACTATCTCTGTGCAATTTCTTATACAAGAAATAGCCTTACAGCATTTTCAATGTCAATATATTAACTTTGTATAAGCGATGGAACCCTTTGTATATCTCTTGCAGAAAGAGGAGCCTGCAGGATACTTACTATTCCTGATGATTTCATATGCTTTTTATTTACAAAAAGAAGGTCAGAATGTAGTTTCGTATTTCTGTTAGGTGCCAGTGTGATGGATAGAATTCATGATCTTAGTTGTAATGGCAGAAAAAGTTTAATGACAACAGATGACAATATGTTTCATCAGAAGTAAAAGTCTGCAAAACTATTGCTGCAGCCATTAAAACACAGAATGTGACACCAGATATTGCATACATTTTCTCTGGGCATTTTTTATGCTTTCAGCAGTATTTGATGTATTCAGGTTACATCTGAAAATCTTATCTCTGTGGCACTTTTCGGCTGTCGGCTGTAAGAAGGAAAGAGTATTTCACATTTTCACTAAAAACACTTCAGTTCTGATCTCAAAATTCTGGCATTCTGAGGTTTTTCTCTGAGCAAAAACTAAATCAGGAATTAACTTCTGTCTTAGGAACAAGGCTACAAAATATTCACAGTTTTGTCTTACTAAAATATCTCCGTGATGTTTCTGACCAGAAGTATTTTCCTTTCCAACTTCAACTATACTAATTCTCCAGTGAGGAGTACTCATTTGCTGTATGGTACAGATGGAGTCTCTGAAACTAGTTACCAAGTCAGGGATCCTCTTCCATTTCAAAGAGAAGGCTTAGAGAAAATATCTGTATGCATATACATGCACAAATATGTATGAATATATTTCTGTGTGCATGTGTTTGTGTATATATATATATATGTGCATATTATTACAGCAAAAAGTTTGGAGAATCCAGAAATAAAGGTAAGAAAGAAAATATCACCATCAATAGCATAGTAACTCATTTTCCTATGTACAGTGAAGATAACAATTTCATGCAAGTCTCTTTCAAATTCCCTTCAATTTAACTGCCAAAATGTATGGGCAAAAGATCAAAAACTACTGCATTTCTGCAGTTTGTCTGGTTGCCATACAGAGCTGAGCTGCACAAGAGAGCTCGAATTAAATTAAAAATAAATCTGAAACTATTTCCACACCAGTATGACTAGTAAGGCCTAAGATCATTTTTGTAAATTACTGCATCACATATTAAAGGTTCTAGTTTTTACAATACAGTGTATTACAAGTTAAAGGTATATCTGGGCATTTTGTAGTATCTGACAACAGATTGTGACATTTAGTAAGCCATACATTAAATAGCTACTACATATTCATCCCTGCAAATACATTTTGCTTTTTAAATATGGATCAAAAAAGGATCAAGCATTTGTAAGAATAAACCCAGAGATAGTATTTTTCACATTTCTGCATATACAAAAGGCTGTTTTCTAGGAGACCAGTGCTTTAATGATGAAGGAAACAATATGGTAATGAATTCAAAACCAATGTTGAATTAGTAACTTGACAGGCTAATGACATTAATTTCAATAACCAGTTACTCAAATTGTCAAACTAAAACATTAGATAATGAAGCCACAAGTTTAGTACAAGAAAAATGTCTGCTGGTTAACCAGACAGTAGTAGAAGACTGGGAAGGAGATGATTCCTTTTAACCTTTTACCCAAAGTAAAATTACAGATACAGAATGGCCTTGATTTAATTGGTGGAAAACGATGTTTCCTTGTAGGTGGTGTTTCTTGACAAGCAAGGATCACTCAGTTTAGGTGCTAAATTCATGACATAATTCATGCTAAAGAAGTAGTTGTTTTTTTTTTTTTTCTTTTGACTTGTTCAATGGTTTGTCTTTAAAATCTGCTGAGATTTCTATTTCTGAAAGAATTCTCCCCTCTGACTTATCAGAGAATCAGAACATTGTAAACACACATATACACACAGACCCAAAGTAGACAATTTTCTTGTTTAAGGTAATGATTCTTATTTTCTTTAGGTTTGGGGTTCGGTTTGGTGTGGTTTGGTTTTTAATATAAAATGGCAATGGTTTTTGAAGATATGTCTGTGCCTTGAAAATAGTTTATATAATCAAAATAAAAAATAAATAAGAAATAATGTGAAATTTAGTGTCAGAACTCATCTATTACATAAACCTGAGGATATGGCTTGTATTTCCTACATTTTGATTCTTTCCTTGATAGCAGCTATTGTAAAATCACTGTGCTTCTGGATGCCGTGGAAGATGTCCCCACAACTACTGGCCCAGTAATCTGTGCCTCCCAGACCCTTTCCTTCCCTGAAGGCAGTCAGCTACACTTTCCATGTTTGCTTTCTCAGCTGAGGCAGCCACAACCGGCTACAGAGAGCTGCAGGAGGGGGATACACGTGCGGCAGGAGTTGCTGTGCTGCTGCATTTCCACTCTCTCTAGAAGAGCTGGAGTTGGAGGCCCTCTCTAACATTCAGGAGCTCCTCAATTTCCCTTTGAGCGTCACCTTGTTTCAAAAGCATGTCCAGAAGGCAAAATGTAACTCCTAAGGCATTTGGGACCCTTTGGAAAGAAGGCTCAAGTAGTCCTCATTACCATTGACAATGATAATGTCAATGATAATCTTAATCACCCTTTCTGGTGATCTAAACCTGCGGGGCTTAGAGACTCAGAACTAACTAATCTTTAAGCTCTTTCTTACTGCCTTGTTACCTTCATCTTGTTTGGTACCTTCCCAGACTTATTGTATCATTTACATGTTACATAAAACTATGTCACTGCAGCTTTACGCTATGCCTCACCCACTTTTTTCTCTGTATGAACATACATACATACTCCTAGTTAAAAATGTTTCTAAAATACAATTCATACAATGCTACAAGAGCATACTACCCTGTATTTGGTAGACAACATATATATTGTATTTTGTGAATTCTACCTTTATGACGAAATATAAAACTGCCACCAGGTGTATCAACTTGTGCTAATGCCTACTATATTAATTTCATCCAATATTATTCACACAGGACAGCCTAATAATAAATTAAATCCATCCTTTAATTATATAGCAGCATTATAACATTTTTTCAATAATTAACATTTCTGTATACTGACTTTCTATGTTTCAGCAATTGTAGCCATCCTCAGGAGAAAAAGCAAAGGTAATTGGTAGTATATTAACTGCCTGAATTGCTTCATTCTGAAGTGTAACAAGTGAGATTTACTAATAAATTTTATAATATTTTATTCTTTTTCTTGTGTCTTGGTAGTCACAGAGACTTCTGTTGCAGGTTGCTTCAGGGTAGGACAGGGTTCAGCTGTTACTGGAAGCAAGCATCAATTTCTGCTCAGGCCTCGTATACATTTATCCAACCAGAAGGTTTTTATCTGGTTTTTTTTTTTTTTAGTGTTAGTATTGTAGATTAATCTGACTGTCACATATATTGAGAGTCATCTAATGTTTTCTAAGTATAAAACCCTCTCATTCTATATTTAAAAAATTATCACTCTACAGTATTCAAGCTAAAAATTTTCCTATTAGTGGTTTGCCTCAGGCTGACTTTCTTAAGGCTTTAGATAAAACAGCCTTTTAAGAGAAGATTAGTGCAAAGTAGACAACTCTATCAAATTTGTGACTCTACCACCAGTTTTTTAAGTAACCTTTAAGCACAAACAAATGAGTTCTGAAACATCTCCTTATTTCCTGTCCAAAAAAAAAAAAAAAAAAAAAAATCTTTTAAACCAGAATCACAGTACTTTCAGATCCTTAGCACATACTTCATATAGATATTAAAAGTATTGTGTTTTGATCATAATTCTCAATACTCCTCAAATGCTTGTCAATCTACAAGGAAAGTTTTCTGTGAGGGTCAGCCAGCAGTGGTAATACCTCAATGCCCTTGAGTCAAAAGCATAAGTACTGGGCAGTGTTGTTCTGGCTGCCAGGACAGGCAATAAGATTTTGTCTCAACTCTTCCTGATGTATGTCAGTATTTCTTAATACTATTTAGCCCTTCTTACTGAATAAAGCTTCTTTATGTAGCTTAAAAATCACGTCAGACTGCCTTCCACAGAATTCCTTCCTCTCCACTGTACATACAGAGCAGTAAGGAGCTGCAAAGTCAAATAACAGGACACCCTTCAGTGTGGCAGACAGACCTTTTGCCACGTATTCACACTGCTTTTCAAAATACATGTGTTGAATCTGTAATTTGGCTAAACATTAATTTTCATTCTTCCATTGAAAGGGCATCTCATCAAAAGCAGTGAAGGTTAGCTGGGTTCCTTTAGTCTTCAAATTAATGTCATTGTCTTCATTAGCTGAGGTGTTTCAGAGGTGAAGACTGTTGATCACGACAGGATTTGGGTGCAGATATTTTTTAATCTACATTTTTCAAGGAATATTCAAAATAGTTTTACCTGTCATATAGGTGCTCTGCAGTTAGTTTCTGCATCCCACTCCACCACCTTAATTTTGCATGCAAAATGTATAACACATTAAGTCTTGTAAAATGTAAACAGAAGGTAAAGTTTAACAGTGGCCTCTCTTACCAGTATTTTGAATCCTAGATCATGTGATTTAACATTCGAATTTGTCTCAATCAAATTATATCTAGTTTTTGTCTCCAGAAATTGTTATTATAATTCCCATATAATTGAATTACTAGTTTTCACTGCATTGAGTGGGAATACATAATTTCCAATGGCCAAATCTGGGACTATTGTACTAAAAATTAATGCCTCTGGAAAACCACTGTAAGACGAGGAAAAGGGTAAGGCATTGGTAATTTTTCAGTCCTGTCCTACCTATATGCAAGCACATGACTATTTTGTACAATCCTTGCTGCTCATATCCATATCAACAAACTGTGAATTACAAACCCCAAAATGCCTGTGGAAGGAATTTTTCCATCAGTCAGGCAGCCAGTGGCTTCCTTCAATTCCCTGCTCCTGCCCACATGCTCAGTGGTGAACCCCTGATCCAAGCTGGGAATGTGGTACCAACTGTTGCCTGCTGTTCCTGACCCATCAGTCAGAGCCAGTCAAGGCAGGCATCCACAGGGGCTGACTTAGCATGCCCTTTGCATATTTGCTTAACATTTTAAGCTCCAATTAGTTGCAATTTATGTCCAGTTTCACCCTATTAATTCACACTAATACCTGAGATAACCTTTCTGCCCAGCCAAATCTTTCAAATTAGCAAGCAAGACAAGTAAAAAAAGTGCAATAGTTCTGAACAACGATATGCAAAAGTCATTGGCAAACATCTGTGTTGGTCAGACACCTGGAAGAGTTCCCATGTTTTCAAGATATACAAAATTTGTCCATGGTATGAACTTCAGAATAATTACTGTCTGTGGGAACCTTCTGGAGAACAGTGGAGGCTGTTGACTTTCCCTTAACAGATTCACAGGTTAATAAATTTGTATTTTATTGTGAAAAAGCCTATTTGCAGCAACATTTCAGTAATACTGCACTATTAGAATGAGTATTTCATATTTATGTTTAAATTTTCATGCTTTTAAAATTTCATTTTTATGTTTGCCTAAAATATTTAAATGCATGTCCAAATAGTAAAATGTTTTAAATGTCATATTTATGTTTAAATTTTTTTTATATTTGACAATTCCACCCAACTTCTCTGCCCAACCCCAAAAATATCTAGAAATATTTCAATATTTCAATTGCAAGGGGATAGTAGGAAATTACAGCACTCCCCCAGTAAAATGTCTTCTAATGATAAGTAAATTGGAGACAAACACTAAATATATCTTCATATTTTCAAAGGGTAAAATTGGTTCTGTATAATCACAGATCACACCTAATGACTACTTTTAATGCCTTTCAAGAAAATAAGAGCTAAGAAGAACAGAAAGTTTCCCGATAAATGTGTAAAATATTTTTTTTAATTAGCATTGGATTATAAAATTAGCATAAAATCTTATCTTTTCAAACAGGTGAGATGACAGCTAACTACATACATACACAGCTTGGTACATGCACTGGTTTCTTAAATCAAATTTAGGCATGTTCCAGTCTGTACATAGTTCAAACTATGACACCAATTGGTTCCATTTTATGAAAATGTCCCAGATCGTTCTGTACTTCCTTTTTAGTTACTACTTTTTGGAAAAAAAAAAAAAAAAATCAAAGAGCCCAGTTTTAAGAAGTCTTGGTGAGGAACACAAATGCCTGTGGAGACTGTGCAATTTATGACTAGTATCTGGGTCAAATAGCAAGGACAGCAAAGATTAAGGATTAAAAATTGCCTAAGACATATGAATGATGATGTGAAAGTAATTGTGATTTTAATAATTGTATGTTTATATAGCAAAAGTTTGATTCTTGTGCATTAGTACAATAAAGACTTCACTTCCTTATCTCTGGCTTTGAAGAGATAGGGGAAGATGAGTAGGCCGTCAGTTTTAATTAATGTTTTGTCATAAATATTTATAGCTGACAGAAAACAATTGTATGACTCTTTAGGACAGAGATAATTATTTATAAATCTCATTCTAAATGTATTAACGTAATTCTTTCACAGAAGCTTTGGCTTTCAATAAATGAATATTAAAATGTCTGGGTTACAATAAATGCAAAAGAAGAATCTTTCTAAACTGACTGAGTATGAGAGGTTTCCTTTCACTTGTTCCACTTAACTGGGTCTACCCTCAAGGTTTTTTCTTTATTAACCTTGAAATATATTGCTTCTTTTGTTTCAAGTTTCAAAATTAAAACTATAAAGTGTAAATTCTTACTAATAGAACACCATGACCTAACATGCCTACATCAGCTAGCACATGGATGCAGTAAAAGTATTCATAGGTTTCATGGCAGTTTCAAAACCCTAGGGGTTTAGTTTTTTTTTTTTGGACCAAACAATACTTAAAATGAAACAAAAGACAATAATTTGTAGGTTGCAAGTCCCAGATCTCGTTTATTTATAAAGCAATAAATATTAGAAGCACAAATAAATTGCACGGGTGTGTAAACAAACTGTACAATGACTGAAGAGTTCGGGAAGGTTTGCCAGAAGACTCCAAGAAGCATACTGTCCTCATCCTGAGTGGGAAGTAAATTGAGGGGGGAAGTGCTTAGAAGCACTTGCGGTGTACAATGGATGGACCAGCTTCATCATACTCCTGTTTGCTGATCCACATTTGCTGGAAGGTGGACAGAGATGCTAGAATGGAGCCACCAATCCAGACAGAGTACTTGCGTTCAGGAGGGGCAATGATCTAGGATAAAGAAAAGCAAGAAATCTTCATTTCTGAGCAACGAATCCATATCATCAACGCTCATAGTCAATCAAACCACTAGGTATTTCTTTAAGCAAGTAAAGAACTTTTCTATAACAGTACTGATCTTCAGCAACTCTTACAACACCTGTAATGTATTAAAAAAATCTGTAATCAAATTTTCTTCTTTTCTAACACTTGATTCTAACCAACATAATTATTCTGATCAAATGGAATTTCTGCTCATTTGTCCATCAGCTGTTCTCTCATTTTGAGTTGTTCCTATATCCCAGTTTAATGAAGTACACATTGTCCCCATCTTTATCGTCATTTTATAACACAGAGTCAAATTCCTTACCTTGATCTTCATAGTGCTAGGAGCAAGAGCAGTGATTTCTTTCTGCATGCGATCAGCAATGCCAGGGTACATTGTTGTACCACCTGAGAGGACGTTGTTAGCGTAGAGGTCCTTACGGATATCAATATCACACTTCATGATACTGTTGTAGGTCGTTTCATGGATACCAGCAGATTCCATACCTTGAGAAATAAAAAGACAGTAGGCCAGTAAATTATACAAGGGCTCTTCATGAGACAAAACTGTGGCATTTCTCCTCATCATTAATATAAACTTCTATGGCCTTTTTCTCGTAAAAATAATTACTGATTATAAAGTGTTACAGAAAAATATAAAAAAATAGAATTACAAAACTAACTTAGAAAATTAACATTATTTGTCAGAAAAGGTAACAATCATAATGCATGTGCAAAGGCAAGAGACCCAAAATATACAGTGAGAGAACAAGTAGACATGCAAGATAAACTCATTTAGTATATGGCAATGGAGGAAGGGTATCTAAACAGAAAACATCAGTATTGGTTTATGTCAGTCTCACTAAAAGCATTAGTGGAATATAGTAAAGACAGCAATGAAGACAATACAAATAGCTAAAGTAGAAATAAAGAAGACAATAGTAACTTCTTCAGTCAACTCAAAATTCAGTCTATTCTATTCAGAATCATCAAGGCAAGACATAACCACAACATGGAATAAGATATTAGTACTTGATGAGAAGAAAAAAGAAACAAGAAGCAAGTGTTTGTAGGTTGCATTCCAATTTATTAATTTTAACAGGTGCTGCCTGAAAGGCCTGACACTGGATCCACGGTAAGATGTCAGCTGATGAACAACTGCATGTTTTGCTTGGGACTTAAGAGTATAAACATTTGCTGTACCCGTCAGCTGCATGCATAACCAGCAAAGCCTACCATCTCGACCATGGTAATGTTTAATTACAGTGCATATAAATATACACACACCTTCACTCCATGTCCTTCTCTTCTCTGACACTTTACTTCTTCATGGAAATAGATACTGTTTTGAGTGTAAGTGCAAATAAAGCACTGAAAGCTATTCTTGCCATCAGTGACACAGAATTATAAAATGTCTTGAGCTGGAAGGGACCCATACAGATCATGGAGTCCAACTCCTTAATGATGATATTATAACTGTATGTTTTATCATTAAAAATTTGTGACCCTAAAACTTGATCTAAAACTTGCAACAAGAGCCCAAAACTCAGCTAATTACCAGATTGAGCTCACATCAAGCCCACCTTACAGGAACCAAAGCATCTAAATCATTATTTATTCATGTCTGATTTTGTGCCAAATTTAGCAGGAAGCAGGAAGAGGAGCAGGGCACCTTCCAAACCTTCTGATTCATTCATACCTCCTACAGAAAGGAGAATTTCCTGGGAACACTTACCAATAAAGGATGGCTGGAATAAGGTTTCAGGGCAGCGGAAACGTTCGTTACCAATTGTGATCACCTGACCATCAGGCAATTCATAGCTCTTTTCCAGAGAGGAGGAAGAGGCAGCAGTGGCCATTTCATTCTCAAAGTCCAGTGCAACATAGCACAGTTTCTCTTTGATATCACGAACAATCTCACGTTCAGCTGTAGATATAGGAGAATCAAATCAAGCTTTGGATAAGCACAATACTAGAGAAGATGATCAGCCAAGAGATACACAAGGATTTTCACAGTAGGGAAAAGCTGAAGGACTGACCTGTTGTCACAAAGGAGTAGCCACGCTCCGTGAGGATCTTCATGAGGTAGTCAGTCAGATCCCTGCCAGCCAGGTCCAGACGCATGATAGCATGAGGCAAGGCATAGCCTTCATAAATGGGTACATTGTGGGTGACACCATCTCCAGAATCAAGAACAATACCTGGGAGACAAATGTCAGAGAGCAGCTGGAATTACCTAGCAAATGCTTAGAGTCCTTAGACACAGGAGGTATCAAGAAAAACGGCAAAATAAAGGATTTTTCAGGCAGTATAAAGAAGATTAATTCTTTTTCAGTCACAAAGATCTTTCTAGTTCTTTCTGCCTTTGCTTGCCTGGGCATTCTTGTTCGGTGTGAATTTTTGCACAGAACAGTTGTTCCATTAATATTTTAAGCTAATTCATAAGAGCAGTCTTCCACTGCTACTACACTGACCAATAAGAATATTTGCAACAGTGACTGTCTTGATCTGATAACGGGCATCTTTTGGTCCAGTTTAAACCCTTAAACTGGTGTAACACTTTTGCAACTGCAGTAACCCTACAGGAATGTCTCCTCATGTGGGCCACAACAAGCAGTGGCAGAGTCAGCTCCATGGTGCCTCTCCAAAAGCAATGCAGAGAGTCTATGGAAAGAGCACTGTGGGCCTATTTCATACTGGCTTTTATGCTACTCTTATTGTTAATTGCTAAAAACTAAAAATACCTATTTTTCTGTAAATTTGAATGAGTTATGGTGTGTTTTCCTATTTGGAATGGGAAGGAAGGAGAGTTTCTGAAAGGAAATAGGATCTAAATGGTGTTTATTTGTTTATTTTACCTGTTGTACGGCCAGAGGCATACAGGGACAGCACAGCCTGGATTGCCACATACATAGCAGGCACGTTGAAGGTCTCAAACATTATCTGGGTCATCTTTTCACGGTTAGCTTTAGGGTTCAAGGGGGCTTCTGTGAGCAAAGTAGGGTGTTCCTCAGGGGCCACACGGAGTTCATTGTAGAAAGTGTGGTGCCAGATCTTTTCCATATCATCCCAGTTGGTGATGATGCCGTGTTCAATTGGATATTTCAAAGTAAGGATACCTCTTTTGCTCTGAGCTTCATCACCCACGTAGGAATCTTTCTGACCCATACCAACCATAACACCCTAAGAGAAGAAAACACAGAAGAGAATTATTTGAGGAAGGCAATATCACAGAGCCCAAAAAACCACATTGCAGACAACTGGCATGAAGTTGTGTCAGGGGAGGTTCAGGTGGATATTAGAAAAAGGTTCTTCACCCAGAGGGTGGTTGGGCACTGGAACAGGCTCCCCAGGGAAGTGGTCACAACACCGGGTCTGACAGAATTCAAGAAGTGCCTGGACAATGCTCTCAGGCACAGGGTGTGACTCCCAGGGCTGTCCCATGCAGGGCCAGGAATTGGACTTTGACAATCCTTATTGGCCCCTTCCAAGCCAGGATATTCTATGATTCTGCAATGCTAACTATCTCATTTTCAGGAAAGGTGCAAACAGTCACACCCCAGAAAGGCTGTTTGGGAAAATAAATTTAACATTTTTCAACTATTAAGTCAACAGAATTTGAGGTGTTCTCATAAAATCTTTTTTCCTTCCATCAGATGAATGGATTTTCCCCCATTTATAATACACCTCTTATTTTCAGTTGCTTCTTTCAAAAATTTGACTGAAAGTAAACTGCACAATATCACAAGAAGGAAAAGGAGTTTGTAAACAGGAAGATACAGAGGGAAATTAGCATTCTAGTGAAGGAAGATACTCCATATTACTATGCAGCCTCAGCAGTAATTTATCAAGGATAAAAAAAATTGCAAATGTTTTAATTAAAAAAAAAAAAAAAAAAAAAAAAAAAAAAAAAAAGAAAAAGAAAGGCATTATGAACTTTATGAACTTTTCCCCAAAGAAATTGTAGGAGAAAAAGGAGGCATGGGACAGCCAAACAGGGAAGTTAAGGAAACACTGGCCAGACCTGGGAATGTATCATCAGTACTATCGCAAGAGGCGAGCAGACGAGAGGGCGGGGTATTTAGTACAGGGCAGAAGAACTGATGGAAGGGGAAAGTGGAGGCGACGCCCAGAGAGAGTGGGATGCTCTGTCCTGCCTCGGTCCTGCCTCTGTATTTACCTGGTGCCTCGGGCGACCGACGATGGACGGGAAAACGGCCCTGGGGGCATCGTCTCCGGCAAAGCCCGCCTTGACCAGCCCCGAGCCATTGTCGCACACCAGTGCGGTGGTTTCCTCGTCGTCACACATCTTCGGAAGGAAGCTCAAACCTGGAAAACAGCACGGTGGCACGCTCAGAGCCCCGCGGGCAGCCCCTCCGCGCCCTCGCTCTCGCCATCCCGGAGGGCACTGCCGGCGCGGATTGCTGCGGCGGGAGCGGGAAATTTGAGTCGTCCCGGGAGGATGCTCCGCCACCCGTGGGCAGGGCTCTAAACGGGACCCGTCACCCGCTTTCTTCTCCCCGCTTTAAAAGCCGCCCCAGCTTGCAGGACGCTCAATTAGGGCGCCATTAGCGGATCCCTCGGGCCGCGGGCCGAAAAGGGAGGGAAAGCTTTTTAAATCGCAGAGATCTGTCCTGCCCAGAGCGCTTCGCGGGCGGCGAAGGCCGATGCAGCGCGGGGCGCGGCCGGGGCCGGGCGGTGTCCCCGGCGGAAACCGCGCTCAGCCGGGAGCTGCACGGCCCGGGCACCGGCTGCACCCGCACCACCGGCGTCCGCCGCCCGGCGGTGCCTCCCATCCACCCCTCCCAAGTATTCCATCCTGTCCCGTCTCGCCCTATCCCGCCTATGCCTCCTGCCCGCCCCGCGCAGCTGCGGGTGCCGCCGCGCTACTCACCAAAACCAGCACCGGCGGCGGGGGCGGCAGAGGAGACCCTGGGTGCTGGCTCGGTGGAGACGCCCCAATTTATACCCCCCTAGGGGCAGCGTCGTCCGGGGCCGCGGCGGGCCGGGGCAGCCACCTTCTCCTTATTTGGTCGGCTCCGCGCCACTGAGCGGCCGCGCAGCCATGAATGGAGCCGGGCCGGCCCCGGCGCGGCGCGGCCGCCGGCCCATGTAAGGCAGGCGCGGGGCAGCGCGGCCCCAGCCGCCGCATGGCCAAATAGGGAGCCCAGCGCAGCCCCCGGGGGTCAGCGCCGCCGGGCAGGGGCCGGGCAGGGGCCGGGAAGGTGCCGCCGTGCCCGCAGCCCGGCTCGGGCCCCGGGGTCAGCACCCGCCGGTGCCCCGCCAGGTGCGGCGCCTCAAACTCATGATGCTTGGGCTTGGCGGAGGAGGGTGCGAGGGAAGCCGCACGGGTGTTTTCTTCCCGGCTTTTAATTTTTCCACCGAAAAAAAGGCCAGTCGAGCTCATCTTTAATCAACGAGTGATGAGGTTACTTCGGTGCCAACAGTTGAGGCTCCTCTCCTGCATGCAGGCAGCCTCTGCTCTCTGTGTTGCCTTAGGAAGGAGCAATGCACACTCAAATTTTTTTAAACTTTGATGAGCACATGCTGCAAAAATCACCCTTTTCTCTGCTTTTGGCTGACATCTATAGCACAAAATGGGATATGATCATTTATGTTAATATGCATAGACTTAAACTCCTTATTTTTGCGCTTTTAATGCACACCAGATCAGTAAGAGATAGGGCAGAGGACGAGATATGGGAATAGCTTGGACAAAAACCAGCTATGGTATTAATGTAATGTGACAGTTGTTTTCCTGCTCAGTTGTTGAAACATCCTCATTGATAATTTGTTCCAGCGGTGGAACCTAGAAAATCCATGTGTCTTCAGGACTTTTTTTTGTTTGTTAAAAATAGAAAGACTGGAGAGGCATCCCTTGAGTGGGTTGGCCTGGTATGTGAAAGCAGAGATTGTCAACTCATGTCCCAGAGAAACTCATTATAGTGTGGAGTACAGTGTCCTCCAGGAGCTCAGCTTGTAAACGGCTCCGTGTCTGCCTGTGACACAATGCTAGGATGCAGGGGGGAGAGTTGAGGTTTGGGACAGAAGGGAATGGTGAGATTCAAAGTCAAGAGGGGAACGTTTAAGTGGATCAACTGCTTAAACGCAGGTCCAGTTTAAGAGATGCCACACAAAGGCTGACAGCCATCACATGGTTATATACATCTTAAATTAGGTGGAAGGAAAGAGCTTGTGGATGCTACACAACTGCCAGTCTGGGGGCTTTGAGAAGTGTTGCTGGAAGAGCAATCTTTGCATTGTGGTTTGGCTCTGACAACGTGTGTGACAACTGGAAATCGCTATTTGTTTCTAAACGGTATCCAAAGGGGGCGTCAGAGACCCTCAGACTTTAATTTCTTCTGAAATCAGAGATTGTGGAAAAGGTTTCCTTGTTTCTAGCACAATTAACGAGGTGGTTAGCTCCACCCCAACCCCAGTTTATCTTGAGTTTGTGCCCAATTTTGAGCACAACTCTGAAAGAGATGGCAGCAGCAAACTTCTTGGACATTAATAGCTCCTGCTTTTCTTTAAATGCCTCGAGGAAAGAGAACCTGTTCCAGGTGAGACACCATTTGTGTACAGACTTTTGTATGTATATTTAATACATGAGTATATATAAATATATATGCACATATATATTTTATATGCATGTATATATATCTATGTGTATATATATGTATATTTTTATATATTGCTCTTCTTTCTTAGCTACCTAAGAAAGGCTGCATAGGACTGTGAAATACAGTGACCTCAAAGGGTCAAAGCAGCAAAACACTGTGCTTCAATGCCTCTGCTCTGGACAAACTTCGGCTCTTTGTTTGCTTTGTCTTGATGGAAAATCAACCAAAGTCAATACTGGTGGGATAAGGACCCCAAGAGAGTATATATTTATCAAAATTGATCAGGCACACATAACAGGGACTTGGAAATGTTTTGGTGATAGCAATGCCTATTTATATAAGAATTCATACATAGGCAAGGATTTCTAAGCAAATACACCCTGGCACAGAGCACCATTTCAAAGAAAAAAAATACCATATGCTGCTTTCAATTCTAAAAAGTCAGCATATTTTACCCGATGGTAAGTTGCCATACATAGTTTAAATCTGCTTCTTTTTTTCCCTAGCACATCTTTTCTACAGAAACCATATAATGTGAGGGATTGGGCAGCTTCGCCAGCACTAGAGATTAGTTTACAATGTTATCTCAGCTGTTCCTTGGTTCAGAGGTGTTGCAGTATTTACATAGAAGTCCGCTGCTGATAGCTGCATTGAATTCCTCCCCAATCAGACCCTCTCTGACACATCCTACATTCCCTTTGGCTAGAGAGAGACAGACTCTCCTGAAACTGAGACAGAGCCAGCCCTCACTGAAAAATCTACAAAAGAGTTTGTATTTTCTTGTTTACTTTCTAACTAAATTTTGGCTTTCTCTACTATCTCCTCAAGTTTTACATTTCTAATCCAGCAGGACTCACAGTTAGGATCCTGATGCCCTTGAGAACTCATCAATCCACACACCAACACACTCCCATATATTACAAGGTCAAATGAAAAGGGGACCACACAAAGTACGTTATTCCAAAATATCACTTCCTGCCTTGTAGCATTTTGAAAAGTACCCAGCTAAAGGTATTCCTTTGGCCAAAATAATTCTGCTTTCTGCAATAAAGTGTTATTGCAGCCTCTAGAAGATTAGAGAAGCAAACAGGGAAGCAAAAACCTACTGAAGTATGTTATGCAATGTCATCTACAGGAAAAACCCTCTTGCTCTGACTGCCCAGGGCCCCCACATGCTGTGTACATTTCTCATGACTTAGCTGTTGGGAATGACCCCAGAGACGAGGGAAACACAACCAGCACAGGGTGTTGGAGAGCAGAAAGATCTGCAGTGGACGTGATCTGCATGTCCCTAAAACAGCCTGAACACACAGGAGCATGAAGCCTCAATGTGTATGATTATTAATAGTAGAACAAAATTAAGTATATGTATGTCTGTGTATACATAGAGAGATGTGTATATATATATATGAGACACAGGCATGTAGGCAAAACTGGACGTGTTATTCAACCAACAAGACACTGTTGTGACTGCAGCCAAAATCATAACATGAGTCCTTACCTCTGCATGGTAAAAATGTGAATAAAAAATCACACTGTGATCTTATGATGCCTAGAAATCCTCACAACTGCTATTCAGCTTTTGACTAAAAAAACCAAGAAAGCTTAAAATATAGCCATGATTCTTTAAAATCTTTAAAGCATAGAACACTTATTACAACAGACTTCAGATTATTTACAGTAGTTAGCAATGTGTTCAGATATTTCAAATGTGTGGGATCAGATCCTCCCTGTATTTTTTAGTTCAGCCTTTCAGATTATAATTTTTTTCTGTAAATGTCCCAATAAAATCAATACATTTTTATAATATACCAAACAATTTTATGTACAGTATACCCTGACCTAGCAGATTTTATAGCAACTTCTCACTTAAAATCTGCTATTTCTAAATCCAATGGATGTTGACATATAAAATCTGTCCTAGCATAGAGCCAAATGTTACCTCTCTTAAGCCTCAGGCCAGTGTAGTATTTGAAAGAAACCTTACATTTTCAAGAATAAGAAGAAAATGCCATTCTGACAGGTTTTCTTTTGTCTCACAACAGCTGTTTGGAGTTATATGGTCTTTAGAAATATAAGCAGCATTGCAGCAGAGTCTTGTTGATGGGCAGAAGTCCTGATGAGATGAGAATGCCAAACATGCACTATATGATAAAAATCACTGTCATTGAAGGAGTCACCGTCACAAAGGAGCCATATGCTGTTATCAGTGTCTGTGCAGTTATGAGTCTCTGTGTGTATGCACATACAAAGAGAAGCTAGTTCTGCAGTCACCACAAATCTGAAATTATTCCCTGTGAAACTATTGAAGTCTTGAACCTTCCATGTGAGAAATCTTTCTCCTAAAAGAAAGTCTCCAAATTTAATAATCACACTGTCTGACAAACTTTTCCAGAGAATTCATTGGGTGTTTCCCTTTCTTATGTCTCATCCACCCTAGTACTAGCCCATATTTCATGCTCAATACATTCCTTGTCTTCTCAGCATTTAAACCCTTCACATAATTGCAGGCTGTTATCATCTCTCTATGTCTTTCTCTCACTCACTCATGTACTGGTGCACTTCTATAATTAACCTAAAACATCTTAAGTGTGTGCTGAAAGGGTAAAATCATGAGGTGGGCACTGCAGCTAGAGATGCAGCTAGAACATCTTGTAATGGAGCTGAGAGGTTTAGGCACGGGCAGCGTAAGTGGAGGTGAGTGACAGTGAAAGGAATCTCACTCTCCAGAGGTATTATTTGCCATATGTCCGTTCCAAAGAAGGGATGAGATTCTCATGTCATTCTTCCCCCTTTGCAGTGGAAGGAGAGCTCAGAGCATGCAGGGAGGTCCTGTGTGCCTGCACAGGAGGAGTGTCTTGGTTCCAGGAGGGATTTGCATCCCTTGCAAGCCAGCATGCAGCAGGCAGGACAGGGTAGGACTCCAGCATGCCATAGCACGAAGACCAGTCTACACTGAAATAGAACATAGCCCAGAAAAACTGCTGCAGTTTAGGCTGCTCAGGATGTCTTATGCACTGAGACAGAGGGAGTAGTTCAAGAGGACAGAAAAATGTCCACAACACTTCAGCTGTTGCCAGCATGTATCTAGCTTGGAAGTCCTTGCAGTGTCTCAGAGAGATAGCTGCTATACTTCAGAAAGCTGATAAAGCAGTAATTCTGTCAGTATTTATGAGTCTAATTTCTACTGTTGTTGTTGGTTTTTTTCAGTCAGAAAACACATCTGACCTAAACAGCAGGAAATATGGAATATGAAGAAAAACTTGGCGTATGTTCAGTATCATAAAATCATAATTTGATACTTGATGAGTCTCTGGCTGCTGGTACAGAATCAATATATAACAATTTCAAAGACAATGGCTAATTGCTATATGTACTAAAGACAGTTTTACAATACCTTATATTAGGAATATTTCAAAAACCCATCATTGCTAAAGGCTAAATTCTGCCTAGTTAAGTGAAATTTGTGATTATTTTTATTTAAATTATATTTCCTTATGTAACGGCAAAAAACTCAGATTAGCAGAATGATCACTCAGGAAGTATAATGAAATGACATGGGACCTTAGTAGATATTTAATTAGTTTATACATTAGGTAGATTTATACCTAGAAATTTTGATGACAAAGGAGAACAGTGAGAGAGGGAGAAAGAACACAACACATACTCAGAAATTTGCAGACAAAGGAACTTCCTCATCCAGATTTATGTCTCACTCCACCTTCAGTCTCTCCCAAGCTCACTGCACTCTTGGGTATTTTTGCCATAGATTCTGCCCTTGTCACGTTCTATAGAGAGTGATAAGGACTTCATAGCCTATCCATGTATTGCTTTGCAAATTTAGCATTTTGAAAACTGCTACCAGACCAGTGGCATGAGCAGATGCAACACTGCCACCAGTGGTGTTGTTTCCAGCACACTGTTGTAACCTCCCAGTGTAGTCAAGTTCTCTTCTGTAAGTCCTTCTGCAAGGTCTGAGTCACAACCACCTCTGGTACTTCATGTTCAAGCTGAGTGGAGTGGTTGACACACCTGAAGGATGGGATGCCATCCAGAGGGACCTGAACAAGCTCAAGATATGTGGCCATGGGAATCTCATGAGTTTTAACAAGACCAAGTGCTGGTGCTGCACCTGGGTCAGGACAGCCCCAGGTATCAGCACAGGCTGGGGATGAACAGATGGAGAGCAGCCCTGCCCAGAAGAACTTGGGGGTGCTGCTGGGTGAGAGGCTGGACATGACCCAGCCACGGGCACTGGCAACCCAGAGAGCCAAGTGTGTCCTGGGCTGCATCCAGAGCAGCGTGGGCAGCAGGGAGAGGGAGGGGATTCTGCCCCTCTGCTCTGCTCAGGTGAGACCCCACCTGCAGTGCTGCATCCAGCTCTGGGGTCCCAGCACAGGAAGGACATGGACCTGCTGCAGTGAGTCCAGAGGAAGGCCTTGAAGATGACCAGAGGGGTGGAGCACCTCTCCTATGAGGAAAGGCTGAGAGAATTGGGATTGTTCAGCCTTGAAAAAGGAAGGCTTTGGGGTGATCTAATTGTGGCCTTCCAGTACCTGAAAGTTGCCTGCCTGATGGACAGGGACTTTTTACAAGAGCCTGGAGTGACAGGACAAGGGGGAATGGCTTCAAACTGTAAGAGAGTAGGTTTAGATTAGACATTAGGAAGAAATTCTTTTAATTTGAAACTAAAGGAACCCAAATCCACCAGCTGCTGCAAAGTAATGTGTGAATTCCCAGATTGTTTCTCAGCTGCCTTTTAGTTTTCCAGAGTCAGAGACAGATGTCTCATGATTACAACAAAAGCAGCAATTAAGCAGTCTATTTTAATTGCATTCTCACTAAAGAATTAACCTTTAATAGAGGAAACCATCAAATACTTGCTTTTCTGCTAACCTCTCTGCATGTATTTGCTTGTACTGTGTGTGAAAGCAGGAGGACAAACATTTCTTAATCTGCATAGACCAAGGAGAGAGGGAAGTGATGCTTTACAGATGAGAAGCTAAGCTTCAGCAGGATGAATTCACACTGGAAATTAGCAGTTTATGTAAGAATGGAATCCTACTTCTGAAGATCAATTCTGCCATTGAATAAGAAGCACTCCATTGCTCTCAGGTATGAGTACATAAGATTTTCTGAATCTGTGGTGCATGCAGAGAGTTTGCTTTGCCACAATTCATGGACATATCTTTCTAAAGAAATGTTGTGTTACAAGACCCATGGATTCTGCTGATGCTATTAGGAACACAAAGATATTTGATGATCTCATAAAATTGTGATGGTTTCCACATCCAGTTTTGCAAAGCTGTGAGATGGTTTAGATAAAAATATCTCAATTATTAACAGAGGATGTAGCTGCACCATATTACATGGAGGTGCAGTAAGTGGATCCAGGTGTAGAATTGGATAATGCAGAGACTAATTTGGAACTTTCTGGAAAAATTATTTATCTTGCTAAAAACCAAAGCTCCTTCAAAATACATTTACCCCAAAAGTTTGCTACTCCATTTTTCAAAGAATGCTCTCAAGTCGGGTCATTTCATTTTCTTACAGTTTAAAAAAAAATCCAGAAAGCTGCAGATTTACTTTGCAGAAAAAACTATCTGAATTACAAAGAAAAATTTTTATTTGATGGAAACTATTTTTTCACAAATTTTGTTTTTAAGTATTTTCAGGCTTTTTGCCCCCTAGACAAATTCAGTAGAAAAATTACTTTTGTGCCACCATTTTCAAAAGATGAAAAATAATCTCAAACATAACAGTTTATTAATCAAAGCTAAAATTCTCATAACCAAAATGAAAGTTCTCTGGAATCTTGCTGACCATTAGATTCCCTTGAAAATTGAGCAATTAGCAATTAAGCAATTAGCTACAAGATTGAAGAAGCTTCCACAAAGTTACCTTATAAAGAGAGTTTATGTAATATAAGAAAAATCCTATAAGAGTAAGCTCATGTATTGTGATTGCATATCATGTTACAAATGCAAATTCTATCCAATTTTTGCCATTCATTTCTCATTATGCCCAGTAAGAGAGAGAGAGATTGAGAGAAAGAGAAGGTATAATTCAAAAATCTACCCTTACCCCTGAAGGAATTGTTATGTAATAGGGGTTCCATTTTCTGAATTTTCAGTCAGCCACTGGATCACAAATTTTGCTTTTACAGGGAACCTATAATACGACCACCTTTTTTTGTGCAGGTATGGCTTAAGCTTTTTACCAGATTTTATCAATAGTTACTTCCATAGTGTGTTTTATAAAGAACACCCAAATATTTACCAAATCTATATCCTACAATGAGCTATCTTCAGTAAAGCAATCTTAATTCCAATCCAGAATTTCCATAATGCATTCAGTACAACTAATAAGAATCCATAGCAGACTGAACTTTTTCATTTTACCCATAAAATATATGTGTAATATTATAACAGTACTGACAGACTTTTAAGATCTCAGAGAGCATTTATTAAGATACTCCTATTAAGTACCTACAGGCTAAAAAAAAATAAAATGAAAAAGCAGAGTGAAGTAAGAATAGCAAAAACACATTTTAAGCCATTGCAGAATGCTTGGTGGAAACAATTCCAGTGGACTAAAAGGGGATTACTTCCAGGGTTTAATAATTTTCTAAACAGTATTCTAGAATGACAGCGGGAAATATTTTCTACCAGTACTTATTTTGTCACTTATTTATTCAAAGTCCTAATTACAGGAAAAAAAAAAGTCAGGGTCTACCTAATTTTTTTGTTAAAAGGCCCTGTTTTATACAAGACTAAGCATTTAGCAAGACTTCATTAACATGATAGAAAATGGGACATTTCTGAGTTAATTGCAGAACAGAATGCTGGATTTCCAATGTATTGGAATACTTTACTCAAGTTACTGTCATCCTTAACATAGAAAGATGTGTTACTGGTCATCAAACTTATTTGTGCTTGATACAAAGATGTTTAAAATTCAAATTTCAGTTAGCATTTTATATAAAGCTGTCCAGCATGTACTACAGGTAGGAATTGTGGACAGCAGCAATAGAATTTTCCATTTAAAATACTGTTAAGGCATAGCTAAAATTTCTATTGATTGTCATTCAATCCTGTAAACAATTGACAAACGGGAACTATTCTAAGCTTGGGAACAATGATCCATTGCAGGTGGGGGGTTGAATCATCTCAAAACCCTGGGAAACTTCTGAAAAAAAGGGTCAAAATTGAAAGGTTAAATGCATATTTAAGGAACAGGTAATCTACCTAAAATCTCAGTAATTCAAGATCAGAGAAAGTAACAGACGGCATCAGTAAAATCTCGCTGGCGAAAGTTCATAATATAAGTCAGCTGGGGAAAATGTTGCTGAAAATACAGTTTTAATCTGTTGCCTTAAGCATAGTAGATGCTCAGGGAAAAAAGAAAGGTCAATTCAATGGTTCATAAAGCAATTATTTCCCCATAAAATATTTTCTAAAATAATACAGATAGTACAACCAAAGGCAGTCACCACAAGGAAAATCTAAATGTTTTCCTACTTTTCAAAACGGTATCAAAACTAGCAGGCTACAAGGTTGCCCTCAGAGGAATGGCTCTCATGTCAAGCAGTTGTTTCCCAATGCAAAACATCTTGAAAGACCAAGATATTGGATATACACTTGACATAGCTTGACATTAAGAAAATTTCAACTATAGCATACTGCATTTAAAAATGAGATAAAATGGCCTTAAGACTTAGGATTCAGCAAAAATTAGTAAAAAAGAATAGCTAGTGGCTGAGGGTTCCAAGTCATTTCTCATATTGCAGGTGGAACCAACATACCTGTGCCAAATCTCTAGATTCCTGCTGAGTGAGAGGCAACTAAGAATTATGTGTGCAGCTCCTCCAGCCTACCTTACATTTAGCACACTACACATACTTTTTTGAAAGTAACAATCAAAATCGATGATGCTTTCAAAAAATATACCATTTTAAAGGTAAAGGCCTTAAATACAGAATCTCTTCTGAAATGTAAACTTTGTCAAAGCTTTTGGAAACTGAAAATAAATACTTGGTCTTCTGTAAGACTCATCTGCACAGATTCCTTTTTCTGTCATTCATGGTCAAGCCAATTCCCAATGAAGACCCTATGACAACTCAGGTGAAAATTATCTAAATGGCTACTGTAAGAATTAAACTACTGCACTCAGAATGCAGGTTCTAAGTACTCAAGTGCAAGAAAAATAGGAATTAACTACAGCAAATTCGGAAACGTGATATGTTTGAGAGAAAATCTTCAGAAGAAAGCTTAAGGAGTTCATACAAACTGCACCAAAATTCTTAATGAACTCTCATTGAATTTTTAGGCTTTGGAATAAGCCCAAGAAGAGCTGTCTATGTGTATTGCTCTCCTATCAAATTAAGAAAGACACAACAACTATTTATAGTTAAATAGAAGGCATAAATGCCCAAGGATAAAGAAATATTTATTTGGTAGAACTATAACTAGCAAATTTACTCTGGCCATTAATTATGAATCATTGTGTACTCTACAAAACTGTTAATTTAGGTTGTCACCTTCAAAGGAGTCCAAACCCCAGCAGAAACTGGACTATTCATATTGAACTAAGTGACTGACATATTATTTTGTGGAGTCAATTTCTATAACACCAGGAAGAAGATGAATTTCTGTACAAGCATAAAATAAATTCAAGATTAAATAAATAATAGGATGAATATTTAAAATATCATGTCTAAATATATCCTGAAAATTCAAACAGTTGGCCTGGAAGCATACAAGCTAAGAAGCATACAAACTAAGTGAGGTCTCAAAGCCTGAACATTAAGAGAAAAAGACAGAATATGCACTGTAGTTATGGTCCTGGGTTAGCTAACACCCTGCCTCTGTCCTAAAGCTAGTAGTTTTCTGGATCTTCAGAGGTCTTCCAGTTTGATACAGCTAAGATGTTCATGCTTCTTAGTGAATTTTAAACTCCCAGAATTCCTGTGAGGCTTTTATGCATAAGGCAATGAGGTACAGGTTAAATGACTTACTGATAAACAGGAAATAGTTGATCAATCTGAAAAAGAAAAATTCTTTTTAGAAGTACCACTCCAGTGTTTTAAACATCAGTCCTATAGTCCTCAAATTTTCTAATTATCCCCCATTCCTACTAGTGTTTTGGGGCATGGAATTTTACAGATGACTTTTGCATGATCAAATAGCTGTCAATATTAAGAAATTCTTTTGCTCAGCCACATTTTCCAAGCTGATCTGCTTGAAAGCCCTGGAAAGTTCTGCTGGTTTCAGCAGTTATACCCACCAAAGAGGAGTAAGATTCCGAGTTCAATTATTAATAAAAAGGAAATTAAATACTGGAGGCTTTACCTTTAGGAAAATTATCTCTGCAGTATTCAAATGAAAAGAAAAAAAAAAAATCTTGAGCCCAGAAACATAAGGGGTTTGAAAATTACAGCTTAACATATATTCTTGCTTTACCCCCTGCTTCTGGAACTGTTGGGAGAATGTCATGGGATATAAAAATGTCACCACTGCCAAAACAACCAATATGATATCATAGAAGATTAATTACTTAGCATGGAAGCAATCATGTGAGATAGGTGAACTCTAAACAGAAAACTAAAGGAAGAAATGATCCTGGTTCTACATAGCACCCCAGAAATTTGAGTTAGGGGAAAAAATGTTACAAAAGGTAAATGCTGGGTAGATATGTCTGCAAGTAATATTTCAGTAAAGTTAAACATGAGGATATTGCTTTTCAGGTTGTTCCTCATGACTTCAAATGGACTTTTATTTGTAATACAAATTCATTTGAATTTTCAGGTGTAGCATAATTATACTTCAGGTTCCATCAATTATTTATTTTCATGCATCATTACTCTTACAAGAAAATGAAGAATTACAAAAACAGTGCTTGTTTAGTAATGGCCTTTAGGTACATTGTAGGCGATTCTAGTTGGGTTTTTTTTTTGTCTTTCTGTCATTAAAGAGCAGAAGAATATTGGTAAAAAAGAGCAGTGGTGCTACTCATCCTAAAGTACCTCCCATCATTCAGAATAAAGCCCTTCCATAGTCAAAGAGAGATAATTTCTCCCTGTAGAATTAACACTAATAATGCAGAGCTAAAGAGTTTCTAATACTAGCACAGAACTGTTTAAGAAGTTCTGCCAGAATGAGGTTAAAAGGAGTTTTGTCAAACCCCCAGTAATGAAGCAAGCATGGACTGGTTTAGAACACAACAGTATTTCTAATCTAGTAGCAGAATTGTAAATGAGCTTGTGTAAGAGGGTGATTGGCTTGTAAATGTATTTTATTGTTTACTTTAAAAGGATGGACAAAAACCACAAAAGAAAGGTAAAAAAGTGGAGAAGAGGAAGATGAATGAAGAGGAATTATTGTTTCAACTAGCTACTGCTGCTCTAACTATTCTGGAGCTGTAACAAACTCTGCCTCCTTTATCAGTTATGGAAGAAACAACAAGAAACTAAGAACATTTATGAACTTAGGTGCTCTTTGGAAGAAGTGTGTTTGGAGCTACCAATGCTTGTTTTTGGAATATCTAGAACTGTGGGGTCCTAGTGGGATGCAAGGACCCAAGGGGATGCACAAGAAAATCCACTGGAGTGCAGGAGGAAAATATTCTTTGTACCATTAATAGATAAAATCAAAAAATATTTTAAAAAATGTGTTTGTTTCAACTTTATCTCGTTCACTTTCTAATTTTGTCTTTTTATGTTTTACAGTGTACAGAATGTGTTATTACAGTAGCATTCATACATAAGTTATACATTAATAAATATACAAAGATTGGGTGTGCCTATTCCAAAATTATTACTGACAGAGATGTGCAATCAAAAAAGTTTGGAGACCACCAGCCTAGAACATTTAATGCTGGAGGCCTATTCCAACAAGGAAATAATAAACAATAGGATGCAGTCCAAAATCTGATCAAGGATGGCTGAACAAGTAAACTTAATAAAGCTTAACAGACTGTGATCCAAAACGCAACACAACGAACAACCAAAACACAACAACACAAAACAAAATGCAACAACCCCTTAAGATATACTCAGCACAAGGAATTCTACAACTGTTATGTCAAACATAAAAGCAGCTTTATAAATACAAAAGGGACTTTAACAAAGCAAAGCGTGTAACAGAGAAGGTAGAAAACATCATGAAGGAAAATAAAATCAATTAACAATACCTTGAATTAAAAAAGTTATCAAAAATCTTACAGGAAAGAAAAATATGGTGCAAATTTTGATGAACTAAACAAAAACCAGGCAAAAATAGGAAAAAATTGAGGAAAGAGTTAAAGAGAATAAAGATGGATAGCACAATAACAGTGAAAGCAAAGAGAAAAGAATGGAGGCTATTCTGACAGACATCCACATCTGTCTTGATTGGTGGGTTCCAAGCCTCATTGCAATCCAAAAGGATTTGAGCAATTGCCTACTAATTTTTAATTTGAGAGAGATGGGAGGGAAGAGCAAATTAAAGAGGTGCACATAGGGATCCCTCAACATTCTTATTCCCAGTGTACTTCTCACAAATCCTCCTGGGACTCGGCACCACAGACACAGCCTTGACACGTTGGTACCCTGTGGATGTGTAACTGGATGTGTAACAGAAGTGACATGAAGAGCCAACCAGCTAATGGTCCAGTAGTCCCAGAATGTACCTGCTAGGCTTGAGCAGCAACTTGAAAATATTTGTACATTAAAGGCTCCATTTTACCAGTAAGTACAATCACTCTTGGAAGTCACGCAGTAACATTTATGATTGAGAAAGTAATCTAATTACAACATAGATTTTTAGAAAGCGCATTTCTATGCAGAACAAAAAGTAACCTCGTACAGATACTTCAAAATCAGCTTTCAAAAAAAAAATCCGATTTTTCAGAGGTTTTTCTCAATTCTGTTTCATTACTGTGGAGCTATAAAACAGGGAGAAAAGAGAAACTATCCGAGTCATTCTGTCTGTGCTAAATAAGTTAAACAAAAATATGCTTTTATTCCAGCACTTAGAAGCCAGCCTACAGGGAATCCATCACATGAACCACATACTAAGTTTAGGGTTTGAGTTTGGGTACATTTATTTCTCTTATTTTTAATATCAATAACGTGTACTGTGCCCAATCTAAATCTCAAATTTCCACCTTTTGTATTAACATGAATGGTAGATGAATGTTTAATGTCTATCTGTCTGCTCTGCCCTAGCAGAATTCACAGCTCTCATGTTAATACACAGGGGAAGTTAAATGTTTCAGAGAACAGAATCAGCAGAAAAACTCCCAGTGAATCACCTAAGTCAGCATTGTGTTTTCTCCGATCCTATCCTCTAAAATATTAAATTTCTCCTGTGTATCATCACCCAATTCAGCATAAGATGATGCTTGAAGGTTGAGGCTAAATGAGGACAAGGGCATTTCTGAGAAACCATTCATCTTCAAAGATTAGATGCTCTTTTTTGCCAGTCTGGATTCACAGCCTGAAACCACTTTCTGAAGTCTCAAAAATGCATCAGTTATGGCCAAATTTATTTTCCAAAATTTCCAATTTTAATTGCAGTAGCTTATTCATAAGCAGCATATGTAATGCTTTTGTGTTCCTACTGAGGTAGAAATAGGTATCACTACTTCTCAGAACCAAGTTCAAGGTAGTTCTAGGCAGAGGCTATTACAAGAGTAACTATGGATAGCTATACACAGGATTGAATCTCTCACTATGCCCTAATGATTAGGTGCATCCTCAAACAGAGCTAATGAGAGATACTGGAGGTTGTTTCTCTATCCTTCCCTTTCAGTACTTAACAAGTAATTGCATTACATAAATTCTGTAAACTGGCCTTGGAGATGGTTCTCTAAACTGTAGGCTGGAGAAGGTGGACTCTGGTTCCCTCATGCATTTTGCTGTAACTTTCTTCTTCACAGAGTTTTCCAAGGGTCCTGAAGAACAAGATGATACATTAATCTCCACATATGAAAAGCTCTGGAATATATTTGATTAAAATTAAAGTCCAAAGCATCACACCCATAGCATGTCCCTGCTGAAGAAAACATATGCAGTCATTTAACTCCTACTTAATCAGTAGCTGAAAGAGAAACATTCCTGAATTTGGGTTCTTGACTTTGCAAGCATGATATACTTTCACTGAATTGTCTTTGCACAAAGGTTTCAGGGAGCCTAAAAAAAGGAAGCTGAAATTCAGAAGTGACATCGTATAGCACCATAACGCTTTTTCCCCAGCAAAGCTGGTGTCTTTACTTTCACCAATATTACCATCACAGGAGTAACAAGTTTCCACAACCATGTTGGAGACAAGTATCATTCCTGGGTGCATTGTTTTCCTCTAAGTCTTTCAACAACAGCTCATCAGCCCTATAACCTCATTCTTACTTACATTCAAGTCTATCTCCTCACGATAACCTTGGCTGCTCTATCCTCCTGTTTTCAATCTTTGCTAACTAATTAGGTTTTGACACTAAGTTCAAAACCTGATAAAAGCATATATATACACCTTTTCCAAGTAAGCTACCTTCTCCAAGTACAAGGTATCATTACTCATTTTTAAAACAATAACTTCCTTTGTGTATTTTAGGAGACAAACCTCTGGATTGTTAGGGTTTCTGTGACATGCTCAAGAGAAACTCACACAGTTAAAGAGGGAGAAAAGGTTGTTTAAACCTGAAAAGCAGGGATTAGCAGAGTAAACGATGAAATCAAACAGCCTACAGCTGAAGGCTTGTCTGATGCAGAACTGTCTCCATTGCCTAGCACAGGAGCTTGCCACTGCATGCATTCTGAGCATGCTGCCTCCCCAGACACGCACCCTTCAGCAACACTTCACTTAATTCAACAGGTCCTATTAAAGCTGTGAGAAGAGAAAGGAATCCGTGGAGGGCACACAAGGCTATGCCTATGGGCCAGCCAAGAAACACCAGCACAGTGAGGCAAAATAATCTCCACACTAAGCAGTTGCAGTCTGCCATCTGAATCCACTGACATGGAAAAGAAGGGTTAATTTTGACTGCAAGTGGATATAGAGATATATATAGATAGAATTCTTTTGTTTGAATATTTTTTTGAGGGAGGGAGAGAAAGATTTTCAGCCAAGAAAGATCTGTTTCCTCTTTTATTTAACAGAAGTCTAATTTTAAAAATACCAAGTCAGATGCCTTCTGGGGTTTCTTCCTGACAAAGAAAGAAAAATACCAGATTCACTTTAATGAGTAGCACTCTAGAATAGAACGACTTAGATGCAAACTTTTAACACAGATCTACAGAGATAAATTTCAGTGTCCCTTCAATGCATGATAAAATATGGCTATAGATGAAGAATAAAATTAATGTTTGGAAGATAATACCACTGAAATATGATACATTAATAAAATCCCAAGAATCAGACTATGGCTAGTCCATAAAGCTGCAGAGTATCTCAGGTTGACAACATTGCTTGTTTTCTAGCTTAGTGAGGAATTGGTTGCACACAACTAGTAGTAGGTTAATTGAGTTTACATATCTGCTGGTTCTTTTCATTATCACCTACTCCCTGTGATGAGCTTTCAGACTATGTGCTTTATTTAACAGATCCATCAAGCCTATTATCCACCAAGACTATTAACAACTATCTCCCCAATGACTGAGATGTGTTGTGAGCTGTCAGAGTATTTTATTTCTGCCTTGCTCATTCTTTCAGCAGACTGGAAAATTGCGGATATATTTATAAGTATCGTAACACCACACAATTGGAAACACAACCTGCTGTTTTCTGATGGTCTTGGGAGAGGTCCAACAACTAAGTAAACCTAGAAAAAGTATGTAATGGAAAAACAAATTATAGTATCTAAAATACTGAGACATTTCTCAATGTTTCATTTTTAATAGTTCACAATTGAGATTTTGCCATAAAAATACAAACTGCTTAGGACATTCTTTGAAAATTAGAACCCAAGAATTCTATGCACTCTTGTTTATCAGATGACTACTGTTAACTAGTTATATATACGAGGTGAAAGGGGTTAAACATCAAGGAGAGAGAAAGAGAAGCAAGAGGTGGGGTAGTAAAAAGCAGTATTACTCAGCCTAATGAGAGATCACTGGATGCGGTACAGTATTATTGACTTAAACAGTTTAGTCAAATTCAGGCTTTAATGAAATACATGAACAATGCACAGGAGGCACCTCTTTAAAGTCATGACAGAGTAAACAATGACATGAAAAATAACAGTAACTCTGGGTGTATGGGCAACATTTACATTCCATTTCTTCAGACAAGTTCTGTTTACAAAGCATTTAAAGTATGACCAGAAATAATGTTTTCTTGAACAGTATAGCTTTGCCTAGGGAGTGTTGCTCATGGACTGTTAATGAAAACAGATCAGAGAAGGGCTCAAGAAGAGGAAAGTGTGAATTAACTAGCTGAATTTTTACTGCTTTATGAGATCACACTGTAAAGTACACAAATTTTTCAGTTATGAATGAAAGCAGAAAAATACATGGAAAACAGCCTTCCTTGCCTTTACAGCACAGCCTGATGGCTTTCTAAATGATCAGATTTCCTCCAGTGGGCACTCACCGAAGCAGGAAACCAAGGTGAATACAATGTTCGACATCAGCGGGTCTCCTCCTGTGTCACCTGAACACAATCGGCCACACTGTAGCCAAAACACGGTCATGCCCACAGCAACAGATGTGGTCTCATTAAGTGGCTCCTGCCTCAGGTGGGCTGCAAGGAATGGAGGGATTTCTGTAGACAGCAAATGTCTCTTGGGAACTGAGGCACTCCTAAGCCTGACATTCCCCAACACTCACGCCTGTAAACCTGCAACCACGGCAGAAAGTATCTTTGTGCTGGCTCATGGAATCCCAACTGGTGGCCAGGCCACTGCGCAAACCAAGAGGTATTGTTGGCTGCTCTGGTAAGGCCCTTGTATGTCACCTATTCTGAAGAGCTGAAGATGCTGCTTCCAGCCTCAGCCATGGTTTGGCAGATGCTTTTTAGTGAATACAGTAAGTTTCTTCTGATCTCAGCTACAGAAAACATGAGGCAGGGAAACTAAAGATTGACACAAATGCATGTACATGTCATGTTTTGATTAGTGAAAACTTTTGGAGGAGACACATGGCACACCTGAAGATATTAAAAATCAGTCCCTCCATTCCTTCCATGACAGGAATAGAAAAATAAGGAGGGCTAGAAAAGTTTTGCAGTGATCTTACGGAAAACTCCACTGTGACCACTGGGAAAGAGTGTGTTCTTCATGTCATTCATATGGCATGAAGCTGGGTCAGGGGAGGTTTAGACTCAATATCAGTAAAAAGTTCCTCACTCAGAGGGTATGTGGGCACTGGAAGAGGCTCCCCAGGGCAGTGGTCACAGCACCAGCCTGACAGAGTTCAAGAAGCGTTTGGACAGTGCTGTCGGGCACATGCTGTGACCCTTGGGGATGGTGCTGTGCAGGGCCAGGAGCTGGACTCTATGATCCTTGTGGGTCCCTTTCAACCCAAAGTATTCTGTGATTCTGTGATTTTGGTACAGGCATACCAAAGAAACAGGAAACAAACAAATAGGGAGGAAAACATGTCCCAAAACCTCTATGCGAAAGTTTCTGCTTATAGTCATTATACAAGCACTTCCTCAAGTCCTCCAATTTCCTTAATTTTGTCTTTGCCATCATTTTGCAAGATGACAGGAACAGTCTATGATTTCCAGGGAATGTTCAGTGTGTATTTCTGTTGGTGCATTTGGTAATTTTTTAAAAGGCATTTAACAAATGCTGTTGTATAGACAGCTTTTTATAATTCAACCATGTTTGTGCTTCAGAAAATTTTGTTAAAATCCACTTACACTATATTAAATCACATCAGAATGAAATGCTGTAAGGTATTCTAAGTAACTTTCTTCTTGTGGAGATATCTCAAAGTCTCTGCCACAAAATGAGTTGAGCATTTAGTTTAACAAAACATCTTACAGTCAGTGTAAATATATGTTGATTTGAACGACAACTTTTTTTTTCACAGTGTATATAAAAAAGTGGGTTTTTTTTCATAAATGTATTTCATCACAGAAGTTGCTAAACAAATATTTTGGTTTAAAATTTAAGTATATGGATATCATGATATTCATAGTTATAATGCTGCTGGCAGGCCTGACAGCTTGCCAGCTGAAATCTTAAACACACAGTTAACTTAAGCAAAAGAACAAATTCAAATTAAGAAACTGCACAGGACATAGCAAAATAGTGGCACTATATCTTCAGTCTCATATTTGCTGAACAGGCCCTTAACGTTACTTGGAAACGGTTTGGTTTGTTTCTTCCAATAGCAAACAAACAAAATCTTCACTCTGAACATGTACCTGCAGAAATAATATTGCATAGTAGTGCTTAATTTCTGATTTCCTTTCCTAGACAAACTAGTTAAATAACTAATTAAATCTGTCTTCACATATCTCAGTTATGAACATATTCAAGATGTCCCAAATCTGGCTCCAAGCTAGAACAAGGCAAGAAAGTACAGTCTTTTTTGTTCCATTGGGTGAGGGACTTCCCTATTTTAAGTAGATTTTAAAGGGTATCTGAAATGGTGATAGTCCAAAAAATTCAATGAAAACTTTATGGACACATTCAAGTCTTTTATCAGAATTACCCAAAAGACTGTTATGAGTAATTGTTCCTTGTCTTGAGCACATCCATTCTTTTTTATGATAATTTCTCAGAGGCTCATCTTGCTCTCCCAAATGCAAGTGAAGCTTATGTCTTTCCCTTCAACTGTGTGTTGAATGTGGCCATATCTAGACTGCAAAAAGCTGCAAAACTAATTCAGCGAAGTTTCCAAGCTGAGAAGTTCCTGCCAACAGCAAACTGAGGCAAAAGGCAGAGGGTAGGGGAAGATTCCCGCTAAGGCTTTTCTGGTTGACATGAGGAAGAGAGCTTGGCTCTGCAGGCATTAGTGTGAGAACAGTCACAAACACAGTTGCCTCCCTCGCTTCTCAAGGGAGAAAGGTAGCTTAAGGTGGAGACAGGGGTCAACTGGGAAAATATTTTATCGAAGCAGATGTATTTATAGCTCATTTAAAAGATCTTGCCACAGGAAACATGAAGCTGTTGTTACAGTCACAAATTGAAGCTAAACCACTAAGGTACATATTTAGCTTACTGCTACACATTACTGAGTATCTCCTCACACTATGCTCATGGCATATTATGCACCTCTAATCTAATGGTCTCACCAGTTTAGACCTATTGCCTCCCAGCTCCCAGTTAATTGCAGTCATGCAATCCTTTACACAAAATTTTGGGTAGCAATTTTTAGGACAAATTTATAAACGTGTGTATTTAGCATCTTTAGCTAAGGTCTAGGAGAATCAAGATAAATACTCTTGGCCTAAACCCTCATTAGCTTGGGTGAAACATGCTTTCCTCTAGTACTCTCCCATGCTTGCAGAATTCAGAAATATAAGAGAGGGATTGCCTTCTCCACATCTCCTCTTTCATGGTAGAGTAGCATTAGCAATAACAATAAATTGCACTGGCCCTTTATTCCACTGTATTCATTTTGGAACACTGTAAGGCATCATTTCTAAATGTAATAAAATAAATCCAAACATAATAACTTTAAATTTTCAGGACAAACCCTTTTATGTTCTTTAAATTGAAAGGCTTTTTGCATATTTACATAGAAAGCAAGCATGGGTACATATTCACTCATAGTTCCTTATAATGAAATAATATCAAAAACCTGGTTTAAAATAATAATTTACAAAATGGGCTTTACCTTATATTTATATAAAATCCCAGGCTTCATACTGACAAAACTAAGCACATTTGTTACTATAGTAAGAGATTCTCTTTAGAATCAGCTTGATATAAATTTACTGCTATACAGGGCACGCATGTGTACTTCCACTGATATTTGTGTTTCAGTAGATAAAATTTAAAATATTGTACCTGTTGTGTTTGGTCAGTATTTGTTTCCAATTTATAATGATTGTTTCAGCTCAGAGTTACAGGAAGGTACTGAGCACCAAGATGAGTCAGGAGCAGCAGCTGTCCTCAGTGTCTCATCTCATTACGCAGCTCAGACTGACAGAATGCCAGTGGGTGAACACTGCAGGAGCAGGGAGCAATCTAGGACAACTGTCCCATCACTGAAGTATCTGTGTATGCAGGAGCAAGATTAGTTCATAGAACATTAGAGATCAAATGAGATAAAGAACTGAGCCTGTGAAAATTTCTTAGCATTTCTTAGCTCTGAGTAAAACTAGCAGGTGCCTGAGACATGGACAGTCTGGATAAGGAAAGAAAGAGTATGATACTACATCTTTTACCAGGACAGGGAAGCAGGGCATCGAGGACAATTCCAATAGCTTGAAGTTTATGAAGATTGTAGTGAATCAGCCATTTCTGCATAGAGGTTGGTCAGTTTTCAAAACTGGAACTCAAGTGGTAGCATAGGAATGGTTCAACATCCAAATATTTGATCAGAGCTGGTCACAGTTTCATGTTTTCGTTTTCTGTGAAACTCCAAATTTTAAATTCCTTTCAGTGCCAATTGGTTCAACAAACAAAACAAAACAATAGAAATTTTAAACAATCAAATATGTTGGGATGTTTTTTTGGTGTGGGTGGGGTTTTTTTGTTTGATTCTTTTTTGTTTGGTTTTGGTGTTTAATACTTCACCTTTTACTTTCCATTTCATCCCTTGACTTCCTAAAAATGTATAATTCATGTAAGGGAAAAGTACATTACTAAAGGCAAGTGCTTGAACAGTTTTTATTTGTTGCTTGTTTTTAAATAAGCAACCAACAAATTGCAACATTAGTGTAACATTTTGGGAAAAGCATTGCTTTGGGAAAATTGTCATCACGTCTACAATCACATTATTTTCTAAAACAATATTGCACAGAAGTTTCAAATAATGTAATTTATTTTCTGTTTGAAAACCCATAGTTCATAACTTAAAGCTTATGTAAATTGCATCTGTTGCAACAGTTTAGATACAAAGTTATAATACAGAATTGAATTGGATGTCATGGGTTCTGGCCTTGCTCTGCAGAAGATTTTTCACTACTACACATTAACAGAGGTGAGAAAATCCAGATCAGTACACAATAGGCTATCAGCAAAAAATCAGTCTGCAAAATAAGAACTCAAAATTTTCTTGAAGGTGAATATGTAGCATTCTCCTCTAGAAACTGTATGAAACCACAAACTCCTAATAGAGACTTAGTTTCAGTAAATATTTTAATCAAAGACTAGTAATTTTCAGTATATCTTTCTCATATGCAAAACCATTCTCTCTTCTGATCTTAAATTTAGTCATTATTAGGTTTAATTCAGAGCTATACAGAGGCAATATTTGGATTTGCATGAGTTCTCTTCAAACTTAGATCATACATTACATTGCATATATTACAATACAGCAGTTTTTTATGTAACTCTCATCACAGGGGTTGTCAGTGACAGAGAGCAACACAACCTTTCCCCAGCTGGACTTTTCTTCATCCCAGTTAGTCCTGTTTTAATGTTCCTGTATGTGTCCTCAGCAGAGGATTATTGGTGAGTCGATTTCTCCCCCCTCTGACTCAGCTCGCAAAACACGGTCTCATTTTAGAAAACAGGGTATTGCCCAATAGGACATGACTGCTGCTGCCAAAAATCACTCTGAAAAAATAGGGCAAGCCCAAACTGCTGTGGCTTGTGGTCAGAAACACAATCTTTGTGCCTCTATACTGAGCTTCTCCCTATCCACTTCTGCTGCCCCTGAACTACTTCCTTTCTTCCTTTACAGTAGTAAAGATACGTTCTGTCCCTAATGACTGTCCCATCTAAAAATAAGTGCTCTTGACACACTAGAGATGTCAGACTAGCACAGCAGGATGCTGAAGCGTCTCTAGATGCGTAGCAGGGCTTCTCTTACAGTGGGTTGCAGCAATTTAGGAATTCACACTTGATAAATGCAATAAGGGCGGCTTCTTTTTATCTCTTGCAAATGGTGCCAGGACTGATGTATTCCTGATCCTTATTTGGCAATCCAGCTTGCTTCTTTTATGCTGTTCTCTAGAATCACAAAATTCTAATGTTTGATTAAGCAAACATGCACTGTTCCTGTATGTAACTTTTTCACTGACATCTACAGATGAACTTTTTAATTGTCAGCAGCAGGCTCAACTTTTTGTTTGCATCTACATTTTCTTAAAACATACTCGTACAGAAACACACTCTGTTCTGATAGTGCTTCTAAAGCAGAAAGATAATGCCTGAACTCTGGAAGGTTTCTTACCTGAAACAACTTAGCTGTTGTTCTTAGCTGAAACGACTCCTCTTCAGCTTCTTTTTGAATCTTGTTTTCCAGATATAGTGGTACAGCAACAGACTACTCTGTATTACACTTTAATTAGTGCTATTACTTGATTCAAATATCCTTGCCCTTGATCCTTTTTCAAGGTGAGTGAAAATCATAATGGAAGCTAAATGGAACACACTCTCTTAATAGCAACATATTACAGTATCACTTATATTGGTTAGATTAAGCTAAAGCCCTGCCAGAGCAAGGCCCAGAGAGATGATCTGCCCTTGTTACCTACTGTAAGAGTGGGGAAAAAAATCACTTTCTCATTACTGTAGCAGTGTTTAGTCTGAAATACTACTATTTAGAAATTGAGAGGGAGTAACTGCTATTATAGTTTCTCTCTCCATTCACTTCAGTGTAGCAATTTTGTAGATGCTCATGTTTGCAAGCTTTGGAAGTTTGAGTACTGTACTTTTTCAGGTGTCTCCCAAAAACTTAGGAAAATACACAGACTTACAGAGGACATTTAGCTGAAAGCCTTTCAAGAGCGTTCTTTTGCAATTTGCAAAGGTAACAGCATTCTTTGAAAGTATTATAGCATATGAACATTACACTGTTACTGGCCTTTTCTGACAGGTACCTAAGCAACCAATACTTTGAGAAAAAGGATTGTAAAAGAAATACACTCGAGAAACCGCATGGCAAGGGAAGCACTAGGGGCCATAAAAAGCTTCCAAAACTCCCACAAAAATATTCATTTTTGACTGATTGTCTCTCCTGAGAGGATCACCATGTTTGGCAAAGGAAACTAAGCTGTCATATATCTTTACAGCACTCAGCATCTTGACTGCTGTGGGCTGTGATTCATTTGTCAACCAGGACATTCACTTTTGTTTGGTTGATATAAGATTTCAAGTGTTACCTACTTCTTGTTTCAATAGAATTGTACGTCACCATGTTTATCCAGCATGTGACCATCACCACCTCTAGGTCTTCTTTTAAAAGAATTCAGTGATTTCAGAAAACTGGTCTCTCTTGTCCTGTCAGCAAAGCCATTCTGTTAAAAAAAACTTCTACTCCTCATGAGAATACTTTTCTTCAGGATTCATAGCCTTTTACATTCCAGGAAATGGCAAGGTCCATTCCAACAGGGAAGGGAAACTGCCAGCACTTGCTTCCCCTCTGAAAGGCAGTTAGGTCCTACCTTAATAAACACACAGCAGGTACTCGGGACTCACTACTAAAGCTAATACAATGTAGGTTAGCAAAAAGTAACGGCCTTATCTTTAGAAGCTTATTATATATTATCATATTTAATATTATAGAGTATATGTATTGTATGTCTTACATTTATTATTGCAAACTGCTTACTGAGACCTCCAGCTTGTCCCTTCTTTTCCCCTTGGCCAAATTGCTCCTGAATGTTTTAGTCCTGACTGACCCACCACCTTTGCCAAGCCTTTTCAAAGTCCATACAGACTAAAGCAAAAGCAAACCATGCTCTGAGAGTCCTACCAAGGCATTTGCTTTGAAAACACCAAAACCTGCACTTACAGCATTATTTTAGTCACAGGTGGAAAACAGCCTGTATTTATATAGCATTATCTCAGCTGTGTATGGATGACAGAACCCAAAGTAAATTGCTCTTTACCTGCCTTTTTCTCGCTATTACAGAAATGAACAGGACATTGCCTTACAGTATCATTTTTACATTAGCACTACATCAGCATCCAAGGGTTGAGCTGTTTCTAACCCAGTCTCTAAGCAAGTCTGGAAAGTAGTAACTAAGCTGTTTTACAGGCTCAGTGTAAGAGGAAAATGAGGCAATTCATGTAAGGGTTGCCTAAATAAATATGAACAAAACCCACTAATAGCTCTTTAGTTTCACTCAAATGTCCCAAACAGATCTCCTATTATACAGCTTTGGAACAATAAAATAAAGCAATTTTATATATTTTCCTCCAGTTCATACCTTTAGAGGACCTTGTCCTCAGAAAGATTTTAATTTTGTTCACTAGGTTTTCATGCACTGCTATAATAACTCTTTGCAATAATATTTAAAATGAATTTTTAAAAAGCTATTTTAACAATGATTCATTTAATTTAAAGACTCTTGTCTTTTTAAAGTAATTAAATTTGTGTGCATTTAAAAAAAATTCAATACATTTTGTTTAACAACTGGATATTGTTGTTCACTACAATAGAGATGCTAAATCCTAAGCAAATACTGCCACTGGAAAACAAACCACATAAATCAAAATTACAGTTTTAGACTCCACTTCTCCCACCTACTCTTTCTTGAAAGAAAATGTCAATTGATCATAAAAAACTGTTTTGGTGGAAAAGACAAAGATCATCCTTTATCAAAAATTAAAAACAGAACTAAAAAGCTTTGGAAATAAAAGGCCCCAAACACAACCTCACAGTCCAAATCAAAGCCTCAAGAACTTTCCAACCACTGCTGGAATGAAGACACATTTCCCAAATTCCTGAAAATGTATTTTACCACCATGTTTCTGAAAAAAGTCAAGTTTAACAGGTGGAAGATGGCCTTATGGACAATGAATGACCTGCTCTGCTCAAGTTACCTCAACAAAACCTTCCACTTTTTTTACACTTGGTGCTTGGTGCCTCAGAAAGCTGCATATTAAAGCTGTTCAAGCTTTTTACAATTGTTTGCAGTTCAATTGCCTCTTCCTGCACTTGAGCCAGAAACAATCTCCATTTCAACTCCACACAAGATTTTAGGGCAACACTGAGGTATATCTAGGACAAGTCTATACTTGGCTGCTGCTCTACAAGAACTGAGCCAAAGTGACCAGACACAGCTGGGGGCTGCACACAGAGCACAGCATCACACAGCCAGGCGTGGGCACTGTTCACTGCAAACTGCACAACTCAAAAAGCCCCTTTCAGCTTCGAGTGCTTGTTAAGAGTCATTCTGTCCTAAATTTTTATAGAATCTCTGTCAGTTAAATTGTCCATTTTAGAAAAAAAAAACCAAAAAAACAACTGGACCATCCTTTTCAAATTCCTAAAGTACTAAAGCAAGTAAATGATTGTCAGACTCAGTATTTATAGAAAATTAGCTGGAAAACAAAGATGACAACCCTCAGCTGAGCTAGCTGCTTGTGGCCTGAAGGCTATTATTCAATTCTGCATGAACACATGACTGTTACTGCATGAAACTTAATACCCGTACGTTCAATACAATTCGTTCCTCCAAGGCAGGCAATTCAGTAATAAACAGTGCACTCCCTTAAATCAAAACACACAAGGATAGAACACAAATTCTGCACAAAGAATTAGTTTCTTGTTTGAGAAAACTTCATTTCAGCAAAGGAAAAACATAAAAGAACATCGTGTACTGAAGGTGAGTACTTAGATTTGCTACTCCTGAGCTCCCTTCTAACTGAGAGAGGGGAGAATGATTTCAAGGGGAGGGGCAGATGAGATCTCAGCATGCGCAGACTGGTATGCAATAGATGCATTTCATGGAGCTTGGCATACATTTAACTTGATACTCTTTTTTCCTGTATTATACTTAAAAAATATTAATAAAAATAACGAACTTCAATGCTGTTAAAAAAGCTTGGAAGTTAATTATTATCTAATCATTCTAGCAAGTCCATCTGGCAGCTTCACAATTGTAACACTTGAAATCCAAGAGTTTTCCCTTTGCCAGCAAAGAAGGTGTTCCTATGGCTATTGCTGTGCTTGAAAATCTACTTGGAAATTCCTAAGTCTCATTAAACCACTGACTAATTTGCCATGATGGCAAGTATTCACAACGAATCAGGGAAAAATCCTTTCTCTGATCACTTTATGAAATGCATACACTCAGAAGTTACCCTAAAAAAAACCCCACTCAACCATTATGTCATTAATATCAATACTGTATGTTTTGCATATCCTGCATTCAGGGAACTGCTTTGAGTTTTCTTCCTTATGTGGCTTTAGCCTAGGCAATTATTGAGTCTTCTTCAAGCAAAAGAAATTTATTTCTAAACACTAATTTAGAACTCAATGCTGTTGAGAACTTGCATCCTTCCTTCTGCTGTAAAGAATAATAAATTAAAAACAGCATCAGAAGTCAACAATGAGAAATTGCTACAAGTACCTGGGCCTTTGAAATTCTGAGAACCCACTAAGGTCAAAATTCAATAAAGCTTCTGAATACTTTAGAGTCCCATGACAATTCACATTTCTCAGACATACAATCAAGTATCTTAATGAACTTGAGCCTATGCCTAAAATACCATCTCAGCATATACAAGCACAGCTCTGCATAAGGAATTCTCCATGGCAAAATACTAAGGAAACTATAAAGCGTGTCTGACCAATATTGAATACACTTAGTGAGGTTTAATGGGTGACTGAATTAAGAGTCAAATACTTAAAACCGGTATAAAAAGCATCTTTACTGAACAACTTATAAAAAGGAAAATGCATATAATTTGAGGCCATTAAAAAAATTGCATTACCAGTAGTGACAAGAACTCAGCAGAATATTTGCCAACCATCTTGCTTGTCCACAAAGTACTCAGTGAAAAAAATACTGAACAGGTCCCACTACACAGGCAACCATTTAATGAAAGTCAATGTAAAAATAGCAATTATTTTTCTAACTGCTCTATTCCCTGTCAATCTTCCAAAAGGCATTAAGGACAAGGATTCCATCAATCACTTTTCAGTCTCATTCTCAGGTTCACTGTCTCCACTATCACTGTCTCTTCCAGGGTGTTCTGGCATTTTTCGATGTTCATCCATTTCATCCACATTCAATTCTCCTTCCTTCATCATTTCTTCCACTACTTCATTTCCTTCTTCTGCATCTTCCTGCATGCCCTGACCTTCACCTTCGACTTCAGTCTCTTCAGTTTGAGTCGGTTCTGGTTCTTCAATCATGGCAGGTGGGGGCAGTAAATGCTGGATGATTGAAAAAGATTTTAAATTTTTCATTTTAGCTTGAACTGTTATATTTAGGTTGAACCTTATATTTAGGATTTTGCATTAGATATCAAGTTAACAACAAAGACTTAAAATTTAGAAGCCTTAATGATTTGTAAGCACTTCACTCCTATATATAAATAAAAATTAGAATAATGGTCACACAATAGTCATCTTAGATACACTTTTTCCTGAAAAGAGGGTGTTAAAAAACTCAGGACTTCCAATTCAAGGACAGAAAACTACTTCATTATCCCAAACAGTCAGACTAGTAATACGGTAAATCCCTACTTGGAGCAATATGTGTATTTCTACCCTAATCTCATCTGTTGCCATTTCAAACTCCTAGATATGTTTAACTTGGTTTTTGATGCCTTCAACAGGCCAGTCTCATACCCATAATTTCTTCCTGAAACATCTTACAGAATACTATGTGAATGTTATCTGTACTTATGCAAGTTTCATGCGCAGCTGTGAATGTAGAACAATGCAAGTTTCACTAACAATTAAACAACGCTTATTTTCACATAATACTTCTGAAAAACTAATTTAGTGTATTAAAAGTGTTCTGCTTGCAACCAAAAAAGTAGTTTGGAAGACATTATAAGCTGGAATGGTAGGCAAATAATACAACTGGAAAAAAAAAATACCAGGAATACATTGATCTGAAGAGTATGGATGAATGCTATACAACTCCAGGCTGAACAGAAACACTCACTTCTTGCAGCCTGACATTATTTAGTGACATGATGGATAATGATGGATATTTCTTTAGAATATTTTGGATCATTTTAATGAAATACAATCTTGAAAAACTTGATGATTGTTTAGTTTTGTTTTGCTCAAAAAGCAACTTTGTTTCACATGACAAATGAGGTGTTTAATAACAGTCAAGTTTTACCTTCAATTAGATGACACTAGTATTACAAATTTGCATAGGCAAATCTACAAATCAATTATGATTAGCAGAAGAGATATTAAAAGCATTTTCTACAGACTTTGAAGTTATCACACTGGTGTCTATAATCCATCTGTGCACAGGAAAGTGTATTTCCAAACCAGAGATCTTTTCATTACAAAAATACATTCTTGATGCATGAGACAAGCTTAGACTTCTGTGACTTACTTAGATGCATGTTGTGCTTTGTGATGACTACTGTAAAGACTAGTGTAAAAAAGAGGAAAAATATAATGTTGTACTAAATAGAATAAAAGAAATTTAATGCCAGCTTTGCTTTTTTCAGTAGTTCACTTCTTGGCTTCTCCAGCAAGGAGAATGTGATTCATTGTCACAGTAGGAAAACAGCAGTTTTGTAACTAATTTTAGCTAGCAATGGGTAAGATTAGGATGCCAAAAAGAATAACAGGTATTAGCAGAAGAATAGGGTCCATATTTGATTAAGGTGTCAAGCAAACACTTTTTGGTAAAATTTAAATGCTACTAAGTCTTCATCACATAACATTTTGCATGGTTGAAAGATCTCCAACTATATTAGACAAACTGGCTTCAAATCAAGTTTTGTCATGTGCTTATAGGACTGGGTTTCTAAAAAAACAGTGTGAGGTTCCTTCACTACTACTGAAAAAATATTACAGTAAGAAGAAATTCCAGTGGTGTCCTCTTTGTACATCCCCTTTTCTTTATAGCACAGATAATTACAGCATTTCTCCAAAATAGTGAGAAAGTATCCTGTCTGTCCAGACAGCCTGGGATTGCTTTTTCTGGGTAACAAAATGCTTCGAATTTGGCCGAAGCTTCCTCTCAGAAATAAAAATAAAATCCGAAGTCACTGGGTAAAAACTGCAGAGAAAAATAAATTTTCTATCTGAAAGTCTGATATTCGGTTAAAGAAAAAATTTTGGGTTCCGATCTCTTCTGATTACACTGTTCCATATTAGATGAAACATGGAGGTGGAAGAAAAAAGGAAGAGGATGTGGCAGAGACATCCTTGCATTAAAGATCAGAACCTAGATCTCTTAGACCATCTGTTCAAGGACAGAGTCATGTTCACACTCTCCTCCCACAGCCAGCTAATACAGAATGAGTATTGTCCTGCTACATCAATTTTGTCCACTTCTGGAAATCTTTTAGAAAAGAAAAAACCAATAAGGGATCTTCAGAATACCATGAAAGAATAAATTATAGGTAATATATATAGGTATTATATATGAAGAATAATATATAGGTAATATAAACATGACAGATCCCAGACACTGAGGGAAAGCTGATGCAGTTGATGGGTAGCATTTAAGACCATTCCCTTTTGGTCTAACTGCCTCTAGGCTTTACAGATCCAGGTATGCTGAGTAAAGGCAGCTTTCTGCTCAGTATACTATCTACACTATCTTAATGCTCCACTCACTCACATGAAACTACAAAATGGTTTCTTGTGGGTTCTGAATTCTGCTTCAGGGATTAAATACTGACAAAACTAGGTACAGACATGTCAACAACTGCTTCCCACCCCATGCAATTTTGCTTGGTGCTGAACTAGTGCTGAAAAAATTGCTCCAGAACAAAAAACACTATAGCTGTAAACCAACCTGTAAAACAACCTGGTGATTTAACAGGGTTACAATGGTTTCAAGACATAATCTGGTCTACTACATCATGCAGTGGTGTTACAATCCCACTTGCTGAAGACCCCCACTTACCTAAAACATAACAGACAAGTTTCCTTCAAATTAACACTGGATAAGCTAGTTCTTCAGTCTTAATGAATAGTATTTTTGGCCCAGACAGAGCCATGTCTGGCACTTGGCATCAATTCGGGGCCTTAAATTGTGGCTTAAACCGGCTTTTAAAGCTACTTTTGCTACTGCAACATTTTACAAGACCTCAGTATTCTCACTCCTAGTCACAAACACTTCTTGAATTTTAAATATAACAGAAACAGACTCAAATCTCAACACCTTCTCATGCCATTTACTGAAAAACGATTTTATTTTAAATGCATTCCAAAAGTTAGAAGGTCCTTACCTGTTGATGGTGGCGTGTACTCTGTATCATGTGCATATACATATTGTACACAAAGTTAGCCATTTGAGGCATGTTCTTAATAACATGTATTTGATGAGCTGGTCTTTCTCCATTCTAAGGAAGGGGAAAAAAGTTGACATTCAGCAAACAAAGCAAAACAACCATTATTCAAAGGTTACTTAACTATATTAGAAGTCATAAGCCCCGAGAAATTAAATAATGCTTTTCAAAGAAAAAAAAATTGGTGAAACCTTTGGAAAGTTACGAAGTGCAGGTCTTACATTTTGGGGAATTGGATTAATCATGATACTGCAGCCTGAAGAAAATTCAAAAGGAGAGGCTGGGTTCTGATTCTTACTCCATGAAAGACATTTTGAACTTGAGTAATTTAACATTTTAAAGGCACAAATAGTTTATGATCAGATTAGGATTTAGCCTCTTGCCCACTGCAGCCCAATTCCTTGCTCACACTCACTGACCATGCTTGTTGCATTCTTGCTGTACAGTTGATCTGAAAGTTTCAACTGAAAGAACTCCCTCCCAAACTTGTCAACAGCACTTAAGACCAGGAAAAGATCTGTAACTGAATTTTGGGTGCATGCAGGCATCCCTTCTCAAAGCTTCATGAAGCAGAGCGGATATGCTCCTTTGTTTCCTCATTTAGCATCCTGCTCTGCGTGCCCTGTGCTTAGATCCTCAACATGAACCTTTGCCTAAAGGTCTAGTGCAGTATTAAAAATTAGGGTTTTGTACTTATGAACCCAGCTCAGCAGCAAAATGCTTGTGATACTGGAACCAATTTTAAGAGAAAAAAAAATTAATTTGTAATCCTGAATTACTCGGTTACATGTAATTTTACCTCTTTAGATGAGAAATTAGTAGCTTTATGTAGCTCTGCTTGAGAAATAACATTATTTTGTTTCGTAACATGACCAAAAACATGTAAAAACTAAAAAATTATTTTGATCACCAAAGAAAAATACTGAATCATTTACACAGGTAGAACTCAGGAAAAAGCAGGCACAACAGTTACTGATACTTAAGTTACACTGATAATTCACATTTATGGAAACATCAATTAAAACCAGCTGGTGTGTATCATGACAAGAGGTAACTCTAAGGAGTTATTCGTAGAATCATAGAATCGTTAAGGTTGAAAAAGACCTCTAAGATCAACAAAATCCAATCATCAAGTGGCACTGTTGAGTTCACCACTCAAACCATACCCTCAAGTGCCACATCCATACTTTTTTAAACACTTCCAGGGATGGTGATTCCATCATTTCTCTGGGCAGCCTGGCCCAATGCCAAGAAGCAGATCCACCAGTTTAGCAGAGGAAACAGTTCCACCTCTTACAGCCCATTCAAAGAAAAGCAAGCAAACACAAACATCCATTACAGATACCAAAATCCAGTGCAGGTGTTCCTACCTGTCTTGCTGTTGGAAAACATTCTGTGGGAACAATATGGAGGTGAAGTGGTCGAGCTGTGAGTTGGCTAAAAGCTGGAGTTAGTTCAAAACAGTTCTGAAATAGTGATACCCTTGCAAAGATATAAAGTCCAAGTCTGGCTCTTGACATGGCAACGACTAACCGTCGGACATCCCTTCAGAAAACAAAATCGATCATGTTCTTTTTCACTGATTTCACACTTGCAATAAAAATAACTAGAAGTACATGGGAGTCTTAATTAAAAGAAATATAAAATCATCTGTGAAAATACTATCTTGTCTTTAGTTTTTTCCCTACATATTGTTTCAATAACTAGGAAATCCTAGTACCATTATATAACTATTTTGGTTCACTGTACCAATATCACTAGGAAAAACCACTCTCTACTATTTTCCTACACCTCAGGAGTAAAGTTGAGAGTAAATGTTGAAAAAAAATCACAATAACATTTCTGTATCTGAATGAGTAAAGATGAATTTGATAACTCATCTATCTACCTAAGATTAGACAAGTCTTCCTCCATCACATCCCAAATCAAAAGTGCAAACATTTAAAACTACACATAATAACGCAACTTATGCAATGATCAAACACTTCTGATGCAAAATAAAAAAAAAAAAAATCTCACAGGAAAGGCTCTATGAGAAAATTTAAGCCTACATCTGCTCAACAAATACTACACTCCTATCAGCCTACTAGGGTGAAGCCAAGTTCAGCCTATCCGCAGTAATATAAACTAATTCTAGGGTAAGAGCCATTACAAAAGGATAAAGTGGTCGAGAAGAGGGTACCAGAGTTGTAAAAGGAAGTGTGTCTGAACTTCATGATATACATAGCACTGAACTTCATTTCTACTACATACTCATACAATAGAACACTTTTGTATAATGTACTATAAACATTTCTGTATCTGATACAGAGTACAAGTACTTCTACAGCACTACAAGAAGATGTTCTTACATACCTAAGGTGGCCGACAGCTTTGGTACGCACTAGTGAAAGGAGAATATAATCGTTCTGTTGACCTTGAAATCTGTCCACGGTTGTTACCTAAAGAATTAAAAAATAAGAAAAAAACTCCATAGAAGTGGGGTCCTAATACCAAAAAATTATGGAAAGCCATTAGCTTTGTAACACAGTTTTAAGCTGCAGAATTAGCACCAGACATTTATAACTATATTCTTTATTTGTTTCTTCAGGTTCATGATCACATGTTCTATCAAATAATTTCCACTCTGGGTTGATCTTTCTCAAGATGTGATTTTGGGGATTGATGTTTTTATTGAGGACAAAATAAATTAGAAAAAAAGAGTTATTCTGTCCCATGTAGCTTGTAGTCTTTTCACCTTCACCGACCTGTCAAATTATCAACAGGCAAAAACAAGGGCACTATCTATGAAATTCCATAGAATGTAAGTTCATTAAGTAAGAGGTTAAACAGGATAGCTGTTTAAGGAATATAGCTTAAATTAGCCTGATTTGCAATATGACAATTTAAAAACACAGAAACCAGAACTACTCCAATGACTAATATGTTGTCAAAGTCACCTTGTTTGGCCGTCCAATCAGAGGATTATTCCCACATCGCTGATTAATGACATCACGGATCAGGTGTTTCTGCCCATTATATGTTGTCAGGATACTTATCCTGTCTGCAGGATAACCAAGCAGGCACATATACATGAAGACTGCCACAACATACTCTGCCTCACCAAGATTCTAAAGTTTAATATGAGGGAAAAAGACAAGAAAAAAAAGACAAAAAAAGGGTTACTCAACTTGTAAGGTTAGAAAGAATAACACCTGTGACACTGTAATGTATTTAGACAAATATTTTAGTGCTGAGAGAAATGTCCCTACATCTGATGATTCTTTGCTCACTTCATACAAGCAATTTTGAAAGAATAAAAGAATTACAAGTAGGTTTAATACCTTCACTCTGATTCCTTTTCAGAGAACTGCTAAAAGTATCTACATCGATACTATTGTTAAGCACTGATTGAAACTTTCCAATATATACTCAAAAGTTCCAGTTACCCCAGAAAGCTGCAATGACTCACTCCTCAGTAAACTGAAAGCAAGAACGAGTTGAACTAGAATAAATAACGTCCTTTCAAATATTAATTAGGAGACAGATGCCTGGATTATCAAATCCAGTTATTTCCACTGTAGGCCATACTATTCAATTACAAATTACCAGCTGTTATTTCATATATTGTAACTTTCTCTCTCTGTCATTACTTTTTGAGTCTGTCCCAAAGTACCACTCTTCTGGCTATGGGAACCTTTGTTCTATTTCCAGACTGAAGTTATTCATAGCCTGTTTAAATCCATTTTCTGTCAACAAAAATTATCTTTCAGGTAAAAAAGTTGTTCTCAAATGCTGACATTTACTCCTGCTCTATTTATACAAGGAATTTTATCCCCTCTTGGCGTATGTCTGAATAGGCTGGACATACCAACCTCATTTATTTTTTCTTACTAAGTGGGCTCTGCATTACTTGGAAAATGCAGTTGCCAGGCATATCAAACACCTGTGGGTGTAAAGCTATTCTACAAATTTTAATCCCCTCTAACTCCGGAAAGAAAATCCCAAATTCACAAAGAGAAATAATACATGGCAGCAATCTGTTAGCTCATGAAAAACCATGCAATGCCACCGACATGTGCTAAGTATCATTCAATTATCAAGATCACAAAAAACCCCGTAACAGCAGGAAGTATTAGAGGAGTTTGCACATGAAAGTACTGGTATAATGAGAAGTGTGTTCTGTGTCCTCATGTCACTGCTCTTAATCTTCTTTAGCCAAAGAGTGATCTAAAACAGTGCTCGCACGCTCAATTATCAGGCACTCCTTTCAGCTGTTTGTGTTCCACTGGACACCTCTTTACTACTTGCATGTTACAGTTTCAAATACCAAAAGAAACTCTCCAAACGACTCCATTCTCAATCTAGCAATGGGATAAAGTGGATTATGATTTACCATTGCTTCTTTGTCTAGCAGCACACTAATTTGTATTGAAGAAGTATTGAGAGGAACCCAAGCAAAACCTATGAATATATTTCATACCTTTTTAAAAACATAGGTTAACGTAAGTCTCAGTGATCTTCAGAGGGAAAAATTAACATGAATATTATCATCATAAAGTATATTGTTTGCTTTCCATAATATTAAGCAAAATATAAGGTGTTCATTCCATGTTTGAATTAAACTGCTTAACTTGCACATTGCTCCAGCTCTAACTTTTCCAAAGCCCAAGTTTGCTATTTTAGACACCAGTTTGTTTTACCAGTTTTTAAAAGAAGAAAAATAAAAGCATCTCATTACAAGTGTGAAATATTTCCTAATTTAAGAGAAATAGATGGAGACTGCCGCTGATGGCTTAATTTCAAAATTTAGTTGACAGTTTGAAAACTTAGTTGAGAAACTCCAAGATTAAGGTTTTTTGGCAATTTAGTTCATCCTCAATGTCTCTATGCCTCTTACGTATATTACTAGCAGTGCTGTTTTATTGTTTTACGAATGGGCATTTTAGCATTCCTACATACAGATCAAATCAACACAAACTCATGTATGTGCTACTCAGACTCTTCAAACTCGGGTATGTGCTACTGAGCAAATCAATTCTTCGCGTTCAGGGGAAGTGTTACTGTTTATTTCACTATCATGGCAGTACAGATGAATTACAATGGACTTTAATTTGCCTTAGGTCATACAAAAATGACATTTTGTAATGAATTCCACCAAGTCTCATCCCTCCCTTAACAATAAGAAAACAGGTATCAAAGTCATCCACTGAGCAAAAACTCCAACATTATAAGTTTTCATTTTCAATATTCAAAAAACTCATTAAAAGGAGGAAAAAATCCTGACTCGATTATCTGAGAACATGAACTGAATATCAGTTTACTGTTTTTGATTGTCTTCACTGCAGATCTAACAAGCCCTACTGAGGTCAATAAATTATACATAGTATTTCCCTTACCTGATAGAAATAAGGATTGGGTTCAGACTCTCCTACACCATTGAAGTCTTCTACATTTATAAGCTGGAAGTCGTACAAAAAGCCAGCATTGGCTGTTCTGAACTCTGGCAGAAGCTGCACATGAGGCAGGTTACCCAGGTTCTTGTAACGCCAGTTGTAGAGGTTACACAAACTGTTCAAAACCACACAGACACAAATCACAAAGAGTGAGTTACAGCAGGCTCTTGAACTCATTCAAAATAGTTCAGATGCACGTGAGATTAGTGCTTCTGTAGTTTTTCAATGAAAAGAGTAATTTTGCTAGGCAGCCTGTATATACATAAATGAACATACTCCAACAATCGATCCAGCAGTAGTATTCTTAAATTGTGAGATTGTTTTGTTCTCTCTCACAGAAAACTTCAGATGTCACGTCAGCGTGGCACACCCAGCTTTAAGTCTGTTCTGCTTGATCGAGGTACAAATTTTGCAATAATCCTAGCGAAAATTTTCACGGGTAACAAAACTTAAGGAATACTAATGCTTCTTTACAAAACAGAAGGAATAAGGAAAAAATTTTCTCCATTAACTGTGGTAAAGCTTCTTACAGTAAAAGAAATTATTTCCTTGTTTATTTTGCATATTGTCAAGCACTAACACAAGACAAGAATGGAAACAAACAAAATCTACCTAATTCTGAAGGTTCCTGATATGATTTCTGATATTTACTGGGACAGTAATACTAACAAAATGCACAACAATATCCAGGCCAGATTAAGTAGCAGATAGTTCATAGGGAAGCTATCTGTGATCAAAAAAGAAAAAGCATAGGGAGGTACAGACAAAACATCCTTGATCACGAAACTACTTGCAAAGTGAAGGACTTCTACTCTCTTATCTTTAAGAAGTTCACTAAAATGTTGCAAAATAAACTTTATTTGCCATCACATTCAGATAAAATTTTCATTTTAAAAATCATACTGAACTTTAATTCACAAGACTAGAAAATAATATTCTAGATTCCCAACATTTCCTACATAAAGAATATTGAAGTTCCTCCATACTGTTCACTACATTTTATGCCTAAAATAAAGACTTAAAACTAAACCCAGAGTAGCAAGATTTTATACGGAGTAATTTTCTCTTATTTGGTTTTACTTTTCCTTCTTAACATGACACCACAAATATGCAATTTACACAATAAATAAATCCAGTATTTAAATTACCACAGTGAAATGACAAATACATAGATAAAAAAGAAAAGCTATTATACTACAGAGACACAGTATCTCCTTTAAAATAAAAAAGGCTTTATGTTCCTGTGTGGACAGCCTGAATGTGTCCAATCTCTGGATGCATCTCTCCTGAAATACTACAGAAATGCACCCTTTTACAGACTTTAAGGGAATCATTATATATTCAATGCTAAATAAAGCACATCTTTATTTAACTTTGAATACATTAAATGTTAGTTTAGAAAAGAAAGCTTCTGCAAAGTCTCAGTTGCAAAAAAACCTCAAGATTATTAAATTCCTTTAAATAAATTTGCATTAAAGTATGCATACAACAACAGAGTACTACTATATAAAAATAAATAACAATAAAGAAATTATTCTGATTACATTCCAGCAAAGTAAAACCTGTCTTCCTAGACTAAGCTGAAATAAATGGAAAAAAACAACTAAATTCCAGCTTTGCAAACTCCTGTCCTAACAATAAAAAACAGTTTCCAAAATTGTATGTGCCCTTCTCCCATTTCTAACCTGTTACTATCTTACAAGCTAGGAAAAGGATTTTCTGTCTTACCTTGCCCTTGCTCTTCCTTGTGCATCCAAATCAACGGTTGGCACTCCAACACGAACAAACCGTGTAAAAAGAGATTGTTCCATGTTGGAGTATTTTTGAAAAGCCATGTTCTTAATGACTGGTGGCAACTGATGATGGTCACCAATCATAATCCACCGCTTCAAACGACTGAATCCATCCTGGGGGTTCTAGAATGGAACAATGACACTATTGCAACTATTACAATATAATAAGGCGCTCAAAACACATTATGAATCAGATTGTCTGCCTTTGTCTGAGCCCTTCAACATTTGTTTTTAAAGCTACACTGAACCTCAGTCTTTTTAAAGACTACTAGCTTCCATCCAATCAGAGCACAGAATTGTAGATAAAGTCTCTTTTCTTATGAAACAAGTACCTTTATCCACTAAAATTAGTAGAGAACTATCAGAATAAATATCATACTATATTACTTTAAAAGCCGAAAGTAATACACTGTCAGAGAACAAAGGGAGAACCACAATTATACATGCTACAGTATTAAAAAAAACTGATTACTAAATAGTAATGTCTAGGTAGTGTTCTTTGAACTTTATTTTTTGGATTCTGAGGTAGTGAATATGAAGCATCTGAAACAGATTTTAGTGCTCAGATGTCCGAGGCAAAACTGAACCTGCCTTTCAAGTGTCTCTGTAGTCCATGTGTTTCACCTGTTTACTTCTGTAATTCTCAAACAGCCTCTTCCATGACCAGGATGTGCCCCTAACTAATTCCCATCTTGGCTCTTGGACTGAATGCTCTTCACAATTAGCATCCTGGAGACTTCCAGCTGTCAGATCCTCATTACACACTCCTGTGATAATTCCCTTTCCCCATGGGAACACTGTTTGAGACAGAACATAAAGCTCCTTTTCCTGCCACTTGAAGTGAAAGAGCTCTGAAGCTGTCTCTAATCAGACAGCAAGGAAAGAAAACTGAACTCTGGACTATCCAACTCATCAAGCCTAAAAATGCTTTAGCAACAAAGCAGGAGGATGGAAATAATTTTTACTGTCAAGAAATTTTTTTTTTTTTTTTTACCTGCTCCCAAAAGCTTCTGCTTTGGAGAAGACCAAGCTTTCTATATAGCTGTTCGGCTCTTATCAGGCATTTTAATACTGGACAAAGAGACCCCAAAAATGCAGTTTTTAAGATTTTCTCACTGCATTGCAAGTGAAGAAATCAAGTACTGCTACTCTGGAAGCCTAGATCCTTAGGTTTTGTTAAAATAAAAACCCACTCAGTTTTCAAGGATTATTTCGATGGCTCAACCAAATAAAGTCATGGACTATCCCCCAGAGTATGTCTCTATGCTGAAATGGTCTACTCTAATTACACAAATTCTTCAGTTTCTGCATTTCTCACATATCTCTATTTTCCTTCACCTGCCAGATGCATCTGATTATTCAATGCTCATTCAAAAGTTTGAAAAAAACTGTAAGATGCTTACTTCATTAAATAAAACAATCTCATAATCAATGAGAAAGTTCTTACTGTCCACTAAAATACCAGTATCAGTTCTAGGTTACTTTCTGCACATGGTATTTTTCATTTTAATAGTCAATATTGCTCAAGAACACAGAGCCTTATTTATCTTTTTTTGAAATATCTTTTATGTTTCAAGTCTAACCTGCAACAGGAGAGGTATAAAGGTTTCTATCTCCAGAATCTGAGCAGACTCTTCCATTAAGATGTTGTCATACTGAGAAAAAAAAAGTAAAGAGATGTCCATAAACACAGTAACACAAATGAATGTACTTATTCAGCCTACTGAAAGAAAGCACCTATTACTCATTCAGTTTCTGCAGGGTGGAACAGTTACAGCAGGATTTCACCTTATAGGCAAAGTATCAGTATTACCAAAAGGGTGAAGTCCTACTACATCAATGACAGACATCTCTGTACCAGTCAGGGCTTACCTCTAGAAGGAATCCATGACTGAACTACACCACATGCTTCCTATATGCCATAATCACAAGAGAAAAGCTTCGCACAGTGGAGCAAACAAATTTGGTATCTTTGCACTGAAGCTGAAGAGAAGCCATTTTGTGATCCAATACAGTACATGATTGGTGAAAAATAACACTGAAAGAATTACTGGTGGCTGGCTTTTGTCAGAAAAAAAGACTAAATTAATAGTTACAGTTATCACTGCAGAGTGAAAAAAGCATTGCATCATAGATCTTTTTCCTCATATTGTTAATCTTTTAGGTACACGAAGTTCTAAAGGCCATGTTTTTCTACCCAGTTCTGCCTCTATTTTATTAATCTTATCACTGCTGTTTATCATGTAAACGTGATTTTTTAAAAAATGCACTATTAAGCATTTTTTGTATATTCAATGGCATAAAGGTGATATAATCTTTTACGTGCAGAAGATATATTTTTTTTCAGTAAAATTAAAAAATTTAAACAGATGGGTAAAAAATGCGACTCAAAATAATCTAGCTACCTAAATTTGGGGCAGATAAAAAGGTTCATATGGGGTGGGGGACAGGGGAGAACAAGCATCAAAATCAAGTAGTACAGTAACACTAGTATAATCATTACTTTGAAACCTAATTCAACCAGGTCACGTCGTTTCAGAGCAGCATGAGTACAAGTCATGGCAATGATTTTTGCTTCTTTCACCAACAGGTATTTGGATCTATCCAGGCCACTGCGAAGAAGTTCAAATGCTCTGAATTCCTACGGAGGACAAAACAAAAGCCTTGAAAGTCAGAATACAAAATGATACTGCTTTAAAAATGTATCCACTCAAACTATGTGGCCACCTTCTTAATATAATTAAACAAGAAAGTTCTAAGGGTATGTACTGTTAACAATCCCACCTGAATAATTTGTTGTGGTTTCCAGGTTTAGCAAATTCTGAAAAACAATCTTGTAAAAACCTATCAAAGAATTCTTCCAATCTGTATGCACATATAAATTTGAAGACAATTATTCAATTAATTCTGAGAACCCTCTCAGAATCCCCCAAAATTTTCTTTTACTACATCTTCTTGTTTCCTACTTTACTGCATCTTAACATGACATCAAATTCAGTAGTAGAAAGACCATTACAGTTAATAAAATCAAGCAATACACGAATCACCTTTACCCTAACTTTTAAAAGCCTCTTGAGCAATTCTGGCAAAACCAGAAAATAATCTGTTAAAGTTACTTCTAGGTTATCTGACTAAAGGCAATTCACTGTAAATACAAAGACCCTGTGAGGATCAGAGGAGCAGTGGTAGGTGTAACAACTCTCATAACCGCATCGGTGGAAAGGGAACATGCAGGCCGGCTGCTTCCCAAGATCCAACTAGAAGAGACTAGTCCCTGTTGTGAAACATACCTATATTACTCAAAGGTGGAAATTCTCACCTTGCAACTTAATGAAGGGGGCCTAGACATATGTTTTTCTTCTAGGATGTAGGGAAAATGAGAACTTTGGACCTGTGTGAAGTTTTTCTACAGGATTAGCCAGATTCACTTGCTTTTAACAGTTACATGTCTTACCTCAAGCTGAGTGAATATTTTCTTAATATGTCTAAAACACCCTTCAGCAATTTCCATATCTTCTTCATATGATTTGCCTTTGAAAACTGGTTGAGGAGCATTTGCAAAATACTGGTGAAAAGGAAAGAAACTGGAGACATCTGCAACATCTGGCAATTTTCCACCTTTAACTTTCACTTTGCTGATATACTCCTCCCAACGGGACATTACCTATGACAAAGCAAAGTGGTTTTATATCATGAGGTTTTTGGCAATGTGTAGGTTTGCACACACAGCATTAAAAAAAAAAAATCACAAAAGGTATGTCTTAGGTAGCATTTGACCTTGTGTCAGGGTGACAGTTTTGAAGTTGTGGTGGGTTGAGCTTGGCTGGCTGCCAGACTCCCACCCAGTTTATCTCACTCTCCCTCTTCAACAGGACAGTGGGAGAAAGTAAGATGGAAGAGCTTATGTGTTGAGATAAAGATAAGGAGATTGCTTAGCAAATAGCATCACAGGCAAAACAGACTTGGGGAAAATTAATTTAATTTTTGCTAATTAAAAACAGATTAAGATGATGAGCAACAAAGACAAAACAAAAACCACTTTTCCTTTCCGCTCCCTCTTTCTTCCCAGGCTTAATTTCATTGTCAATTTTTTTACCTCCTCCCCACCCTCAGCAGTACAGAAATAATGGTGCTGTCATTCAAGTTCACAACACCACATCTCATCCACCCCTTCCTCCTCACACTTCTTCCCTGCTCCAGCATGGGATTTTGACAGGCTGCATCTTCCTTCAGGATATATCCACCTGCTCAATGTGGTGTACTCCACGGGCTGCAGTGCTGGTATCTGCTCTGACACAGTCTCTCCATGGGCTGCAGGTGAAAACCTGCTTTACCACGGCTGTCTCCATAAGCTACAGGGAACCTGTGCTCTGGTGCCTGGAGCACATCCTGTCCCTTCATTTCCTTCTGACCTGGGTGTTTGTGCTTGTTTCTCACAGTCCCCTCTCTGCCCTCAGCTGCTGCAGAGTGGTTTTTGACCTCTTCTCAAAGACAGAAGCACCACCAGTGTCACTGGTGGATTCAGCTTTGGTCAGCAGTGGGTCTGCTGGAGCTGGTTGTGTCCAGCACAGGGCAGTCCCTGGCCTCTTCTCAGAGGTCATTCCTACAGCCACCTGCTACAAAAACAGTGCCACATAAACCCAATACAGAAGTAAATTTCTTTACTATCTTCACTTACACTACTTTGATTTAAATATCAAGTGGGATTCATTTAGGAGGAAACTGAACCAGAAGACAAGCTCTAGCAGTGTTCCTAGCACTCTTCCACACCTAAACTCCATTTAACGTTAAGGTCTGCACTAAAGCTAGCCCAGAATAACTTCTGTAAAAACATACAGTGTGTGCATTCAATCCTAAGTACCACTCTGCAAGTCTCCTTATGCAACACTAATTGCAAATGTAGACCACATCACTGAAAAATACATGGAGAGGAAATGAGGGGTATACAACATACAAAAAAATCACCATTTTGTACACTGTACATTTGATTTCACATTGGCATTTAACACTATAAAAGCGTCCGTTCAGGACCATCAAATAGCTGCTCTAATGCTTGTCCAAAATATAAAGCAGCCCACAGATTTTCCTATCTGAAGGAGAAGCTTCAGGTTAGAATCTTTGCCAGCATTCATGAAGGGCAGCAATGACTTGGCGAGTCAGCAAGCAGGATTTAAAACAACAGCAACACAAGCAAGTCATGCTGCAATATTAACTTTAGCTGCTTTTGTATTGTAAATCACCAAGGTAAATGCTTTTTGTTTTTACACCCAACTCCGAAAAATTCACTGCAAGTTTTACAAAGTGTTTTGTAATGTATTTAGGTCATACAGTCTCTGCAAAAGTATTTCAGTCCTTACTTGGTATAAGAAAAAGTGGCCAGCTGTTTCACAAGTGTAAGAAACATCTCCTGGGACTCCAAGACTCTCTTGTAATCGCCCAACTTCTCGTAGAAGTTCAAGTCTTCGAGCCAGCACATAATTAACTCTCCCATACCTACAAAATGGATTAAATGTAACATAATTTTTATTTAACCCGGAACAGTATTTAAATATCACAATGAGAAACCACAAACAACCCCAGCAGCCCCCAAAAGAACCCCACAACTACAACCCTGCTCCACAACCTAAGAATTTGCTACATGCCCACTATTTCTATCAGCTGAGCCCTAGCAATTCACAAAGCCAAGCTTATGAGAAATAAAGTTCTCACAGTAGTACAGCCCACCTTCAAATATATTCCTCACCCCTCCCTCCCAAACTGCCATAATGCACAGTGCTTGCAGAAACACCCCATAGGTCTGAAGTTACTTCGAGAAAGTATGAAAATAGACAACATAGAGTTTCTTAAAGAAAACTCCTTTTAATGATGAACACCACAGTTCAATGAATATACTAAACTATGGATACTGCAAAGTAAGTATCTCCTATGGCATCCTTTCCCTAAGTTTTTGGCTATCAAATTTCTGGAATAGCTTGACTACTTCAAAGCATTCAATTTTAAAGAAAAAAATCACAAGGTATTTGTTCTGCTAAATACTGAACTATGTATATGTGTGTAGCTTCTAGTGACTATATATAATTTTTACTACAGCTTTTGAAGTCAAAGAATTGCTATGATAATCCAGTACTGGACAGTTCAGATATTTCCAGTGCACGACCATTATACCCCTCTTATATTTATGAATGTGGGTAATCCTACTGACGTCAATTGGACTAACACGTGACAAACATACAAATATTTAGAAGAACAGGTTCTTAAGTCTTTGTACTGATACAGAGTTGATAGCTTTCCTTATGTACGTATGCTTCAAAATGTGTTATCAATGAAATAAGCAACTTTGAGGTTAAGCAGTATCTGAAGAATTCAAAGCAGAAAGTTTATTTTCATGTTTATTAATACAAAAATCACCATGACAGTAGAAGTGACACCACATTTGTACAAAAAACCTGTGACTACAAAAATCTGTCTTATTATTCTAACTTCTCTCACAGATTAATTCTATGAAAGGTAAAAGGGTCTAAAAAATATAATTCTCTTTTATTCAAGCAGCTGAGTTTGTGAACAAGCAACTGCCTGATTCTGCCTTTAGATGCTCAAGGGAGCAGAGTTTTTGTACAGAATAAGAACCAAAATTACTAAACCATGTACTGGAAAATAGAGCACTGTGTTACTGGGACTCGATAACATGAGAAGGGAAAACTTGTCCAACATAGCTCATTTGCATGGGATGTAGAGTGGATTCAACAGAGACATCTTGCTGCCATGTTTATACAAGTGAGTTTATCATTAGCATCTCCTTTCTCACCTGCTGAAATCTTTCTCTGTCTCTAATTCCTCTTCTCCATGACCCAGTCGCAGAAGGTGACGCTCATCAATGTCTAGAGCCATGATTTTTTCGAACAGCTGGTTCAAAGCCTAAAGATTGACAAGAACAGGAGAAAAGGTAGTTTTTAGAAGTTCAGAGGCTCTTGCAGGGGAAAACTGAGAAATTACTTGTACGTAAGGCAGGAGATTATGCCTATTTTAGTATAAATGGAAATCAAAACAAAAAAAAAAGTCAATTTTGTTTTAACAAAACAAAGTTAATACTGAAACTCCTCATCTTGACAACAGGGAAATTAGCCCACTAATACCCTTTTATTCGCATACTTTATGTAACAATTACATTTGATTTTACAATTTTAAAATTTAATTCTATCACAGAGTTAACTTACTTGATAAAGCTATCAGTTTACAAAATTGTCTCACAAACACTGATTTTTGTATGATGACATTAAACAATTTAACTTTTACTGTACATTAGAAAAGCATGATCAAGTACTGACTGTCAGGTGCTGTGACTATTCCATTTGGGTAACTAAATTTTGCATAACTAAACTCCTAGGTGTGCTACATCTTCTGCCTTAAACTCTTCAGCTCTCTAATGGTTTACTATCAACTGCCTAATTCAGTGTATTTCAAAGGAACAAGCATTGAATCATCAAGTTCTGAGACTAAGAATAAAAGCAAGCCTCACTTCCAGCTGCAAGTCATGTAAACATCTTAAAGTGCAGCATCAAGGCATGGGTAATGTACCCTGCTGAGATACACTTTATTTCCCAGAGTACAATTTCAAGTTAACGTCCTCATGAAACTATTGTCTGGTAAGAAGAGTCTTCTATCAGCCTCAAAGGATTTCCTTCTTCTCATCAATGGACATGTTCTCGACCCTTTCTACCAACTTTACTCTGTCACTCTCCTGCAACCAACTGCAGACTGGCCTATATTGTTCCAGGCTGTAATTCTTCACCAAAGCAATACCCCTCCACCACTCTTTGACCTTGCTTTGATGAAAAAAGATGAAATGTTTTCCAGTGGTATCTTCAGTTAAAGTAAATCATAACTGAGACAGGACAGGTTAATTAGGGAGACCAGGTAACAGCTGACCCTGGTTTCCAAACAAATCATTCCAAACCAGATGCAGATTTCACAAAATCATAGGATATGCTGAGTTCGAAGGGACCCACAAGCATCATCAAGTCCAACTCCTGGCCCTGCACAGGACAACCTAAGGGTCACACCTTGTGCCTGAAAGCATTGTCCAAGTGCTTCTTGAACTCTGTCATGCTTGGTGCTGTGACCACTGCCTTGGGGAGCCCATTCCAGGGCCCAACCACCCTCTGGGGGAAGAACCTTTCCCTAATATCCAACCTAAACCTCCCCTGACACAGCTTCAGGCCATTCCCACGGGTCCTGGTCATCTGGTCCCACTGGTCACCACAGAGATCAGTGCCTGCCCCTCCTCTTCCCCTCACAAGGAAGCTGTAACTGCAATAAGGTCTCCCTTCAGTCTTCTCCAGGCTGAACAGACCAAGTGACCTCAGCTGCTACTCATATGGCTTCCTCTCAAGGCCCTGCACCATCTTTATTGCCTCCCTTTTGACACTCTCAAATAGCTTTATGTCTTTTGTATATTGTGGCTCTCAAAACTGCACACAGGACTCAAGGTGAGGCTGCACCAGTGCAGAGTAGAGTGGAAAAATAACGAGTAAGACTCTTAAAGACTTTTAACACTATTATTATTATTATTTTTTTTTTAATTTTTTTTTTTTTTTAATTTTTTTTTTTTTAATACGTGCTTGAGAAGTAGCATCTCCATCTCTTACGAATGGGAAGGAAATACTCAGCTGAAGAGGCCTTCCCTTAGGAGCATGAAGCACAGAGCAACCAGTGTCTGAGAAAGCCAATTAGCAAAAATCTGGCATGCATGCAGTGAATGTGCAACCGTAAGAACTGAGCAGAGACTTTTTCAAAATACTTCGTAATTTCTACCTCCAACCAATTAAACACATTGAAAACTTCTGAAAAATAGTTTAGAACTACATACCTGAAATTCAAAAATTTAATTTTGTATTAAGAAACTGGCAAAAACTGCACACAATCCAACTCAAGTTTCCATTGTTAAGAGACAAATGCAATTCCCAAACTACTGATCTCAATATCTACTGTTTGTCTAGATTGTAATTACAAGAAAATTCACACATGATTGGCACTTTACCTGATTAGAGTGGGTAACTATTAGAGTTCGTTGTTCTGGGAAATTATGATAAAGATTGGATATTATCTGGACAGCTACATCAGTTTTTCCAGTACCAGGTGGACCCACTACCTAAAATCAAACACACACACAAAAAAATTAAAACCAAATAAAAATCAATACACAATTTATCAGAATACTGAACAATTAAAAAAAATAGAGTCTGCTGGGGAAGATAAAGCCTAGAACAATCTCACAAGACACTAACACTTAACATTGCTTCCTGGCTTTGGTGAACTTTCAAACCAAATAAAACATATCATAAAAGACTCCTTTAGACTGTTTAGGCGGATTCCTGACTAAAAGGAATATGGTAATCCAGCACATGAAGTACTAATATGAAAACAGACCTCCTCAGAGAAAAAAAGGTAGTTTAGCCTCAGAACAGGCTAAACATGGGGGACACAGTGAAAAGAGAATCGAGACACACAACTGAAAAAGAATAAGGTGAGACAGACAAAAAGGACAGGAAAAGAAGAAGAGAGTTCATTACTTCTATTTACTCAGAAATCTATAACTGATGATAAAGTCATATAATAACAGTTAACATTTTCATGGGCTCAATTCCACAAACACTCCAAAACTGACACCTCAGACATTTTAAAGGTATCCAAGTATTATAAAGCATCTCAAAATAAATTGTTCAGGATTAAGAAGCAGAGAATAGCAGCTCTCATAAGCACTTACACATAAAATTACAAACTGCTATGAAATCATTCTTGCTTTATTTAAAGACTCTCCAATCACTGCAAAAGCAAATTCAGTTGCTGTGGAAAGCCTTCAGCCACTGAAACACAGGATGCAGAGATATGTGTTGCCATATGATTTTGTGAGGATGGGAGGATGTTGAACCTTTGAATGTTAATTTTTCATATCTTTAAACTATTAATAGAAATTACCTCAGCAAGGTACAGAAAGGGGCATTACTAGTATGTCTCTAAATGTACCTAAAGCCAGAATTAATAAATAAGAGTACAGAATCCTTAAAAACATTCTTACCATAGTTAGTCCAGGCTGCATTCCCGCACGGATGGCTTCAATCTGAGTATGGGTAAATTGAATAGTATTGCTGTAACAAAGCAAAACATCAAATAATTGATAGATTTTGTCAACAGTTTTGATAAAAGCAATTGTTTTAACAAGTTTTATTTCAATTAACTGTTTGTATCTTTCCTAAACTACATACTTGCAAACTTCCACATAAATTAAATCAGCATTACAATGATCTTTTTTATAGATACAACAGTCTTGTAATTTCTAAGCGAGATAGTAAATCATGTTGTCCATGTGACAACAAATTCACCCCGTCAAAAAAACTGTTTGTCTTTAGTTATTATTTGCAGAGAATGCTGTAAAATTATTTAGGTATGACTTTCCTAATGTTCAAATTCCTGAGACAAAAAACCCTAAAAGACAATATTTCTCACTTTTCCTCAAGGGGCTTTCTTAACAGATAGAGGATAATAGAATATTTTGATTCAAATATAAAACAAACCAGCCTCATTTCTGAAAATGAACTGCTATGCACGTGTTATCATTTTAAACAAAGTTCCCATCCATTTTTTACCGTTTTGGTTGATTGTATGGATATGGGCCCCTGTTTGGAATAACATGAGGCTCTACAATCAGCGTTTTAGCTTCTTCAGGGTCTTCTTCATTTCCATCCTCTTTTCTTTTCGTTCCTTTACCTCCCTTCATTGGGAAAGTTATCCTGTAACACATAATTTAAGGTTACAGTTCAACATGTTCACTACAACATAAGACTGTCTTAGAAGGTTATAGAGAAAGATTTTTTCTAACCATTAAGACAAACCATCACACAATAGGAAAACAAGTGCTGCAAATGACAAAGTTGTAATGAGAATAAAGAAAAGAAATTACAAATAAATTGATGAAGGTGATTAAACAAAAAGTATGTAAGAAGCCCTCTTTTCATAGCTGGAAAAGCCAGGAGCAGTGCTGAGAGCCAGCTGGAAAATGCTGAAAACAAGAAGTTCGTAAGTGAGAATGGAAGGAGTGTAAGTGACAGGAGAAAAGTTATCATAGAACATAAGCTATGTCAGTGTTCTAAACTGTTCCAACAGATGAAGTTTTTATCCTCCCATTTCAATTTTTTATAGCCTTCTGTATATATTAACAAACTTTCCTAATTCAGAAACAAATCACAGGTGAAGGAATCCCAATGCTTATCCGAATATCTCAAGACAAAAATGCAGATACCTGTAACAGTAATAATCCCTTACAGGATAAATGTAGCAGTAGGAAGAGCAATAGCTCTTCATAAAGAGCAGTATCTCTCTTAATATATGAACTAAAACTGAACAATAGTTCATCGAGGAAAATTGTGTGTGAGATCTTTTCCTGATAACTTCAGCCTATTTTTATATCATTATATAGTGTTAGTGCCTCCTCTACACAAATTCTCCATGCAGTGTTTCCAAAAAAAGATTGGGAGATTACCTCCCTGCTTTTCAAGATTCCATTTAGCCATGATAAAAGCTGACTGGTGCAGGGGAAAGCCATCTTTTCCCTCCACTGATTTATTCCTTCACAAGGAAAAGATGTAGTTCCTCCAGCTGAATTGTATTGTTCTCCAATACAACTGTGAATCTCGGCTGCCAAAGTTCAAGGAAGTGCACCAGGAGGGACAGAATTGTCAAGTTTAAAAATGCTGGACAACAGCACCACTGAAACAAAACAAGTAAATCTCATTTAGCTGCCACATAGGTAGGCATCCTATTTCAGAAATCATTTCTAAAAATAAGCAGTAGGGGATTTCAGACCTAATCCTTTGTGTTGATTGAATGGTATTTCCAATAGCTCAAATTTTAACTGATGTTGAAATTGCTGTTCTTAGCTTGTTTTAATGAGACATGTAAGGAAACTATATAATTAAAATTCTCTAGGCTGATGTTGAGGAGGCTGCATACCATAATGCAGAAGTGAATACCATGCATCTTGATTTTATCTCATACTTTTGTTTTTTCCATATATTCCATAGGCTGATCCACAAACAAGCATTTTTGTACAGAATAGAACAAAAGCTGTAGTGCAGTTAACTCTATCATGTAACTATCTAAATCTTAACATATCTCCATCTTTTCTTTAAAGAAAGATCATCTCCCTTCAACCCCTGAACATAAGTCCACCTGAAAACACATTTCAGCAAGAATACCAAACCAGAAGTACTGGAAATATTGACATCACCTGAAGGGGGGTACATGCAGATCTGGATTGTCAACAGTGACTTTAACATTGTACCCAGGAAAGCTAGCTTTTAAGTGATCAATGGACAGGAAAGTGTCATTAAAATCCAGAGTTGCAATCTGATTTGGCATTTTTGAATAGTGTGCACTACTTGGGTCTCCATATCCAAGAATGATGTCATGCAGCCAATCAGGAACCACACAATCTGTGTTCATCAAATTCCTTATAGTCTCCAGAAGGGCCTGTAAGAAAAAACAGAAAAATAGGATTGAAGAGACTGACTAGTTACCAAGTAAAAATCATACTGAAGATCAATCAAATCTGTTTTAAGATGATAGAATATAACTCTTTAATTGACAGTGTTTGGTTAGATTGAGTCAATATATAGACAGTGCACATATGCAACAAAACACCAGTACCAAAGCACAGAATTCTTAAACTAAGAGCTAGTAAAGATGACCATATAATCATCAGTAAAGTTTTCATTCCAGAACACTCACAGCAGGGGAAAAATACAAAGACCCTAATGCGGTTTAAGGTTTCCTCTTACATGCCTATAAATTTCATCCCTGCAGTCAGCTTAAGCTTCCTGTCAAGCATTTGCTCTTCACCCACAAATTAATTTATCTAATAATCTGTAGTTATGTCAGTCTTCTCTCCTTTCCCCTCTTGTGAAAACATCAATGCTGCAGACCCTAGACTTGCACAGAGGGTGTGCTTTTTAACCAAGAGGTAGATGAACTTTAGCCTTCCTGTTAAAGGGCTACTTTAGTGGCAAGTCTTCAACAACCGTCTCACTTGAAACTTGGCATTTGGACAGCATGTATCTGCTCTTCAGCAGCAGTAGGAACACACAGGATACCAGACCTGCACTGATTTCCAGATCCTCTGACCTACCATGCCGCCAAACATGGATACGAATGGATGGCACAGTACATCAGCAGTCCACACTAGAATACAATACAGAACTTCCAAACACCAATCTTGTAAAAGAAAGCCAGTCAAATCAAAGTACAGAATTTTATTCTGATAATCTATATTTACATATCCATCTCCAAAGGGCAGGATTCTCTGTCCTTTTCTAGCTTGTGTGGTATCATTCGAGGAAGCAGTTAATGTGATCATCATCCATGCTTTGTCAACCTCTATTAAGGTCCTGGTTCTTCCCCACTACTCACATAGGTGAGACCACATCTGGAGTGCTGTGTCCAGTGCTGGGCTCCTCAGGACAAGAGGCAGACATACTGGAATGAGTCCAGCAAAGAACGACTAAAATGATTAAGGGATTGGAGAATCTGTTGTATGAGAGGCTGAGAGAGCTGGGATTGCCTAGCCTCAGGAATACAAATCTCAAGGGGCAGTGGAGAATTGTATCCATTTGTATAAAAAAAAAATAATGGGAGGAAGTAAGGTCAGCAGAATGAGACTCAGTAGTGCCCTCTGAAAGGACAAGGGGCAATGGACACAAATTGAGATACAGGAAATTCCACCTAAATACATCAAAATGTTTTTACTGCAGCAGCAATACAACACAGTAACAGATTGTGTAGACTGGTTATGTAGTGTCCGTCACTGGACATACCCAATTCCAACTGCACAAAGTGACAAGATCTTGAGCAACTTGCTCTAGCTGACTCTGCTTTAAACAGACCTTGGACTGAATCATCTCCAAAGGTCCCTCTAGCCTCAACCATTCTCTGAATCTGTTCCTTCCAATCGCAATCATGCTGTGGATTCTGTGACAGCCCTGAAAGCTATGAAGTTGAAGGCATCTTAGCACTTCTGAAGCCTGAAGGTCCTGCAATTACTTCAGAGATGCATGGATGGACGACTCCCACATTAACTATGAATTTTTATATTTTTGTTGCAAATCTAGAACAAGTACTTCTGGCTTAAACGTGTATTAAGAACAGCATAATATGCTTGTGCTAAGAAAAGCACAAAGGAATCAGACAATGTCACTTTTTCAGATAGTATTTCTAAATCTAGTGATCAGTTTCTAAGAGGAAGCAAAAAATATGTTCCTAACAGCGAATGTGCTGCTTCTACATCACAAAAACTTTGCTTCAGCTTTTCAAAAAGTAATTTCTATGGACATAAAAATAGTAAGATTCGCTCTTGTAAGAGCTAACACTGCTGACCAATTGTAGTGACACGATGGTGACACCTCCAGCAAACACATTGCATTTGCACTTTCTCGGCTGTCTCATCTGCTTAATTTACAAGAACTGCACAAGAGTTCTCTTGTCTGCTCTCCTACAAGCTCAGCTTTAAACTTCAAGCTGCCTCCTATCTGCTCCATACACTGTCTGCACTAATCACAGCATCATCTTGTTTTCTTTCATCCAGCTGAAGTAGAAAGGTTTGAAAATGACATGGAATGCATGCACCTAAACTGGTAGCAATGCGATAAATATGGAAATACCTTAGATTGTCTTGGAAAATGAATGAATGAGACTTTACTAAATGCCAACACAGAATGGTTTGCATTGGGATTTACCTGTAAATTAACTGCAAGAACACAGTACAAATACGAAAGCTACACTAACATTTAACAGCAATGCCGAGCAAACTTGAGCACTGACTGCAGGACTTTCCCTCTTGCTACACAGAAGTGCAGTGAATGAGAAAACACGTCTACATGCTTGTTCATCAGGAGGCTTTGGCAGAGGGCATTTGTATTTACAGTGTGAAAGGAACCTGCCACGGACACACAACATAAACAATCTGTGGCGGTTCTTTTTAATGTATTTATAAAGGTCTCTCTATGAAGTACTTTCAGTATACCAACCCACAGGTGGATGGCACCACAATGGTCTATGCAGGCTGTAAGCTACTGCTCCACACAAGGGGTATCTTCCTAGATACAGAAAGAAAAAACAGCCAAGTCTTCCTGCCTATCTCTTTATCCATTTACACAGAACTTGCTACAGAATCCTTTAAAATGAAAATCACTTCAATTATGCAGTGCATGATTTTAAGGCAGCAAAAGAAATCTAGTTTTTCATTCATGTTGCATTTTCATAATGGAAAACTCAAGGAAAATTAAAGATTCAGAGGTCTAAAGAGCAAAGAAACTGAGTAAGAAATATTTTTAGGTGTACAAAATTATGCACCCTCACAGTGAAAAGGGCCAACAGCAGTGCTTGTGCTACAGCAGGAATTCGTCCAGCAGGTCAAGGGAAGTGGCTCCTTCTTTTCTGCTCAGCACTGCTAAAGCTGAACCATATAATGGTTTTGGCTGAAAGGAACCTTTAAAGCCCATGTAGTCCACCCAGCCTGCAATGAGCAGGGCCATCTTCAACCAGACCAGGTTTCTCAGAGCCCTGTCCAACCTGATCTTGAAAATTTCCAGGGGTGGGGCACCTACCACCTCTCTGGGCAACCTGTTTCAGCATTTCACCATCCTCATCATAAAATATTTCTTTCTTATATTGAGCCTGCATCTACCATCTTTTAGCTTATAAACATTACCCCTTGTACTATCACCAGTAGAAAGTTTGTCCTCATCCTTCTTATAAGGCCCCTTATTGAAAGGATGCAGTCAGATCTCCCTAGAGCCTTCTCTTCTCCAGGCTGAACAACTCCAACTCTCTCAGGCTTTCCTCATAGGAGGTGCTCCATCCCTCTGAACATCTTTATGTCCCTCTTCTGGACTTGCTCCAACAGGTCTTTCTTGTGTAGGGGAGCACAGAGCTGGATGCAGAACTCCACGTGAGGTCTTACCAGAGCAGAGTGAGAGGGGAAGAAGCATCTCCTGTGACCTCTTGGGCACCTCGCTTTTGATGCAGACCAGGATGCAGCTGATTTCTGGGCTGTGAGTGCACACTGTTGGCTCACGTCAAGCTTGTCATCCACCAGAACCTCCAAGAGCTTCCCAGCTGGGCTGCTCTCAATCTGACACACTCCCATGCCCAACAAGAAATTGATCCAGTGACCCTCCCAAAAGCTAATAGATTCCTCTGATTTTCACATTTTGACTGGTTTATTCCTTTTCTTACAGTTCGCTATTACATTAGGTAACAAAAATGCTCCACATACTCCCTTAACCCAAAAGTCCAAATCTGTAGGCTTCCTGTTAGAAGACTGAAATTATAAACTAATGTTTTATTGTGTACTCAAACAAAGTAGCAGTGTTCTGGTTTTCAGTTTAAGAGTTATCTGCAGGGGAAAGTTATCACCAGATGACAAGCTCTAGGTTCCTGAAGGGAAAGCCTAAACTCTGCCACCTAAAAAGCCTAACTACATGCATCTAAAATAAAAAAGTCTCAGTAGTGACAGCATATTCAGACGTACTCTTACCTAAGAGTCAAGGAGCAAGTATCTTACCTTGAAATTGTTTTCTTTCGGTTTTCTTCTCATTATTATATTAAATGTCTCATAAACATCTTCTGCTCCATTTTGTATTGTATTGGTCATGTCCTGCTGATACTGGTTTGGGTCCAGAAATACTCTGTATGTTCTGCAATCACCTTTAAGTCTTGGTTTGGGTTCAGGACCTGTCCGTAATGAAACGGCAGGATTAGAATTTGACTCAGTGCCAAAAGCAAATTATCATTCAAATAAGTGATCCATAATTGTTCCTCAAATGAAATTAGTTTATACAGTGAAACTAATTTTTGCGCAGCAAGAGAAACATCTTCATTGCACTATTCTAATAGTTTTTGAATATAATCTATTTTATTCCTTAACCCAACATACTAGATTTATTTAATTAATACAGCTACATGAGATTTTACCAGAGGAAACTAGTTAACCATTCTCAGGCTGCCTATGGAACTGGTTTGGTATTCTCCAAGTATGTATCTAATTCAATGAGCATTCCTTAAAAGAGAGGAAAATTATCAGTTAGGCTGTTAAAAATAAAAAAGAGAGAGGGAAAGAAAAGATAAATCTTTTGAACAAGTTTTGGTATATCATACCTTCTTCAATAACACGCCCTTTCTCATCCAGCATGCCCTGAATTTCACAGCCTCTGACATACACCAGCCCAGTCTGCTCAACAAAAGGCTGTCGTCGGTCAAACTTGGTGCCATAGGGTTGCATGGGACGCACCGTGATCAAAAAGCAGACGTCGTGCTTCCGCAGACCTGAGCCCCAAAAGGAACAGTCAGTGATTTGACTGAAAGGCATTTTCCTTATCAATTCCATAACATATATACAACAGAATGCACTAAAATTTCTTTTAAATAAAACCCCACCTGGATAGAGTATGATTAGTTTTGTTTCAAAATATGCCTTGAACTTAAGAGAATACAAAACCATAGGCCATTGTGATATAATACCAAATTTAAAAAGTAGAAAGTGAATGCTTTTTTCATAAGAACAAACGTATTTATTTCAAGGTTATTCTTCTCCCAATAATCCTATTCCAGTTACACAACCTAGTTATTTTCAGTCATCTCTAATGAAGTCTGGCATTAATCTCTCATTCTCATTGACTTCTTCCAGACAAACATCCAACTAATTTTTTTTCTTTTTTTTTACAAAAAGTTAAGCGCAGTGCCCAGAACTGGGCACAAAATCTTAAACCAAGTTATCTGTTTAATAGGGTAAAAGGTCACTTAACCAAGTTACTTGCTTACTGTGTTACATTCCAGTTTATAAATTCCAATGTAACTTGAGGTTTTTCCTTTTTCCCTCAGCACTAACACAATGTTGGGGAGTCACATTCACTTGTGAGCAATGATGACCTCTGATCTCTCCATTCTGCAGAGGTACTGCCTGGTAAGTTATTCCCCCAAAATGCATTTGTACAGTGACTTGTTCTTGCTTAAAAATCATCCCTGCTGAACTACATCCTACTTTTAAAATGCTGCTTCTCCAGTTCACTAACATAATTCTGAACAATAAACCTTTTCCCCAGTATACCTCCAGATTCTCAGAGATCTAAGACACCTTCAAAATTCAGAAAATATGCTGTATTTTTCATGAGACATTTACTTTCTCATTGTACACCAGATATTACCCAACAGAAGGCAGTTTCACCAAGATCCCGTTATGTCAGGCGATCACTCATGAGTTCCTCATCTCAGTGTTGACTTAAAACATTTTTTTAAAAATCGTGGACTGCTTTAGTATTTAAACAGCTAGGTGCACCACTATATAGATACCTTCAAGTATAGTGAACTCTCTGCTATCCTTCTAGATTTTCTATTTCAACAGAAATCTACAGTCCCAAACTTGTATCTGCTCATTTATCACACAGTCCAGCTTTAGCATCTGTGCTACGTGACCTGTAATCACACTACGTAGCTCCAGCACATTTATCAGGTTTCTCCAACAAAAGAGAAAGGAGTGACATTTCCTGATAATACAAGTGCATGCTTCTATGTCACTTGCCAACACGGTCAACTAAAGTTCAAATCCCCAAGCAAAAGAAGTGTTGCCTGTGGATACTTATAAGAAACAGCATTTGGTACAGTCAGCACTTCGTAACATTCAAACATACTGAAAACTACTAAAGTGCACTGGTTTGAATTAAATAAAAACTTCTCCTCTCCACTTGTGTATGAGACAGATACCACATTCCCCATACTTTTCAATATGACATTTTTAGCATACACATTATTTAAAATGCTAAGTTAACTTTCCACAGACCCTGTAAAGGACAGAATTTTACACTTGGTCACCGAATGACATCAGTCTGAAGGAATAAACATTCTGTTCCCAATGAACATCTAAGTACTTTAGTAATTTCCATCTTCACTTTAGGAAAATATAAACGTATTAAACCTGGAATTTGAGGAACTGACTTCTGAGCAGTGTATTAGGATTGACAAATCTGTATCTTGGATTAAAAACCCCTCTTCTTACAAATAAGATTACACCCAGATGTATTTTATGAGCACCTATTTTGAGCACTTTATTTCAAAGAATGTTAAGTACCTTCCCATTCATCTTTGATGTTATCTCGGACATTCAAATTAATTGTAACATCTGCTCTTACTCGCATGGGCCAGTTTTCACCAATGTTGGGCTTGGCCACCTCCACCACTGTGAAAGAGACAATGGGTTGTGCCATCCTAGCCCATCCACCAAAGACCACACCTCCATATTCTGATAACCTAAGAAATAAACCCCAAAGTTTTGTTAGCCATTATCTGATAACAGATTCAATTATTTTTTAAACTGTGAAAAAATTTATCACACAGTAATTTTTAAGACAAAAGTAGAATTCTTAACTGTATGTGCTAGTGAATTAGATTCACGTAATCCTGCATTTTAGAATCAAAGCATAACATGAACTGACTTATATTTCAAAAAACAAAGGCAACTTATGCTAGCATTATAAAAAAAACCTCACAGAGACAGAAGAAAAAGGAAAGATAACAAAAAGCAACTACTGAGTATAAAAGATATCACACCAAATAAACCCTTTAAATCTAAAGAGGATTAAAATGTGGCAGATGGCAAATTCAAGAATACTCAGCAACATCTCTCACAAACCAAAGCTGGTGACGTTTACATACTTTGTAACGTCAGCCAAGGCTTAGTACTCATGGAGAGCTAACTCATCCATCTTAACACAACAAAGGCTGTTTGTTAGCACCCAAAATACTGCCTTTAACATACCTACAGGGATACATATCCACAAACCCTTAAAATACCACCCCTTGGGATGGCAACACCTTATGGAAGGAAGGAGTAAGTATGAAGCAGGGTATCTACGTAACAATTTCAAACACATTTAGTACTATGTACTTAGTATACACACAGTATCAGTTTTTGGTTCTCAAATACACTTTGATTAGAAGTGAACTGACTGGTTTGCACCAGTTAGTAAGCATTACCATGGTTTCATCCTACTGACACTATCTTCAATGTCCTGTCTGATCTCATAGGTAGACTCCAAGCGGAAAAGATTGAAGTTCCTCAGCAGGTAGTCATGGAGAGTCAGAAACTGCAGATTCAGCTTGGGGAGTGCCAGACAGCCTAAGCATTTAAGGGTAGAAGGGAAGGGGTATTTGAGGGATAAACAAACAAAAAAAAAGAATTAATATACTGTTTCTAGGAATTCATACATATGTACACACTCTACTGTACAACTGCCATGGCTGTTGTCCTTGGAGATTCTAAAAACTACCCCTTTTATCAATAAGTACCTCTAAAAAGCATGTATTTTTCAGGTTCTATCTAAAGGAACCTGCAGAAGATTGAAGGGATTTTCATCCTTCTAGCAGTAATATGGTGAACTTCTTAAATATTAAATCCATGAATGTATTCAGACTGTAACAAAATTGAGTTTATTAAAATCAAATGCAGAGCAAAGTAATGGTCTTTGGAAATGCAACAATTAAGTTAGCATTACATAATGATGAAAAAGGCTCATAAACTAATAAAAAACATGCAGCATCCAACAATTTCCCAATTCCCATGCTTTATGTTTATTAGATGCCATGAAAACCATTAATGTAGAAAAAAGGTTTAAGTCAAGAAATCAAATTTTAATACACAACTCTAAAGTTTCTGTTACTGGTTTGCTTTTTAAATGAGAATGAAAAACATAGGAAGATTAGATCTTACTACATAAGGAGTATTAGAACTCCTAGACAGGTCCTAAAGCCTCTTCCACTATTTTAGGATAGTCTTAGATGCAAATTTTCCATAATTAAAATTCCTGTAAATTACTCATTTAACATTACTGGACTACTATTCCAGTTTGACACCTATGTTTAAGATCTGTGAAATCATCTTGCTTTTGAAACTTGCAATATTATTGTTGAAACCTTTCTGTGGTATAGGTACTACACATTGACTTTCACATGCACTAATACACCAGCAGTGAAGAAAGGCAGCAGAACACAGTAATTTCTATTCTGGAAAGCCTGATGGTGATAAAATACTTTAACACATTTCCCAACACCAAATAAGAAACCCTTGTCCTGTAAAGCTAGTTATATGCACATATGCACAAAGGGCAGGGTGTGAAGCAACACCTCTTTAAGGCTGCACAGTATTTATCAGAGAGATGTTCTTCTTCCCTCATTTTCTAAAAGAAAATAGAAACAATACTCCTATCCTTCTTGGGTTAAATTACTCTTACATAAGTTTTAGACCAAGCTAATTAGCTACTTTTAAGAACACAAAAAAACCCCTTAAAGACCACAAAACCAACACTGTCTTGTTTGAAACCAGGGCAGGAGAATACATGGAGATTAAAAAGAAAAGGTGTAAACTAAACGAAGAGAAGCGAAATAGAAAAAAATACTTGTAACAGTCTGACAGCAAAAGAAATACTTCACAACAGCACCATCAATATCCTAACTGCAAAAGCATTCAACACAGGCGGAAATGTTTCCACTAGCAACCAGTGTTACTTAACAAAATGACATTTCATCATGAACAGAATTTCTTTAATGCATTATTAAAAAGTCACAAAACAGGTGTGGTGAGCTACTTTCTCCTCCTGCCCCCCCTTCCCTCCCCCACTGTAACCCATATATTGCCATTAATATATTTGGCTAATCAAACATAACCACACAGCACACAGAAGTCAGCCTCCCAATCCAGGATGAATGACAGTAAAGCCGCCTTGACCTGCATTTAAGAACCTGAATGTTTCAGAGCATTAGAACAACCTATGTGCTGTTCACTGAAACAAAAAAGAAAATTAAAAAAAAAGACTTGGTTTATATATTAATTTCCTAGAAATTACAGCAATCTCCCTGGTTTAGGGTTTTTTTACTTTATTTTGGTTTGGGGTTTTTTTGGGGAAGTACAGTCTCTTCTTTGTTGCCTTTTTTTAAGGATTAAACATCATCAGCAGGCCTTTACAAGAATTTGAATCAGCTTTTAACTAATTCCATCACACTAAAGAAAAATACCTTTTCCTCTTCTTGGGCAGATCTCTAGATGACCTTTGTATCATATCTTGTTCAGAAAAAGATCCTTTGTTGCCTCTAACCCTGCCTATCTAAAGTGGTCATCTCTTTCATTAATACTTGTTTCACAGAGAATTTATCCAAAATTACTGATTTACGCTAAGCAGCTGAACTTACAGCTTATACCTACACAAAAAAAACCCTCTAAATCAAAACTACATGGAGAAGGGTATGGAATACTCACTGCTGAAACCCAAAAAAAACTTTATACTAATCTTTGTAGATATGCGTTGCTATTTGAAATTTCCACATTCCAAATTAAATTTTTCACATTTCTAATAAAATTTCTCATGATCTATGTTACAACAATAGTTTTTAAAAGTAGCTAGACAAAAATACACATGCTGTTTATTGCAAACCTTAAAATTACATCTTTCCTGTTTGCAATACCAGCAGGTTTGCTTCCTTGATCATGAGCACATTAGGTTCTCAAAGTAGCCACCTTTCAGTGACTGCATGTACTTTTACCCTGAAACAGAAGTTAGAAAAGTAGCGTTAATTTCCTCCCATTACCACCCTTCCCCCCTCTCCTATTTAGAAAGGCTTTCTTGAACATAATTCAGTGCAAAGCATGGACAACAGCTTTTCTTCTGCTGTTTCCAACCTTTTTCACCTTACCCGTGCCTCACCTGGTAGTACAGCACATCTGCTATCCAGAAGCAAATAAACACCTTTGTGTAAAAATAGATTTTTGGATTTTTCTTTAAATCCACTATGTATTTGCCAACAATTTAATCTCAAGAGTTCCTGATTCATAACTGAAAAAGCCCCCTTGATCTCACTCTAAGATACTGAAAGATGCCAAAGTACCGTGTGTAAGTTTCTTGGACAGAATAAACATAATACAACAGAACTCCTTTTTTTATCGCAGCATTTACTGTTCTGTTCAACATTTGCTGAACTACTGATCATACCTTCTCCAGAGTAATATTCAGTTGGTACAATATTTTCATCCCAAATAATCTTCTCTGTGGGATACAGAGGCATCTGGTTGAGTTGCTGAATTTGAGATATTCGTCGCTCATGACGGGAAACCTAAAGAAAGGAAGCATTCCAAACTTCTCTAAGTCAAAAAGGAACAACAGAGATGTTTTTGAAACATAGACATTAATTCATAAGACTACTGGTGGTCACTTGCATTTTCTCCATCAATATTTTTTAATTAAAAATTTTAATATAACTAAACACACACAGTGACATCAGAAGATGAACAAACACGTAGTCCAACTACTGGTCAGAGTACTAGAACCAAACAATCATCTGGCTATTCAGCAGACCAAAAATGGCACAACAGAACTGAATATTTTCAGTCAAGGCTCAGCAGACAATCAACTTCAAATAAAACTTATTTTACTTTCCATTAAACAAATGGTCAGTATCTAACTAACACTCATTCAGTAACAGTTAGTCTTTAGTTTCCTCTTTGGGACACAAAACAAATCTATCCAATACTACGATATGTTATCTGAACAAGTATCTCTCCATGGCATCCATAGGCCTCTTAACCTTAGAAAACTACATGAGCAGCTTTTTAAGAAATCAACAACCACAAAACATGCTTATGAAAGAGATTTTAAAAAACAGTTATGCTATTCTAATACTGACATCAGATTAAAAGCCTACAGTAATATTGGTATACCTTGAATATCCAAAAAAACATGGCATGCATCAAACAATATTTCAAATTGGTTTGAGGCCCAAGTAGGTACTGAATATCTAGATCTACTTTAGCAATTTTTTTGTTTTTAAATGAGACAAAAAAGGTTCCTGAACTCAAAACCATTGCCAAGACTCTCCTTATTGACCTTTACAATTACACCAAAAAACCCACACATTAGTTTCTCAAGGAAACTACAATTACGAATAGGCATTTTCAAATAATTTATATGGTTTTAAACCCCATCTTAGTATATGCCAATTATTGCTATAACACGGATGTGGTTCATAGGTAGTTCAGCAAAACATCCTAAATGACTACTTTACTGCAGTGTAGTCGCTGGATGCAGCTATGCCTTGAGCTTCCAACAGAAGAAGCACAAGCAGCACGAAGCATGTCCTCACCAGCAATTCCAGCAGAAACTCCTTGTCGTGGCTCGTGTCCTCGCCCTCGGCCAGGGGCGGCAGCAGGCACAGGTACGACGCCACCTGGTGGAGAACGTTGGAGCTGCACAGCGAAAGGAAAAAGAAAAGCCTCTGTCACACTGAAACCAGAGACAGCACACACTGCAGCTTCTTTTTCCTTAAAGAAAATCCCAGCTGTGTCTTTTGACCAGAGACAAACAATTACGGGTCGGTCTTTCAAGTGAAGTTTGTGCATAAGGTGTAAGCTGAACCTCACACCTACAACAAACATGGCAAGGGATGAATATTTTTTATTGTTTCAAGACCTGACACAGAACCAAACAACAAAACACACACTGTCAAAATACCATACTGCTATCCTTTACTCACAGCATCTACAATATAGTACAGTTAGTACAGTGGCATACTTTCATGATATCTGTTGTAGTTGTTCTACAGAACAGAGTAAAAAAAAATAAAGAAATTAGAGGTTAACTATTACAAGTTAATTACTGCTACAACTGCTGTAAGCAGCTAACTTATTTTACAGAAAATTAGTACTTTCTTACATTCATAAGAATAAAAGAAAAATAAAGTTATTTGTCACTTCTAGTGAACCCAAACTCTCCCTGTCTCCCTATTTTAGCATATGTAAAGGCACTGTGACAAGTCAGAAGGAACTGGTAAGCCACGTGAGAACGCACATGAGAAGTCAGGAAGAAAAAGGGCTGGAAATTTGTTAAATTTAATCATACTGAGAACCAAGAATTTCAATTTCAATTTGGTAACTTACCTAAGAGGTCCAAATAACTTCACCAGTGCATCACGGGTATCTACTGCAGCTACATTTGAGAGTGCAAAGTCATATAACTCTGGGAAATGTGCAAATGCTGCTCTCTACAAAAGATCCATGCATGAAAACTGGATGTAAGCATATTAATGAAACAATTTAATAACAGTTTAAATATTTAGAAAAAAGCATAGCTTCTTCTGACTTATAACATGCACTATTCCATGAACCCTACCAGAATAGAAATACAAGCCAGATTAAATCTCCATTTTTCTTAACACCATTTATTTGTTATCCTGGACTTCTGACACAGTATTTTTCTTATACACCCTTCTACCAGCATTTGTTGTCATTAAAATAAAACATAAGGGAGCAGATATGTAGCTTTGCAGCAACTAAGAAAGGCAAGGAACAAGTTTAACTTAACCATGCTTCCTTGAACTGTTCTGTTAAAACTGATGGGAACAATTCTAACAAGCATGTGTGAATTTGTCTCTTTCGTACAAGGGACCACGGCTGGCACATGTGCACACTGATCTTGAGGAAATGCTGCCACCTACTGCATCACCACAGGGTCCTACAGCATCCTGCTTTCCCTTCTTAACAGACTTAACAGGAACCATTATTTTTGGTAACACAAGGTCCAAGATGCTGATGTTTTGCTAGAGCATATTATTTCCTCATAGTCACATCTGCCACACTGAGGTGTTACATGTCTTCAGTATGGTACAGGCGGTCAAGCTAAAGCTTTTTCTGTAACTCAACAGGGAAAATAAGGGGTTTCATTTAGGAAACAACCTCATGCCTATTCCAGATGCAAATAAGACTAGAACAGCAAAACCAATCCCTCTGTCTCTCCTAAGCACTTTATCCTCTACTTACCTGTAGAGAAGTAATTCTGTCATAGTGAATTGTGGTCATCTCATTCTCTGTCAAAGCATTTCCAGTCTGATCATTGATTTCAAAGCCAGTGTAGAATTTGAGCATATCTAAAAGCTGAGACATCATCAATCTAAATTAGTAGATCAACAATACGAGACACCCAAACACAAACAAAACCACAATTTAAGAGGACAAATGCACAAACAAAAACTCCTCAAAGTCCTAGAAGAAATGGACTAAGTAGTGGTATCTACATTTTACACATGGCTGATGCACAAAAGAATTTGTCAGGTACTTCATCTGCAAGCCACCAAAATTCCAGTATAGTCCACAAGCAATATGGTTTCTTGATATACCAGTACTTGAAACTGAAATGAATCACAGTAAGGTTATCTTAGCCAGAGGCTGTCACTGAACCCAACTTATGGCTTGCTGCTACCAAAAGGGAGAGGTCCTGCACCCTTCTGCCCTCTCTGATGGCAGCTCTGAAATTCATCCTACCTTTCAATGGGATTATTTAACTTGGAGGAAGAAAATTATTCAGATGTGCTGCTGGCTTTGTGTTCCATCAATACTGACCCTCAGAGAAAATGAACAAATGCAAGAAATGGGGGACAGCAAGCAGCAGGAAAAGCAGCTGACATGCAGGAAAGGGGACAGATCTTCAGATCCTGCTGTAAGAAAACAATATACTAGCTATGAGTGAGTAACCTGAAGGACAGAAGTGAGAAACAGCTGCACTGCAGAACAGTGTGAAGTCAAAATGAACAAGAGAAGAATGCAGTGGTGACAACTTCAGCTATGTGTGTGGTAAAGCATGCCAGAAGCTGCACTGCTTTCTAGCTTGTACTTTTAAGAACTTCTCAAAAACAGAAGCAGAAATATTACTCTGCTTTTGTGAGACCCCATCTGGAGTACCATGTTCAGCCCTGGGGTTTCCAACACAAAAAAACCCTGTGGACTTGTTGGAAAATCTCCAGAGGAGCTTACTATAAGGCTAAAGCACCTCTTCTGTAACAACTGGCTGAGAGTTAAGACTGTTCAGCCTGGAGAATAGAAGGCTCCAGGGAGACCTTACAACAGCCTTTACAGTACCTAAAGGCAGCTACAAGAAGGACGGATAAGGACTATTCACAAGACATGTAGTGATAGGACCAGAGGAAATGGGCTTAAACTGAAGGAGGGCAGGTTTAGATTAGATAGCAGGATGAAATTTTTTACTGTGAGGGTGGTGAGGCAGTGGAACTGGTTGCCCACAGAGACTGTGGATGGCCCATCCCTGGAGGTATACATGACCAGGCTGGACAGAACTCTGAGTAAGCTGGTCTAGTAGAAGGTGTCCCTGTCCATGGCAGGGGGCTTGGAAATGGATGATCTTTAAGGTCCATTCCAACCTAAGCCATCCTATGATTCCATGAAATGTAAGAGCAGTCACACAGGTACAGGTAAGAAAGAACTACTGTGTGAAATATTAAATAAACATGTAGTTTGCATCCAAAGAAAAGCCTATCTTTAACAAACAAATAAAAAGCAGAACAACTGCAGCATTCAGAAACAAGGGGAACAAGAAAGTTCTTTTCAAAAACTTTGTATCTCACCTGGCAGAAGAGATGACCCTCTTTCTCTCTTTTAGCAAGACTAGACAGGTAACAGTGAACGACAAGATGGGAGTCATCCAACACTGTATTAAACCAGCGCCGTGTGGGAAGCAAAGCCTGTGGTAAATAACCTCACGTTAATACAAGCAACTCTTCAAAAAGGCAAGAAATCCTGGATTCTCAGAATTTTCCATTTCAAGAAGGCACATTAAAATAGATTGCAGCAATTATTTGCATATCTAATACCCTAACAGAGGTATTAAAGCAGCATTTAGGTATGCCAAGACACTGGATTTATGCAGGTAAGCTGCTATGAACACAGTCCTTTACATAACTGGGAACATGGCATGAACTTGCCATTAGTGAGAATTTACCCTGCCAGTAAAAAAGGAAATTAAATAAACTAGTTATTCTACTACTAAATGTCTACATAATGATTGTGTGCTACAAATGATATGTCAAACTCCTTCTGCATTGTTTTAAATGTCTGTTTTCTACACTAATTTCATGAATTTTAAGCTTGTCTTCCTCACAATTGCCAACTGTTTCTTCTAAATACAAATAAAATACTCAAGTATTTTTCAAATCTTCAATAACAACAAAACAGAGATCTTTTCTTCTGAATGTAAATAGCTTAAGCTGCTGTATGTAGCAACTGTTGAACAGCATACAGTAACAGACCACAACAATTTAAGAGAAAAATTAGTTGTTCTCTACAGACTGAATTTAGAAAGCCAAAATGCATCCGCATGATGCTCAGAACTAAGATGAGAAAATAAAAGTAGAGAATGTTGATTGTTCTGCACAATAATTACAAAAACAAACTCATAAAACTGTAAGAACTCTCCATTCAATCATTACTTTCAAATTACCAAATTACCAGTTCTGATGGCAGTGTAAGCACTTTAATATGAAACAGTAATATTCTGAAAAAGGGTTCAACACAAGAAGGGCCCACTAACACAGTACATGCTACATAGGCAAAAAGACTTGGATTTACAGCTAATTTCTCATTTGCTTGTTCCAGTCACTTAAACAGACTTTATACCTGTCTGAATTCTAACCCTTCTGTAGTACCTAGAGAACCAATATTAAACGTGCTGCTTCTGAACATTCTAAGTCAGACAGACTTTAGCTCACCTTCCAACCTATTTTCTCTTATCAGAGTATATTACATGCATAAGACAGCAAGCTCTAATTTATTCATTCTATTTCAACTACAAGCACAGACTACTTAAGCAATTTAACAGAGTTAGCCTGCAGAAATTCACCACAAAGCCATTTTAAAGTTCCCTGTGATACTCTTTCAGAAAACTCTGTCTTATTTCAGAATGCCTTCTGAATCTGAAGTTACTCTAAATAAATAATTACTCACGAAAGAAATTGTAAATGAATACTGATACTGGGGTGCTTAAAATTGTCTCACTTCCCTGGTATCTGCTGAAAAATTTCACAAAACCTTGCTCCACTCCTCATTACTCTGTAACAAACTGCAGCTCACCAGACCTGGTACTTCGAAACAATGAACTGTAGTCAAAAGGTAATAGCTTGCATTTCAGAACTAGTGTGCTGCTTTCTGGGATTTAACCCAGTAACACAAAAGTCACTTTAAGTGATCTGTTATGCACTGGGAAGAATAATTCTGAATTATTCCTACCAGATTAAATCATCACACATTTTCAGAAGTTGCCAGTATTATTACCACTATTCCAATTAAATCCCCTTCACTGAGCACTTTAGGATCCTAGCTTTGTCTAAGAATTCATCTGGCTTATCAACATTGCTGGCCAGTTCCCAATATGGATGCAATGCTACAACCTCCTATTTACAGATGGAAAATCACTATTAAACAACCATGTGCACAGCTGTGACATAACCACCTCCTATTTGGAATAAGTCTGTAATAATTACTTTATGCACTTAAACCCTAGAAAAGTACACCTGGAAACTGGCTGAATCAATTTAATAACTTACCTCAAGGTCTAGCATGAGTTCAATAAACCTCTCACAATAATGAACTTTGTCCATAGAAATAGGACCTAGATAAAAAAAAATTAAAAATCTAAAATTGATTCTCATCACAATACATTTACACTAGCAAAATTCTTTAAAAATTAAATGCTACAAATATAACAGTATTAATTTTAATCTTGTTAAAAGCTAATCAAAACATTCTTCTCTTTCTAAAACAATCCTTTCTTATATTCAAAATAGAAATAGAAGTAGTAATAGAATCAGAATCTCAGGAGTGACTTTATCAACGTTGAAAAACCTTGAATGTAACAGGCAAAAATGCTCACTTCCATGAGGTATCACTGGCCCACTATGCTTATTAAGAACTTCTAATGCCATGTACTGAAAAATATATTTTTAAAAGCTGTAAACAAGATGTGTGCAAAAGGCTTTGACCATATTCAAGGTCAAAGTGGTGACTACTAAGGGGCCTTTACAAGCATGTCAACACACACTAAGTCTCCTTTAACAACTATCTAATTCTTATAGCCCCCAAAGAACTGCTGAAGTAAATGTGGCCCAACTAATTCACACATTCCCAAAACCAGGTCTAGCATAATTTGAAAACATAGGATAGGTATCCTTTCTGAGGAAGCCACATTACACAAAATTTACCCTTACAGCTCAGGTAAGAGCTGAAGTTTGCGAAGAGTTTAACAGCAAAAACAAAACTCCGGGAACTGATTTCACCCAAACTGTGCTGTAGTTAGAGCATAATAACCCTTTTCTGTTAAAAGGCTAACACCTTCCTCTACAAGCACTTTTTTCCTTTCTACATCAGGCAAGCAGACAATTTTGCTTGTCACAATGAGTCAAGAGCAATCACATTTTACAGAATTTTACTTCACTTAGGCTTTTGTTCTTACTGTAAATCAACGGTATGAACAGACAGAGCCTTATGATATGCATTTATACCACCTATTCAACATGGCATCTAAGTATGTATGAAATGCTTTAATGCTTTAAGGCTCTAAGCACACAATAAAGAATATCAGTTCTCAGAAATATTGTTTTTACTAAGTACATACTGAACAGAAGGAAGTTTAAAGTAGTTTTTTGCTGTTTCATCTTCAAAGTATATACAGATTTGAATATTAATTTTGATGTGAGATCCATGCAGACAAGCACAGATTTCACTACAAGCCCCAGCTGAGTAAGGTCCTCAGCCTCAGGCTGATATCCCGAGGACTAGCTGCTTCAGCAACAGATTACCAGATAACAAAGTAACATAAGAATCACAGTTACCTGAGACAGGTATTGACTTTAGAACAGAAATGAATTTCTGAATGAGCTGTGAAAGAAATCTTCTTTCTCGATATGCTCTAAAATTGGACATATGACAATAGAATTAATACACCCTAAATGCAGATGAGAAGTATATTGTAGCTTTCACTAATACAAAGTTAGCTGCTTCAAAATTTATATAATGGTAGTAGGTTGCTTTGAAACACACCTAAATTGTTTAGATTATAACTTTTCTCTCTGCACTCAGGCAGACAGATTAAAATTATTAGGCACAGAAAATGATTAACAACCCATGCTTCCTACTGTGTCAAAGAGAAGTATGTCTCCTCCTACACCTTACCACAATGCAACACAAAGGCATTGGAACATTTAATTTTGTGAGATAGACACAGATTTCTTGAAATACTTGCATAAGCTGTATACCTATACATTTGTTAATGGTCATGAAAAAAAGTGAGCAGCTACATGAATATTGTAGCTCTAAGATTTGATACCACAAATTCACTGATCAAATAAAATATAAAGTTCTAAATAGTACTTTTCATAAAGACTACTGAAAAACTAAACAGCTTCCAGGAGGCCATATATGATTAATCCTTACTTGCCACAGGATTGATGAAAACCACTTTTTTAATTGAAACAATTTATTTTAGCTGAAACACAATGAATGCATTAAGGAAAAAAGGTTTCTGTAACATACTGCATTCTTGACTCTTCATCCATTTTTGCATCATTTTTCTTAATTAGATTCCAGAATTTTCTTAGTTTTGGTGTCTTTTTCAACTCTTGTTCCAGTCGATTCTGAAATGTTAAAATGTTATTCAGTCACCAAGAAGCCTTGTTTCCGTGAGATAAAAATACAGTCCAGTCTTTTTATTAAAAAAGAAAAAATATATAACAAACTGAAATAAAGAGCAGTCTGGCTATTCTCAGTAAGTATCACTGTAAAACAAAAATGTAATAATGCTAGAGAGAGTCCAGCCATGACTAGATGTCAACTCCACTGCCTCTCTGTGACCTCCTGGCCTTGTCTACAAATTACAGCTTGAAGAAATTATAAACAACAAAGCTCATTTTTATGAGAAATTACACAAAACATATGGAAATTTGCAACAAACAAGAAAGAATTTCACAAAGCACACCAAAATGTAATTTTTCAATGCAATAAATATTAGAGCAATGCTGTAAATATTAAGAGTTCCTTAACAGTATTCCATAAGAATTTACTTTACGTGACTTGGATAATGCCTAGAAAACTGCTCTGTCAGTTAACAGTGTTATGCTTACAGGTTGTAGAGCCATCCACATTGGTAAGGAAATGAGCTGCTGCACCTGACCTCTGATCAAATCCACTTCCTGTTAGAAAGTTACAGATGAAAAAAATTTTTAAAACATTCTTATGTTTTCTGATATGCCTGTCTTACAAAATACATCAATTTACATCACCATCTGACAAAAATATTTATATGGTTCTATTAGATTTCACAATTTCCTAACAGGAAACTGCACTACAGACTAACACCTTTGTGTTTTAGGTTCTTTTCATAGAGTCTGTCAGTTCTTAATACTTCACCAGGGGTCCCATCCATGCAAGTATTTTTAGCACAAAAGCTGCTGAGAACTGATGTTCCTTCTTCAGTCATTTCTTATTCTTGAACTCAGCTTTCCTACCATGCTTTCTCTTCTTGTTTTTAATCTATTCTTTCTCTCTCATAGCCCTTAATTTATCAAGTTTCTCTCACTTTTTCTACACTCTTCCCATTCTCTGAAACAAATAAGTTTCTCCATGTCAGTTCAAATGTGCTCTCCCCAGTTCTGCCTGTGATTTGGATCCACAAAGGTTTCCTTCTTTCCTGAACTAATGAAAAATTTCAATTAACATCTTAAGTATACTTGTCTTCATGGACAAATACTCCATTCTCAGCATTCTGAAACTTCAAACTTCAGTGCTCTTCCCCTAAAACACTACTGTGATTATTCCAATCTGCCTTTCACAGAGAAGGACAGCTTCTAATAAGTGTGCTTTTACAGGCACATTTCCACCGGCTTCCCTACCTTGTTGTATTAGAAATGTGCTCCACGAGAACGATTCTGTAGTCACTATCAAACTATTTAAAATGAAGATGCATTGTACCATGGCCACTACAGAAAAACACTATCTCAATAAACTATACACATAAAGCTCAAGATGATTACTGGCTCCCATAATCACTCGTAATCCCAAAATCAAGTAATACACTTTCTAAGTTGTTTTGTCTGAAAGATAATTTTTTTATTTGTGCTGACCCAATAATACATCCCATGTGCAATGTAAGTAAGAAAAAGCCCAATAGCAAGAGAGGGTAGAGAGCACTGCATCATATAACAGGTAATTGTAAATTATTGTTCCTGCTTGCTATTTAGGATCTTTAACTCTGTTTTAACTATAGATTGAGAACACAAATTGGTCCAATGCTTTCTTAAAACTAACTCAGGAGAACTGCAGATAAAAATTGTATTTAAACCTGGTTTCAAAAGTGATAAAAGCCCCACCATGTTTCTCAATAGGTAATGGAAATAATTTTTGTGCTATTTCCTAGGCAGACTAAAAAGAGCACAGTAGTAACTAATCTGCTTTTAAATGTAAAGCACCTTTTCAAACATAAATACATAAATTTTAAAGTATCATTTTTAATATGAAACAAATTTTAATACAATACAAAAATGTATATTAAATCCTGTCTTTAAATTGTCTAACTGCCAATCCTCCAGTTTCAAGTCTCATCTATGACCTTGAGTCAGAGAACAGCAAATGTGATGAGAAAGCTAAAGCAAGAGTCAAAACAGAGTTAAAGCCCTCCAGTACTGTCTTTTCCTTAAATTGGAATTTTGCTTCATCTGCCTTGTAAGAAGAAATTGCTCAAACTAAACTGCTATGAACACAGAACAGCATAAACACACTGGAAATATTACAGCTGCTTTTAACATACCAAACTATTGAAGCAGTGATCAAGGAAAAGCAGCAGGACTGTCTGTTCATGCAGAGAGTACTCACTCTCATTTTCAACCAGCGATGCCTCCAGTATGCATTTGAAAAAGAAAGGAAAGTGTTCTGGCCTTTTTTTGAATGTCTAGGAATAGAAGAGGAAGGTAATTTTGAGTCAGGTTGATACAAATAATTTCAATCTTCATTTACATAACATAGCTTAAGTTCTCTAAATCCATTTAAATCTATAAAAGAAGGGATTACTTTTTCTCATTTTCATTTATTTTGACCAGGCAGCACAAGCAAAACAGACTAATGATATCATCCTGACAAGGGATCCTCCCCTTATACCTTCTGCATAGTCTAACACGTGATGCGCAGGACAAACTGACCAAGAAGCACGAGTGAAATCTTGTGAGAATGTTCAACAAGTGACTGCACAGAAGTACTGTAAAATGTCCCAGGCAGAAGATAAGCGGTAGGTTTTGGCCAAAACTATGGCAGCTCTAGGTGATCTGCAAAAAGTGAACCAGTAAAAGCCACCAGAGATTAATTATAGTCCTGGAACTTCCATTCAGCTACCTCAGCAGGAAAAAGATAAACTAAATAATCACCAAGATAAAACAGTTCCTTTACAAGGGCAGTCATGTACCAAAACCAAATTTAACTAAGCTGCACGGAACATAACGTGCACCTGTCATTTTGTATCTAGTACAGATGACAGAAGAAAAGCACATACGAGTAAGTTATTAATCCTTTGTGCTTTGCCAGCACTCAAGTAATGGCACACGTATTGAAGTAAGTGTGCTTCTGAAATAATGCCTGCATACAATGTACAACTAGGCCCATGGTGCTGAGGCAGCCTGTGAAACCTGGATTGTTTGTAGAAACATCAAGTAATTTCTAAACCTATTCCTACAAAAAAAAAAAACCCCAAACAAAAAAATCAACCAAACAATATACACAAAAGAAGAGGAAGACATTATTTTAGTATAAAGCAAAAAAGGTAGAAAACTATGTTCCCATGCTTTAAGCAAAATATTATTGGGTATTACGTTAGACTTCCAGTGGTGCCCTTTTATATGTACAGATACATAAATCCTTTTTTTCTTTCAATATCAGAGCAAGGACTTCTCTGTAAATACCCAACTTCTGTCCAATGCCAAAAAAAGCAAATGCTGGTGATAATGTTCAGCATCTCAGAGCACAACCAAGGACTTCCACACCAGAAGGAATCAAGAAATTTTTCACCTGTCCATTCCTTTCTCCAAAAAAGAACACGAAGTTTAAAACACCATATGAGATATTCCAGCTGAGGCACCGTTTCCTTTTAACACTACAAGCTCTTCTACCTCCTGTCACTGTAAGTGAGCACACTGTAAAAGCTGCAACTTGCAGATCAAAGTCAATTCTAGCTGCAATTGAATCAGTTACCTCCCACGCAGGGACATTCTCTCTGAACTTCTCATTCACCATACAGCAGATTGACATTAAATATGCCTTACTGGACACCTCTGGAGAATAATTCATCCATAGGTAATTTTCAAGGTACTGACTGTGAAGAGATAAAGAGTATTTCATTAGTTGCAGCCACCCACATAATCTGTCACTCATTTAAAAGAGCAGTTATCCACAAGGTTTTATTTTTTTTCTCCTTCTCCTGAAAGCCATCTTCATAGTTTGTGAGTAGTTCCTCAAGTTACCTCTCCTCTAGGTCACTGAAGCAAAACTTGTTAGACTAAGTAACTGCTACAAGAGGCAAGTGAGTTTTTTATCAGGAAGACAAATTCACCAGCAGGTTTTCAAGTGCAAGAAGCAGCCACAGGTCCATATCATCTCGTAACACAAATTCATGTTGATTTTCCAAAAGAATAAAAAAGAAAAAATTTCAGTTGTCTAAAGAATGTCATATTCAGCATTTCCAAGCATAAGATGCAAAGGAAAACTACTGTAAAACTGTATCTGTATTACTAAATAACCTTTCTTGTGAAAATTTAGGAATCATCTAGACATCATCTTTCATGCTTCTAATCATATAAAGGCAATAAAAACAGTGCATACTGTGCAATTAAAATAAAGCTTTGAATATTAAGGGAGTGGTTAAATGTTTTCAAGGTGAAAAAGATTGCTGCACACTGGAACATTGCAGCTTCCTTGCAATGAGCATTTCTTCTTCTTTAGTATTGTCCATTACTCACAGATGAAACTCTTAATACTAGATCTTAAGAGATGAGAGGCTATTTGGACTGTTTCTCTCCTTTAATTTCCTGTGCAAGACAGCTACATCTGAGCAGGCAATCCCTAAATCCAGTCTCGCACCCTGTGCTATTTTATCAACTGCCACCAGAAAGTTTTGTTTCCTCCTAAACAAGCTGCTCATCCATTCCTTCCTCTCAATGCCTGCTCTAACACTCATTCAGACCCTCATGAGACAGCTCAGTTTTACCTATTTATTTTTTCCAGCTAACTCTTGTGTGTGTACAGTAAGGTAATTCAATAGTTTCAGAAAAGGCAAGTGCCAGAGATGGTGGTGCTTGGATTTGGCAATGGAAGAGGAAACATTCCCCAAAAACCCACAGAACTCCACAGAACATTTCACCTAGAATTCTAGTAGACTTTAATATGTTTTAATAAAAATACTATGATTCCCCAAGTGAGATAAACATTCATGAGCAAGAATGAAGGACAGGAAAATCTCACAAAGGTAAACACAGAAGAGCTTAACAGACAAAGTGGGGAAAGGGTAGGGAACAGCAAAGAAAGGAGAGAAAATTAGTTACAGGACAAATGGCAGCAGATGTGGCTATAGACCAGAAAGTACTAGAGTTACATGAGAGGCTGATGACATTAAGAATCTTCACAGAAAGGACAGAAACCTCTAACTCTGTGCTACTGCTGACATATAAATTCCAGAAGTCCATTGCATGCCACTGTTAGCGTCAAACCCTAAACCATAATTTACATTTTCTCTTCTGCACCTTTTCTAATTGAGAAGCAGAAAACCAAGGGAAGTTTGTCCTTTTGTAGTTACTGGTACTAACTTATGGACTTGAGCCTTTTTGAAACAAAGAATCTACCTCAAGCAAAAAACATCTCATTGTATTTGTTCTTCAGGTTTGAGAGATAAAACGGCCAAACAGAACATAAAATACCGTGTTTTTAAATACGTGCATATTGCAAATACTTATTTACATCATTTCAGACATACTCTAAAAGTTCTTCCAGGAAAGCCTGTAGTTGTAAACTGTTTAAACAGATTTCCATTTCTTTTCAAGACAAGAAAATGTTAACGACGCTGCTGCAGCACAGTTCATTTTTAGACTCATAGTAAGAGACTTAATCCAAAAACTTCTCTGATTTCAGTGAGTTCTGATCTAAGGCTTAATGGCACATTCCAAATTACAGACCCAAGTTCATCACTTCTTTCATTCATACTCTCTTTCTCAGTGCTCCACTTAGACTAGAAATTGAGAATCATAAAACAAGACACTCTGAGACGTAACTTACATTTATGGAATTATTTCCTCTTTAAGTGAAGCTCTCCTCACTTAATTTTCCTCAGTACACAATTCAAGGCCTTATGAAGTATGAATGAGTACACTACCTTCAAACTGTCTTACTGCCCTGCATTTGCTTCTCATCTTTACAGATTCCTATGAACAAGTAACTCCAAATTCCCCTCCCATCAGCTTACCTGAATTCAAGAAGCATTATCTTTCTAATCGCAAACCTAAAAAGGAAAAAGTAATCAATTAACACAGGAAAGAAAGCCTCCCACACACAGCTGCATGGAAAATAGCTATATTTTCCCCTATTTCATTACATAAGGAAACTTGTAGAAACACTCAGGAATTGCTTCTGTCCTGACATTTCCATGCAATAGCAATTGAATGTAGAAGCAACTGCTCTAACACTGTGGAAGCTAAGGCTCATAGATGTTCATTAAGCAATTAAATTCACATTTTAAAGAAATTCATGTAGGTCTTTTAAATATGAAGACACCACTTCCAATAGCCTTGAAGATACAAACTGCTAGAAGCTGAGTGTCTCCTGGAAAACTACTACTTAATCTGTTCATAATGGTATTTTTTCTGACTGACTCAAAAAAGAAGTTTGCTTTGATTCTGTATGACAAATTCTTAATTGCCTTCATACAGAGAATTCTCTGCAGCCCTTGATCTTCCCCAAAAAGCTCCAGCTACAGTTACAACTCTTTTCTGTGCACAAAGGTGCAGAATGCAGTGCATCTTGGATTCACCTCCCCCATCTAACAGTACAATTCAATTCATTGAAACTAGGCTTTCCCTTCATGAACCTGGTAACAGCAACCAGAACAGAGAAGGAAGCTAGAGGCAGTGCACTCCTCAAAAGTTTTTTTTTTCTTTGCATTCCTTAGTGACAAAAGAAGGGATCAGCCTTCTATAACCACCATGACAAAACCAACATAAAAGACAACAGACTACCAGGTAAAGGGACTGAAAAATACCAAGTCCAACCATCATGTTTAAGGTTTAATGTGTTTAGGAATTCTCTTGTTACCACATTCAGACTTTGAAATACCATAATGATTAAATTACTTAAATGCACTTGAGTAATTTTCATCTGCTTTCAACATATAGATGAGTTCTAAAGCATTCTATCAAACATTAGAAACAACTCCAATATGGATAATGTTGGAATGGTGGTAAATAAGAGAAAGGAACTGGTGTACTTACTTTGACCTGACAATTTCTTTTGTATATACATCTTCAATGACCTAAGCAAAAAAATTATAGGAGAATTTCATACACCCGCTAAAGTGACTCAAAATGCATTAAGACATCTTATCTGAGTTAGTTACTCTCTGCTTACTGCTATTTAAATAATTTTAACAAGTTTTTCCAACAAAATTGAAAGAATCTTCACTATCAGTTGCAATAGGCACTCTATGACATCACATGACATAAAGATGTAGTTCAGCTGTTTATGTACATCCTAGTTCTAACAATCACAGACAAATTCAATTACAAATACTACAAAAAGACTGAGTAAAGGGAGGCTAAACAGGGAGATTCAGGCAAACATCCACAAGGAAAGAAACTCAACACTTAAGTACCCTGCAGTACACAAAACCAAACACACCATGCCAAATTTTAAACATTCAAAATGCACATATCCACCAGAATGGCAATAAAGTTGTCTGATGAAAGTCACCAAAGAAGCTTTTAGAAAGAACACAGTTCAGTAATACCTGCAACTTTCATCCTTGTTTGATTTCTAAAAGTAGAACCCTGTCAAGCATCTTTTAACCTCAAAGGAGATGCTCAAGTCTTTTGCCCTTGTAAATTCTTGGCCAAAATAAACTGGACAAACAGCATACAAAATAACTGCATGCTATAGCACACCTTCCTGATAGTGCGTGCCTACATTTATAAACTACAAATACATAATAAATTACAGTGTCTCAAGCAACTGTTGACCTTCCAAGCAGTCTCCTATACTCTCATATAAAATAAGCAACACTGGACATTGGAACATCAGGGAACAGTTGATTCTCATTCTTTTACATCCCAACAAAATTTCAGTAGAACCAATTACCTTTACATCAAAAGACAATGTTTTCTTCACATGTGGAGCCCAGTATTTATTTGCTAACTGCACAAGGAAAAAAAAAAAAAGAAAAAAGAAAGGTTAAATACATACATTTTCATGTTAATGATACAATATCTCTACAGCACATTTTATCCCCAAACTTTATTTTACTAGTATCTTGCTTAATTTCACCTTATGCTAACTACAAGTAACAAAATTATGTTTTCTAACAGCTATGCTTATCAACCATTTAAGGCTTTTATGCCTAAACCTCTTTCAACAGAAATGTGATTATCTGGAAAAAATTCAGATGCATAGATTGCATATAACAAACATTTTCTATTCTTAAGTTACATCTAACAAATCCATCAAAAATAAACCATCTTTCAGGAACTGCAAATTCCAAATGGCAAGTGATTATGCTTCTTTGAGAAATCTGACAAGTAACTACAGGCTATATATGAAAGTGTAGCAGTTTAAGGCTCTTTGCTGTAGCCATCTCTTCACCAAAACTCCTGAGCAATGATGACAAGCGCTTCCTCTGCAACTTTATTCAAGCTTCTTTATGCTCTAGAAAGGGAAGGAAAACAGATTTCCAAGGGGGGAAAAAAAAACAAAACGGAAAAAAAGACGACTTGTAGAAAATCACTTAAAACTTTCAGCAACATGGAACTCGCGGTAGCTTTTCACGTTAAAACATGCCTCCTAGCAGTGCACAGTGTATTGCACTGATGCGTTTTGTAGCGCTGCTTTGTTGATCTCGCTTTGTAAAAGCGCGGGGGGGGGGGGGCGGGACACCCTCTCGTACATGACAGAGGCGTACATCTCTCTTCAATTACGATCAAACAAGACCCCTTCCCCATCACCCACGGCCTACAAAGGCTATTTAAACCCCGAGGCGGCCGGAATAGCCCTTCGAGCCCCGGCTGCGGCCCCGGGAGAGGCGGCCCGGGGGCCCCGCCAGCCCTACCTGTGTCACGTACTCCGCGTTGATCTGCGACACGGTGGGTGCCACGATCTTCTTCGGCGGGGCCGAGGACGCCGCCGTGGCCGCCGCCATGGTGCCGCCGCTGGAGCCGCCCGGCACAGGCCGCTGTCCCCCGGCGCTCCAGCCCGGCACAGGCCGAGGGAGGGATCTCCGGGCCGGGAGCAGCGGAGCCGGGAGCGCTTCCGGGGCCGGGAGAGCCGGAGCGGCCGCGGGGCGGGCGGGCGGCGGCCGCGCCATCTGCTGCTCCCTCCGTGCCGCTGCAGCGCCCTCCCCACAGCGCCGCTGCCGCCGGCGGGACTTGAGGAGTCAAGGGACTGAAAGGCTGAGGGAAGAGGTGACGGAGGCTGTCAGCGCAGAGGTTCCTGCCACACTCAGCCTTCCAACGCCCAGTAAATCCGCTTAGGAAGACTCCTGTTTTATGTATCACTTAGGGTAGAGCTTTCTGTCCATCTAACGTGGAAAAAACCACGCTCTCTGTAACATCAAACAGTTGCCACCGAGACCCGAGCGTGGGTGAGTGCTCTGTCCGATCCACAGGCCCGTAATTAAGGCCATTTACTTAAGAGTTGGACTAGATGATCCTTATGGGTTGCTTCCAACTCAGAATACTCTGTGAATCTCTTGAAATGTGTGGAGGAAAGGCAAAGGTACAATGGAAAAATTGTATGCTCAAGGAAGTCAACAGTTTGGCAATGCTTTAGAATGGTTTGCAATTAACTTTCTATTTGGTAAACAGGTTAATTAAGGAGGAAATTAACAGACTCCCTGGGGAAGTTACTGTGCTTTGTTTCTGGGCTTATTATCCAGCACCTGCCACTTGAGTACTTTAAACTTCCAGGCAGGTCCCATTGAAGTCTGTTTGAAGATGACCTCCTTTGTTTTGATATCAAGGTGATCTCCATTTCATTTCTTCAAGCAGAGGTTAAACTAAATATTCTTTTTGAAGTTGAATTAGAATGTACAATGGGAATGGGAAAAGTAATGACAGTACCTTGAATAGGATCAGACAATGGCTGCATTCAAATAAATACGCCTATTACATGCCTTTACTTTAGAAGATCCAGAAAGATGAAACCAGTAAAATGAAAAAGTTACAAAAGTACCAGTAGCAAATTTTGTAAATAAAAAGGATTGAAATTGAAGCCATAAAATAGTGATTAAAAAAGGACAAAGGAATGTAAGTTCATTACCTATAAATATAGGCGGAAAATAGGAAAGCTGCTGAAACGGGCTTTCAGATGGAAGCCAGAAGTTTGATTTGTGTTACGATGGGACGATTAGGAGAGGCAAATGCAAATTTTTTGTAAAAAAATTTGGAAGTTTTCTAGAACAGCCTTGCAAGGCTAACCTAAAACCTTCTGCTTATGATGCATCAACAGGCCTGTGTCAAAACCCACAAATTTCCATATGTTATCAAAGCTATGAAACCTCAAGGAAGACTCCCCATTAGCTAACTTTTGGCATTTGTGTGTCCCAGTGAGGAGGTCAGTTGTCTTAAATCTCACTATGGTCAATGTGGCAACAGAGGTCCTTGCAAAGGGCAAATCAGAACTAATCTAAGCGCTCTCATTCTCTGAAGGAGTTTCTGATACCAGAAACTAATATTAGATGCCTAATGTTAGGCAATATGATCACATCCCTCAGTGAAAATGTCAAATAAAGTGATAAAGATCCCCTTCCTATAAATAATATATTAATTTTTTCTCTGTACAGGGTATTGTTTATTTAGAGAGTGCTGGGACAGTAGGACTACAAATGAGTAGCAAAAGTATAAATCAGTGTTTTGGAAAAATACATTGCTTTCATCCTCAAGAGAAGGGGAACCTTTAAAGAATTGTGGTGAGACCAAGCATAATGACACCCAGTGTTGTACCTTTGTCGCCATCTGTGAATCTCACCCCAGCTCACAACTGTCTATTAAGACTGGTCTCTTGAATGCCTACATGATCAGTTTCCCCCAGGGTGGAGGCACATCTGACACTTTCCACTCCAAACTCCTTTGTAATTGAGGAGAAATAAAACCCTGTACCCCGTCATCCCGGCAGCCTTCTCTGAAGTTCTCCATCTTTCTATACTCATTGGTTTAACATGTCAAGAAAATCAAATATTCCTTTCAAAAACCTGTTAATTCATTCATGAAGACATGTATTATTTAAAAGCCACATATTTGAGTAGATGCAGTTTTCAAGACTATTATTCATTTCTAGGCTGCATACAGTCCTGGTCAATTTATATTCTATGCTGCTTTCTTGCTTAATTAGTTCCTCTTGTTTTGGATGCTTTCCCTTCTGCATTGTTGTAACCAGGAAAAATATGCTTTTCTCCTTTTCTTTGTAAACTGTGTAAGCCAAGGTCATCAGTAAGCTGGCCATTGCTTTTATTTCAATTATACTCTCCTGAGCCCAGTTCCACTAGAACAGGAAGTAAGTACCTAGTGATAATCAGCAGGGGTTGATTCTATGTTCTCTATTTTCTACCTTTTAGATTATTTCTGTGTAGAGTCACAGAAAATATTAATTCCTAGAAATGAAAACTCCAGACAATTCATAAAGATTTCCAACATTGATTGATTTTGTTTGTCACTGTTTTAGGATCATCAGTGAGACATGACCAGTGAAAACTAGGTTCAGCAGTGCCATACTTATAATAAAAAAATTTTGACTGCTCACTTTTGACTGCTTCTCTTTCACACAGAGATTTAGCCTTCAGCTTTTTAGACATAAATAACCCCTGCACTGAGATGCAGACTCTGTATGGATATCATCTTGCACCTTTGTAAACTCTGGTGGGAAAGTTTTGTTCCAAAGCAGGTAAAAAATACCAGCACTGAACTCAGGGTGCAAAATGGCATTATCTTACCCATGCTAGTCATCAAATTCTTCCAAAATTATGAAAAGGCATCTTGTCTGTTGGACAACTGACTTTTCTCCTCCAAGCAAGCATTGTGCTGGGACAGATGTTTCCCCATGTGCCTCAGCCTGGTCGCTGCAGTGACTATTCCTGGCTCTTTGATCTGGGGTGTTAGGGTGGCTCTACTGTCACCTGTCCTGTTGGCCAGGGGAGCAGAACAAACGTTCCCCTGACATAAGATGGAATTGAAGATATCAAAACCTGCTTTCCAGGGTGGAGACTCTGTTCCCTCATAGCTGAGGGCATGCTAACACTACTCTCATAAAACAGAAAAGCAGCTCACTGACAGACAGCATTGTACTGCCCCATGCCCTCCCATCCAGGGGTTGTTTTACTGCTGCTCCATCTGTACAATTTATAGCTAGACATAAGTTCCAGTGCATGACCAATGCTGTTGAGTCTTTGGCCTCAATTGCTTCTTGATAGAGACACTGGGCCCTGAGAAATAAGAGACACTTCTTCCTTCCCAAATCATTGACTGTGTCTGTACTTCCCCTTTCAACAGTAGTTTTTTCTCCTTTGTGCATGTACTGGATACCCTTAGTGTTTCTTGGCCCTTGCATTACATAACTTAGAGGCCAAGGGAAATCTACATTCCTTTTTCCAAAGCGAGCCATGATTGTTCTGACAGCCATGTTCTGTATGCAGAAAGTCAAAGCCAGCTAAGTTTTGATGGCTGAAATGTGCTTTCTTTGTGCGCAACTTACACATATTGAGGTGGTTCAGGTGGTTTTTAATAGAACTATACTTCTCAGGATAGCGGTCAAAATATCTGGGGTGCATCTCACTGCTGTATGGCAATGTTTTACCTGGCCTAATATCATTGCATTATACTACATGTGCACCCTTAGCTTCGGGGAAGTACCTACCTGCACACTGCACACCTTAATGTAAGGCAGACGAATCTCAGCCTGAGTGACACTAAGCCATATGTTGGGTAGGCTTTCTGTGAAGCAAGCCTGTAAAGCTTTGGAGAACACATCACTTTAAAATCAGCTTTTGTCTTAGTTTATTAACTTCTGCACATACACATGCGATTTTTCAAGAGGCATCCCTCTGAAAAGCTTTGAAACCGAAATCTCCACGTATGCGAATTACAAGTGTCATCAGGTATATATACCAACTTGCACACACAGGTTTTCTTCTAACCAAAGGAAGAAAGTGACTATGAATATGCAATATTTTGAAATATTTCTTGCAAAGTTACATGAAATACGTTTTTGAAAGGGATGAGGGGATGAATGCCATATAAATAGAATAATATGTACATTAAGCAAAGAAGATCTGAAATCTCCGTGTCTCTTACCCGTTGAAATTATAGAAGAAATATATTGATTTAAACCCACTTTCAGGTAAATAAAATTTGGAAAAGGTTCTCAAAAAAGATTAGAGCAATCCTCTAACATGTAAAAAGCTTAGGCACAATGACAGGGGGATATTGCTGTGGTTATAACTCATCCTTCATAGCAGTTAATATTCATATAAACTAAATGTTCAGTCTGTTCATTACAGCTTTAATTCAATCATGTCACGTTGGTTTTACTGTTTTGTTTATGTGCATTCTTCTAGTCCAAGACTTTTGTCACTGTGTTCATCTCATTAAATATGTGTACTTCCACTCAGTAAATATGGGTACTTTCAAAAATGATGCCTTGGTTTAGTAACAGATGCTTCTTAAAATATTTAGAATTTTAAAGTGTAAAGAAGCCATCAGTAGCATTCTGATTTGTGTGTAAATATTTATTTAGCACACATTCTGGCCAATGTACTGCCCTTGATTTTTGTGCAAAAGTTACAGTAACTTCAGTGGATATTCTGAGCTCATGACTAGAGGAAAATATGGTTAATTCAGCAACCCAGCTGCTTTTATATCCCAGAATAGCAAGCAGTGCCTCTAGTGAAGGAGATGGTGAAATAGGAGACTTTGTGTCATTCTTAGCTTTCTGTTGCTGGGCTCACATTTGGGTAACGGCTCAAGTTAGACCAAACTCTGGACTATTCTAATTCTCTTCAGAGACTTTTAGCTAGGTTTCTGCCAGCTGAGGCAGAACAGTGATAAGAAGTTGAGACCAGTGGTCAGAAAGGCTCTAGCAATATTTGCTAAAAGTCCCGTGAGAGGCTTTTATGTGATGAAGTTTCTATGTGGAAAAAATGAATATGAAATAAATCTGTTTCATGGAGGAATTTCATCACTGAAATGATATTTTAAGGCAAATAATTTCCTTTCTGCAAGTGTTGGCATGAGAAGTGCTATAGAAATTTAGGTCTATTGCAGCATCATTGTAAAAGTACATTTTTGATCACATCTCTTTTCTCACAATAAAGAAAAAAAATACAGATTGCAGACGAAACTGTAATGTATCTAATATGCAGCAATAAACTCAATCAAGTCAGGAATTCTAAGATGCTGAGAGCTAGCTCCAGTCTCCTAAAGCTTTCATCCTTGCTTTTCTCTAGATTTTCTAGGTTTTTGCTAGACATTTCCATTAGCATGTCAGGGTTTTAAAGGAGTATAAAATGGCAATAAAACAGAACACCTACTAAAACCAGCAACTTCACATCAGTGTAATACCAAAAAATAATGTTTTGACTTTTAATAATTCCTTTTACTGAAAAAACCCTTCTACTGTAATATAAATGACAATATTACTCAACAAATCACTTTAGCTTATTAGCAAACAGACATTTTTCTTCTGCTAATTGCATTAGCATCAGACACATTATTCAATATCAGAGGGAATTCCTCTGGAGCTATTCTCACCACCCAAGTACCTGCTATTTTTTAGACCCAAAGTATAAAATACAAGATCTAGTACACTACAGCAAACAAGGTTTCCAAGATACTAATCCAAGGTTGCTCTCAGTGTCATGAAAAAATCTTAACATGTTTTAATCTTAAAAATTATCCTCCAATTGGCTGCTACACTTGAGGTGTCTAGATAGTTAAGCAGATTTCTACTTCATTTAGTAGGACTGTATTGTCACTAACAGGAATCTCTCTACTTTGTTTTCAGGATCATCTTAGAAGAAAATAATAGAAATTGAGGAAATCATCTGATTTTCTGTCGTTCAGCAAGCTACTTCTGTAAACACATACTAGGGATTAAAACTCAAAAAAATGCACAGATAAAATAATGCCACTTTGCATCCAGACAGTGTTCTTCTTTATGCCAATAGGATTTGAGTGCAGTGCATTAGCAGTACAAAGGGGAGACACCATGCATTGCTGGCTTCTTTAGTTTAGGAACAGTCTTTTACTATTTTACATAGCAGTGGCCACATAATTCTGTTTCCCCTTCTTCACTATGTCAGCAAGGTACATTCCAATGCCACAGGCAAAGCTGGACAGTCACCATATCCATGTGTTCTTAGTACCCTACACACCCAAATGACTTCGAGTGGAGAATGACAGGCCACGGTCTACATCATCTCCAGTCAGCTTCTCACATCTTCCTGCACTCACATCCTCAGGCACTACTTCACATGCCACGACAGCACATGAGCAACAACCAGCTCCATGACTCTTGGACTAGAAGTCACAGATGGGGTTTCACAGATCCATACCAACTGGCACCAGGGACACTGGAAGGACTCCAGTGAAGAGGAAAAATTTCAGCCACATATCCAATCATGTCAAGTGTGTAACAGTCAAGCCACACATTAGGATATCATGGGAGCAGTTAGGAACTGGAATGGCAGAGAACAGAAGTAAAACAGCATTCAGAGACCCACGATAACTCAGCATAGACATAATGACACTTTCATGTTAAAACAATAGTTTGTGAACAAGGAGATATCAATTAATTTATGAGTGATTTTGCTGTCATAAGACTGATTTCTCCTTCACTTGCATGGACTTTGAAGATTCACTTTTTTAACAGATGCTAAAAAAACATGCCGTTTAAAAGCTTCTTGACAGAACTAGTCATTATATGAAGAAATACAACTTATTTTCTTAACCTGGAGAAAGAACATTATGGGAGAGCACAGAAAAGTCACTTCTGTAATTTCAATTTTCCTTATGATAACTGCCTCTCAGACACATCTCATCCACAGCCATCAGACCATAAAACCAGGCTATTAAGTTAAAACTTACACTTTAAAGATCCACAAAACCTTGTGCTAGGAATATGAACCATTACCACTTTAGTTATTTAGGAGGTCTGGGAATTTTCAACATCATTACAAGATGGACTGAATCCATAGTCTTTATTGATTTAAGAGTCATCCAACTGTACTTAGGTAAGTGTTGCTTAAATGAGCTACTATTGAGAGATTATGACTTTCGGAGTTTTACATTTATACTAGGAGGCAGCCAGGAAAACTAAACATTAGATCCAGCATCTCAGTTTGAAGCCTAAGGTGTCATTAACTCCAATTAAGTTTCTTTTTTCTCTCTCCCATTTGCCTCACTAATTTTTCTTGTTGGCTCTGGGTGTGTGAGAGCAGACCACAGCTGAGTGAGAAACCCAGCATACAGTGAAGAGTAGTTACAGTGATTAAACAGTTTTTCTGTGGTTTATTATTGCTTTTTTTCCCTTCTGAATTTTTCTGTGGCCATATATAGGAATATTTATATATGTATGTTTTGACTTTCTGCAAACCTTGTGCGGGGGTACAGCTGTCACCCACACACACCTCAGGCCACACTATGATCTCAGAAATACTCCTCGGGCCTCAGCCTTGGCGAGCAGCACAGGGGCTGAGCTCCTCTTGAGCTTATCAGAAACACTGTCTCTTCCCAGGAACTTACGTTGTCTAACAAGCTCCTGTTTTTTTAATGAACAGCCTTGGAACCTTATTTTTCTTGCCTGCATAGCAATGCAAGTGGAACAATTTTTTTGTTACCAAACTTTCAAAGAAAGTTACTGAGCTGAATTGCATCCAGGATGGAAAATAACTATGACTGAAGTCAACTCTCTAGCAACCCTATAAACAGCAGTCCTAAGTAAGACCCTTGGAGCTCTCCTGAACCACAGTGGGCTTCAACCAGCACTCGCCCTGGGAGTGGGATGGCTCTCAGCTGCTGAGCTCTCAGGCTTGCTATACTCTGAGGACTGTGCTGCACACTGCTTGCTCCCAGAGCCTGGGCTGATACCCCCACTCCTCAAGGCTCAGCTCTTTGCCCATTGAGAAGATGCAGTGGCATCTGACGTGAGAACTTCACTGAACTTCAAGGAAGTTTTTCACCAGTATGTACCTTGAACATACTCCTTTAGGTCTCTGTGTGTGTGAGTGTGAATATACTACAGCAAATACACTATGAATGCTGCTCTTGGATTCTTAAGTATGTTAAATTTATGAGTTACTGTAGTGCTATATAAATTCTATAGAATCTTTGGTAAATTGTTTAAATTAAGTGCTGCTAAGTGCTGTTACTTTAGGCCTAAACTGTTGGTCAAATCTGGGGCTAAGCTTGGCAAGGGTCTCTCCTCTGAACCTTGTGACTCAGTTGGAGGGTCCCCCTCATTTCTTTTATCCTTACCCTTTCCCACCCTTACCCCTTTTCCATCACCAGCCTCCCCAGAGGTCATTTTAGGTTGATTTTAGTTATAGATTGATGTATTTTAGATTTTAGTTTGATTTTTGTCTGTGTGCTTTAACCATCTAATAAGTAGTAGAGTGAATGTTGCCAACAGACTTGGCTGTGCTTTCACTTTTACATTAAACCTGCTTTTGACAATACCTTTGCCAGTGATTCTTTGAGCCACCTAAAACACTCATTTGTGACACGCTGCAATGATAGTGCAGCACAAATATTTTAAAGGTATCCATAGCCACATCTTCTAGACAGAAAATGGATGATGTGATCAGTTAGTACTGCAGTTGCATAATTTGTCCTCAAAAAAATCCCTTTTACCTTTTTCTGCTTGTTTTAAAATATTTGACCCTTCTTCTATTCCACATAGAACAACCTCAGTGCTAAACCCGTGCTATTGGAGAAGTTCTCCTCAGCAGGAGCTCATTGTTAACACAAGAGGACCCACTGCTTTCCTCTGCAGAATATGCTTTGGTTCTGCACAGTCTCAAAAAACCCCACTACTTCAGTACTCTCAGATTATAAGTATTAGCCATCAGTTCATTCTAACAAAACCACAGGCAATGTTTCTGCCACCAAAGATACTTAAAAGATTGATGGCTTGAACTTGCCTTGAAGCATTATGGAAAATCACTGACATACTAACGAACAACAAAAAATGTTATTGTGAATACAGAGAAAACTGTTCTAACTCAAATTCTCAAAGATACTTGAAGAATTTTACAGTTAACTGCAAGACACAGGATTTCAACCTCAGGTTTTTTTCTCTCCTGACTCTTAGAAACCATTTAACCCCTTTCTAGCTAGCTTATGTAATAGTTCCCCTAAAATCATGAATTTATACTGACACAAAACTTTTTATGATGGGATGGAGAACCAGATAGACATTGTGGCTCTGAAATCCAAGCCCAAAGACTTCATTACTTTCCAAATTAATCAGACAGTAACACTTCCTGCAAATGTCTATTCATCCCTCAAAAATATCTTTTTGTATTACATTCCCTTCATTTTACTAAAATTGGTATTTTCAAAACATGAACATTTTGTTCTCTAAACAAAACTTCTCATTGCATTTTTAAATTACTAACTCCTTAAGAAAGATGTTATTATCTTTAAACATATTTATATTTTATAACAAAATCTGAAACCAAACCTATTGTTCTAACATTTAAAGTTAGTTATTTTGATTCACAGTCTTTTCTACATAATGGATGTTATGTAGTTTCAAAACTCTGGTTTTCACATAAAACACACAATGAAAGTACAATATAAATAAAATAGTTTATTACAGGTATTTAAAAAGAGCTCTACAATATGCTTTCAAAACATTTTATACAGCATTTTGTCTTTCAATATGAAACAATCCACATAGGGAGAAAAAAATCTCAATATATAACTAAAGTCATTATTAATGTACTGAATTTGTCTGTCATACAAAAAGCATAGTAACTACAGACTTGTTTCCAAGTATTTTTGCTGGTTTTATTCTTGCTGAAAATGGAAGAGAATAACATGTATGAAAATAATTTTGCCCTTCACTTCATATTCACCAAGTACTACAAAGTTCATGCCACTTCAAAAATAAAAAAAATCAACCCCCATTTTACTTAAATAAATATGGATCTATTTAAATACTGAAAACAATGTCATGTATCTTACAGATATGTTAATTTAGAAATAAGATTAAGAACTTCCGTTTCAGCTATTCAAAAGTTGCATAACAAAGGAAGTATCCTAAAAGGTAGTTTCTTCAGAGGAAAAAAAGAAGAAACAAACTTCATTCTTGTTCATAATGTATGAAGCTGCACTGCACTTACACTTCTGGCCAGCCCCATTGGCACAATGGGCAAAACCGTCTACTTACCAGGAAGTGTAACTACAGATTCTATTAATACAAAATCAGAATTACTTAATTTCAGCTAAAAGTAATTTTCAGTCTCTTTAATGTAATGAGAACACGACTTCCTGACAAAACTGCTCATCTGAGTTATTATCACATCTTAGAGAACATTTCTTTTACTGGTTCACTATGTATGCTAGAAGGAAAGGGGACTGAACAGATAGTAAGCCCATTTGTAATGTTAATGCTAATTTCTTGTCTTCTTTTCTTACACAAAAATAGCTCAGTGAAGTATGAATTGGCCAAAAATGCTAGAGAAGGCAAGGGATTTACAAGGAAGTAGAGTTAATGAAGTGGTAACATGGATTAATTGATTATAAATCTAATATTATAGCATTGTCTCCATGTATTTTATATAAAAAGGGAAATGATCTAATTCCTCATGTATAGCTCTCCAAGCACATTACAAAGAAGTTATTTTTCCCTATCCTATAGAAAATAGAATGTTCTATAATGTCACATCAACATTCTTCTCATTAAACTTTCTCCCCTTTTTCTGCTCTCTTCTTTTTTTGTGCCTTTATCTAAAAATAACCTTTTTTTTTTTTAAGTACAGGATAAATACAGCAAGTGTCCTTTGCTTGCAACATATGGGGAGCCAGAAGAAACTAAAAGGACTTTTTCCTTATTCTCAAAATTACCTTTTTGTCTTTACTTTTCTGATAGTTATCACTGAACACAAAATACTATATGGGAAAAGGTAAAACTTTTAAACTATCTTATTCGTGGAACTCTGCAGATTGCTGCAACACTAGTGATACAATACAAATGCATATTTATAAACTAATTTAGCCAAAGCGAATGCAAAGGGTGTATTTGTGGGCTTGCTGCATTTTTAAAAAACAGCTCAACAGTAGTATCTCAAAAATTGTATCAAGTAGACAGTCCTGAAGACAGTAAATTAACTTCACCACGTCATCTCTGTAAAAGAAAATACGATCCCCTTTGGTTAATTGTTTGACCTAAGGGAAGTCTTTTATAATTACGCAACCAAAAAATTTAAAAATATGATTTCATAGGACATTATCCAGTTTTGATAAAACTAATACATTCTCTCCTTGTTCCTCAGTGGAACTAAACTTTAAGCTCTCTTTAAAGTGAGTAAGGTGGTGTCTTTTCAAATGTGGGGCCTGTCTGAATTTTCTTCCACAAACTAAACATTCAAATGGCTTCTGTCCAGCATGCATTAAGTGATGTCTTTCAAGCTTAGAAGGAGAGTTGAAAGTTTTAAAGCAGATACTGCATTGATACAATTTGTTAACAACTTCACTTTTTTCAGTACCTTCAGAAAAATCATGCCAATAGCTGTAACAGCTTTGCTCCGTTTCCAACAATTTACTGCACAAATACGGCTGTGGGTTTCTACTGCTGGTGTCAAGAGCAAAGTCCCCTGACTCGATTTCAACTTTGATTTCAGCTGCTTGGTTTGACTGAATCAGCTCAAATTCTTGGAAGCCAGATGGCTGTGAAGGTGTTTGAGAGTAACCTGAATAACCCACAGGCTGAGAAGACTTAAATTCAGTGTTATCTCCCTGATGATTGAAAAGTTTGTTCAGGTTTTCAAATTCTACCTGGAAAACGGGGCTTTTACAGGGTCTCTTTTCAGTATGGGTGAGCTGATGTCTTTTTAAGTGAGCTGACTGTCTAAATGTCTTCCCACAAACATTACAGCCAAAGGGCTTTTGTCCCGTGTGTATAAGATAATGTCTTTGAAGTTTGGATGAAGATGGAAAAATTTTTTCACATCTGTCACATTTACACACTTTGTGTCTGTTTTGTATATTTTTAGCAGAAACTGTAAAAGCACAGTGAAGTACTTCTGGTTTATCAAAGAAACTATCATTTGATGAACCATAAAAAGCATCATCTTTATTATCCAGTGAATCATCGACGTTTAACATGCTTTCACCAGGAAGCACACCTTTTAAATTACTGCCCAAGTCAGGAGGTTGTGGGTACTCTTGCCAAGATAATGGCACAGCAAACGTTCTTTTCATCTGATTACAAACTGACTTGTGCATGTCATGCCTGCTCTGGCAATCCTTGGACGGTTTAGTGGACACATGCTGATCACAACGCTGATCTCTAGGTGCAACCAGGTCAGGAGTTCTAACGTGACCTGATTTTATTTTTTTTCTGTCACCCAGAGAAAAATCTGTTGCCTTTCCTCCAGTATGCTTCAGTTTCATCAGGGTCTTATTTTTCCTGTTGACTGTGTGTCTGCATGCTGTTGTACCATTATTTGAACTTCTGCTGTCTCTTGAATAACATTTGTGCAACTTTAGAACATGCTCTGTTTCAAAACACTGCTCACATGCTGGGCACTGAAAGGGTACAATATAAATTGAGTGCACATCATGTGGGTCATTTTCCTGTGACTTGTGTGTGTCAGCATTCTCAAAACTATCCCTCTTTCCTTCCAACAGGTTGTGTGGTCTGGGATATTTAAGAGCCTTTGCTTTGCATACAATATTGTGGAAAGTCTTATTTCTGGCATGGAGCTGCTTATGCTTCATGAGTTTGCTCTGTATTTTAAATCCCTTCTGACAAAAACAGCACTGAAAAGGCCTTTCTTCTGTGTGTGTGAGCTGATGAATTTTCAAGTGTGTTGACTGTCTGAAAGATTTGCCACATGAAGAACACTTAAAAGGTTTCTGGCCAGTGTGAATAAGGAAGTGTCTTTCTAGCTTGGATCTTGATGGAAATGTCTTGTTACATGATCCACAAGTGTGAGTTTTCTTCTTTCTCCTTCTGGCACCATGTAGGTGATCTGACTTGAGACACTGATGCAGCATCCATCTCTCTTCAGTTGTAAAAGGTTTCCAGCACACAGAACAATGAAATGTGCCACAAGCAGCCCTGTCTTCCTCAGAATTCACATAGGTTTCTGCTTCCTTTGTATCACTCTCATAATTTTCATTATGAAGCTGCTGATGCTTTAAGAAAGTGATTACATTTCTGAAGTTTCTGTAACAAACAATACACTTAAAAGGCAGATTATGGGTTAACTGATGCCTCTCCAGGTGGACTAGCTGCCTAAATGTTTTATTGCATACATGACATTCAAATGGCTTTTGACCAGTATGTATGAGATAATGCCTAGCTAATTTTGACGGAGTTTCGAACTGTTTATAGCACATGTCACAAATATATGGCTTTTTCTTGGGTATCTTGACAGCTGTTACACAATGCTGAACTTTTAACATTTTTAAAGGGCAATTACACCTCGCCTACTCTTAATTTCTTCAGATAGGTATTTCAAGTGAAATTGAGTGCACACTAAGATGGAAAGCTGTAGAAGCAGCAAATTTTCTTAGGAGAGAGATTCTTAAATTCCACAGGTCCCTAAAATAAGAAAGAGAGTATTATTTAGCCTACATTAATAAATAATTGCCTAAGTTTGCCTCTTGTTTTCTACATAAGATACCAAACGTATCTAGATTAGCATACTCTTGATTTAATTTAGCTTAAAATACTTTCCTTGTAACAGAGTAATCACTAGTTATATGATACAGAAAAACTAGATTACTTTCCAGAAGAAAAACAAGTTTAAGTCATCTGTGCTATAAATGCATGTTCTTCCAAATAATACACAGTTCAGCTACATTATATTCATTAAAAAAACTTCAAGAACTTATTGTAATAAATGTCTTCCCTACAGCAGTAATTCTAACTCCCAAATATAATATTTATGAAGATGGGAGAAAAGAGAAGAACTAAGATTTCTTGCGCTTCAGAAATACGTTAAATGAATGCAGTGTTAGTAAGAAGAAAAACACTTAGCTTCAATATATTGTTAAATTTACTATTCACGTTTCTGCATCTTATCAACTGTATCTAGCAGTATAATCAATTTTGATTTCTCTCAAAATGGCAAATGCTGGAGCCAGTCAGCAAGAGCAACACACTAGTCATAAACTATAACCATAACAAAGACAACACCCAGAACATGAAAAAAACAGAGGTTATGTTCGCTAACTCATTATAAAGCTAGAATATCAGGGTTGTGATACCTAACCATGCATATACTGGGACATCATCATGAATACCAAGGTAGTTATCATAATTAATCATCATTATTATTTCAGTCTAAACCAAAACAATTATTTTCTTTGAATTTTCGACTGATGGAACACAATTGGGAAAGCTACTGTGTCTCAGCTCAATGACTTACAAACAAAAAAAAATAATTTGCAAGCTCCTGACTGTATGACAAGTTATTAAAATATTCATAGGAACTGCTAGAAACTACCCCAACCAAACATTTCGCCCAAGCCTTCCATTGTGAGGCCAACCCACATCTAGACAGCCTCCGAAGTGGTCTTAAAAACTTCCAGTGAGGATGTTCCTTAACCTCACAAGGGCTCCTGCTTCAGTGTCACCTTCTCATGAAGATTTTCCTTGCACTCAGCTGAGCCTTTCTTTACTACAAAGTTACTGTCAGTGTTCCCTGTCACAACTTCAGGTATTCAAAGTCTGCTTTCTCCCCTTTTGTTTCAAAAATACGAAAATTCTGGGGTTTTCTAAGTATTGCTTTTAATTCCACAAAAAAGAAAGAAAGAAAAAAAAGATTGGTGTTTTTAATAATCTCTGGACTACTTTCAATTGATCACTTCATTCCTAAATTACAGCATCTAAGATTAAGTATTCCAGTCCACAAGCATAGTACAAACAACAGAATAAAAACACCTCTACAATATTAACAATATAAAAGAAAACAGATGAAGGGAGCAAACTTTAAAGCAAGAGCGTAACAGCACTTGTGAGCTGTAGCATCAAACTACCACAAATTATAGTCAGTAGAAATGTCTTGTCCATCTCAAAGTTATTACAAGTTGCATATTCATTCAATGTACCAGCAGAATAAAAAATTAAATTCTTCAGTGTCTCCAAAACCTGTCACTACACAAAGTTAGTCCTTATTTTAAAAAAATTTCAGAAATCTATTCAAAGTAATTGCAAAGAACAAAAGCCTACTGCAATTTAAAGCAGGTTACAATGAGATTCAAGAGCCATGCACAAAGGCTGAAAATATATGGTGAATCAAGGTTTTTCTTAAGCTTAATGGAAAGAAAACCTGGTCATGAGGTAGAATTGTTCCACCCCTAACAGATATGTTCCTATATAACTGTGGGCTTTAATAAGGAACATATGGATGTCCACCTTAGATGTGATTGTCACTACACTAAGGAGTTCCTTAATCTCACTGCAACACTTCAAGATAGATAAAGCAGTTGAGAAAGTAAACTTTTCCTTTCCTGTTCTCTTTTCCTGTAGAATTTTAGCAGTTACTCAGTTTCAGTCTTCTTCTGAAGATGCAAGAAAACACAACACTTTTAGGAGACCCCCTTTTCCTCCCAGTTCTTGTCACATCATGCGAAAGCTGGGAGTTTAGAGAGAGTAAGTGTGTGACACCAAATGCTTTCTAGTTTGTGCTACCATGAAGCTAAAGACAGGCAGGCTGAGAAAAGGAGAAAAGATTCTCTGCTGTGCTGAGTTTCTGTGCAGCTTAAGGCAGCCTCCATTAGCAGGGAAAGAAAACCTCCTGAGGAAGAACTGTAAAGAGTGATGAATTTCCGTTAACATGCTGTCATACAGATCTAATTTACACACCAGGAAAATGCTCAAACACTACAGTGACATGCAAAGAAAAAAAGTCCGAAGTAAGAGACAGCTGTGGCATATTACACAAGGGATTTTGTATTTAGCTTATAAATTTTTTAGAATTCTATCTGGTGAATGAGGAAAATGCTCTGTAGTACAAGGTGTCAAAAGCAGAGTAGAGCTTCTTGCTGTGATCTTCTTGCCCTGTGAAGGACTGAAGGCTCAGATAAGCTAAACTAAGGGGATGCAAGGGAAGGAGAAAGGAGCCAAGATGGGCATTACTGTGTGGCCCAAATATATTTTCAAATCCTATTTACTAAGGACAGGCTTCCCCACATCTATTTCAGGGTGCTCTGTGCTTTGGACAGCTAAGGAATAAACATGCTGCTGCTAAAGATCAAACAGCAAAAGACAAGCTTGGAATATTGCTTCCTGCTAGCCTTGAAAGTACACAGGCTTGTCCTAATTAAGAGTTAGAAAATGTACCTCCCTATGTGATAAGGATTTAGTTTATGGCAAAGGTCCAATTTAATATTAAACTGACACTACTTTTCATCTTGGCTGCAAGGTCATGCAGAAAATATAATCAAGAAGTTATGTAGGCCATTGAAAGTTCAGAGAGGACCCTCCTAAGTAACTGTTTCCTTAATATTACAGATGGCAGCAAGCTGCAACAAAATGAAAACATGATGGAAGAAAATTCTGAATTTTAATCTGGTCTTAACTAATCAGAAAAGTTTGCACTGTGGTGTTTTGGGTTTTTAAAACAAAACAAACAAAAAGCTCCAACAAAAAAGCAAACAACCAACCAGGAAGGGCACTTTAATTAAAGGTTAAAAGCAAGATCTTCAATTTAGGACAGAATAATCAACTGGAAGGGGATATCTTACTAGGTTATAGTGCAGAAAAGACCTAGAGTCTAAGTTGGAACAGAAGGTGAATATGTCAAAGGCTACCACCCATACCAGGATGGGAGAACAGATGTAAAGCTTTGAGAGGACATAAATCATCCTTATTACTTACTTACTACTGTTTAGAACTCAGCTGGAGTAGTCTATCCAGTTTTAAATACTTCCCTTCAAATCGAGTCAAACATATGAACTGATTGGAATGAATTAATTCAGAGAAGAGAATCAAGAATGATCTGAGCTTAAATGCAAAATATAGAAAAAAAGATTAAAGTAACTGTGAATATTTAAGTTAAAAAAGAGGAGACGCAATTAAAAAAAATAACACACATACCCCCTGCAAAAAAAAGCAGAAGAATCACTTTTAAGGAAAACAGAAATAAGCTGTTCCCCAAACCATTTACTGTTGTGAATGAAACTGGCATCAAATTACAGTAGAAAGAATTCAAGTGTATTATTAAAGTGTTTCTTAATGAGCATACAAGTAAGTTATGTAGGGGGATTGCTCTGCCTACATCAAAGATCTCCAAAGAAGGTTGTACAAACACTTCTCAAATTCCCACACCCATACAGCTGACCCTATACAAGATAATATATTCCTGCTTGTTTTTTGGTGACTCGTTATTGTAATTCAAAACAGGTCATTTAGCAATTCAAAAGTCAATATATTTCAAAATTTACCAGGCAGGATTCTTCTGCATTATTGTATCTTCAAATCCTTGAGGCATGCTAATGCTTATAATTTCCCAGAAACAATTATATAAGGAAACAAATTATAATAATAGATGTGTGAAGAAACATAAGGTGCCTCCGGTAACACTAATGACACAATAAGAAAGTGAAAATCTAGCTGCTTATTTATGAAACATAGCATGCCAGAGAGAGAGGAACCTGAGTACCAAGACAAACATATTGCCTGCTGGATTTCCTCACCAGCTCTCCCGAGAGAAAAGTTTAGATTGCTACAATGGGGGAACAAATCACACCAGAAATGGAACCTTCACTTGCCAGTTATGCAGAAATCAACATCAGGCATTACGGCTCCTCAAAGCTAACACTCTTCATTCTCCTCTGTTTTCCTTGTAATTTTCCTATACACTTCCTGAAGCAAACCGAAGTGAAAGATGTATGATGGTGAAGCACGGCTGGTTTAAGAACAAACCTACGTTCTGCTACAGGGGCCTGAGACCTCTGGGACTGACACCAACACTTCCCCAACACGACACACGTAAATGCAGTTAGAAACCTAAAATCAGGTGGCGAGGCGGCCCTCACGAACAGCAGACTGCGCACAAACACACACATATATACACTCATACACATATACACACATATACACACCCCCCGGGGCGGCTCTCCCTCGGCGCACAGCGGGTCCCTGCTGGGCCCGCGGCCGCCCGGCCTCGCCGCGCCTCTCCCCCGCCACAGCCCGGCCGCCGGGGCCGGGCTCGGCCCAGGGGAAGGGCGGGGACCAGGCGCGAAGAAGGGAGCGACCTGGAGAAGCAGCTACCGCACCTGCACCTTCCTCATCTCTCCCGGGATTGCTGCCGCCTAAACTCTTCCCCCCGGATGGCACCGGGACAACGGGAAACCCGGTCCGGAGCTTTCCGTTCCCCCGCGCAATCCGGCCCCGCCCGCCGCCGCTGCTGGGCCGGGGCCGGGGCCGGGGCCGGGGCCGGGGCCGGGGCCGGGGCCGGGGCCGGGACGAGAGGCGGGGAAGGTGGCCCTGGCTGCATTTATGCCGAGGCAGAAAATGCCCCCGGCTCTGCTGATGAATTTTTAGTTGTTGTAGCACATTGTTCCCTACAAATAAGACGCATTTTCTACTTCAGCACCCTAAAAGCAAATAACCAAATCCCGGTGTTTGCCGGGTCGCAACTAAAGCACGATGGCAAGGTTATACTCCTGTTGCGTGTTAAATGCACCGTAAAGCCAAACCTACTGGCCTAAAAGGCTAGGAAATGGTAGCTGGAAGGGAATGGGAAAAGAGACGCTTGCCCGGGAATTCTGAAAACACCTTCAATAACGCGCACACAAAAGAGCCCGGTTTGCCTCCTCTGCAGCAGAGAGGGATCGAACAAGCGCAGGAGCTCGTGCGCCGGAGGACGGACAGGTGCCCTGCAGCAGTCACATCTCCCTTGGCGGCAGCAGCTTGGCTGAGGTTACCTCAGGGGAATGGCAATCAAAGGACTGAAGACATACAGAAAAAGATAGAAACCATTTACAGCATCTACCGTTGGGTCCTGCATTCAGTTCAGGGGTCCCTGGCACAAGACAAGCAAGGACCTGCTTGAGCAAGTCCAGAAGAGGGCACAAAAACCATCAAGGAGCAGGAGTACCTCTCCCATGAAGACACACTGAGAGAGTTGGGGTTGTTCAGTCTGGAGAAGAGAAGGCTTTGGGGAGACCTTACTGCAGCCTTCCTGTGCTTGAAGGAGGCTTGTGGGACTTTCCAAGGTCCGTAGTGACAGGACAAGGAGCAAGAGTTTTAAACTGAAAGAGAGTAGATTTAGATTGGACATAAGGTATAAATATTGCACAAATACGAGTGGTAGCACTGGAACAAGTTGCTTAGAAGCTGTGGATGCCCCATCCCTGGAAGTGTTTAAGGCCAGGTTGAATGGACTTTAAGCAACCTGGTCTAGTGAAAGATGTCCCTATCTACAGCAAGGGGTTAGATAATCTGGGTTTGGTCCCTGCCAAACCAAATCACTCTATGATTCTGTGATTCTGCTTCATAAAAGAACATGCAAATGGCACAGCAAAGTGTAAGAGTTTAATTGTAAATGCCTGTTAATGAAATACAAGGACATGGATGAGGCTGGTTACGTTGTCCCCATTGGGACAGAGAATTTCTAGTCACTAGACTTTTGACTTATTTATTGAGCTGCATTTACAGCTCAGTATGGACTCTATTAGTCAAATCTTAAACTCTTTATCAAAAGCACATAAAGACAGATTGCAGATTTTTTTCTCTTTTTAAAAAATTTATTATTTTTAAGATATCTGCCATATCCCAGGAATTACAGAGGACCAGTCTTGTATGCTTTCCTCTTTCCTTTAAAAAAAAAGGACAACTCACCAAACCCCACCTTTTTAAATATCGGATAATTGATTTGACCGTCTTTGTGAGTGAAATTGCAACACTGAAGACAAAATAAGTAATTCCCTGAGATAAAGTTTTTAAGAGGATTATTTTTTTCATATAGACACATTTTCCTAAGAGCTTTGCTTATTTTCTTTTGTTCATGCAGACTGAAATTAAACAAATCATTATTTGCACGTGCAGCAATCATTTCTTAGAAAACCGTGACTGCCAGCTCACTCATCTTTTTTCAGTTGTCCTTTTACTGAGACTCCATGTCTGTACAAAAGATAAAGCTCGGATCTGACTCTTAGCAGGAGGAACAGAAGAGGGCAGAACCAACAAAAAAATCAAATATGTAAATTAGTAAAGTTTTAAAAAGGCTGTGGTAACTAATTCTTTCTGCTCTGGGTGTTAAGCCCTCTCTCTCAGTCCTACTGGGAATTCAAGTAGAAATCATCTATTCTGAGGAAACTCCAAACAACTGCTGTATATATAAAAAAGTAATTGTTTACTCATGAATGTTGTATACATCAATGAAAGAGAAGTTGGCAGCATTTACTAGCCTAAGGATAATTTTGCAGGCCCTGGTGTCTCTGAAGAACTGTCCTTGAGATACCTAGAAATGTCCTTTTCTGATACCTAGAAAAAAATGTCTGTAGAACAATCACTACTTCTTAGCTTAGCAATGTTAGAAATCAAATCATTCTCATCGCCAGTGGTATAAATAACATCTGACCTAGTTTACAACACACAAGCCAAATTTTAACACTACAGAACAAAATTTATTTCCATTTAAGCGGAAATGCTCGAGCAAACAGCTTAGCTAGTGTTAATTGTTGCTTCAGTAGCATATAGTCAAGTATTAACCTCCCTGAAAGGGAGCCAAGTCTTGTGGTTAAAATGGGGATTGGGACAGCCTAGAGCTGAAAGCTTGGTAACACTATATGACCACAGGGAAGTCACTTAGGCTTATAGATGTCAATCCCCTAGCTATAAAAAGTGCATAGTAATTGCCACATGCATCTCATAAAGCTATTCAGAAATATTATTCATCATTTAATAACTGCAGATCACCTAAATATATATATATATTTCTTTCTAAAGCATCTATTTAATTTTAAAGTCTATCCAGCCTTAGCAGCCTGCTCATGAAACCTCTGGACTGGTCTGAAGCAAGTACACAAGCAGCTGAGTTCTGCATGTGCCTGGTAGCAAACTAGTGTAGCAGGCCCACAGCTGGTGTAGATTGTTGTAGCTCTCTTGATTTTAATGAAGCTATTGCAATAAATACCAGCTGAGAATCTTTTTGTGTAGTTCTGGAAGTTAGCAGAAAGTATAATTTTTGGATTATATATTCAATCCTAGCTCAGTTGTAACAATACAGGTGAATTCATTCACTATGTTTTTGTAGAAAACACTGCAAACACATGGAGTCAATTATATGTTTTTATGACGCCAAAGGAATAATAGGCAGGCTTTGTAGAAAATCATGTTGCAACATTGCAGCAACAATGCAAGACCTCCTAGGAGTGGAAAGTGGATTTATTTTAAATGGAAACTGATTTCAGCCATTCACTTAGGCCTTCTTTCCACATCTCAGTTGTGGATATGTCTTTTTGTAACCTGAGCATGCTTATTTTCCCACTTCAGCAAGTCATTGGGATTTACTCGCTGCCCTTTCCCTCATCTTGTGTGCTTCAAAGCTGTAGGTAGATATGTGCAGGGATCTTGATGACCTGTTAATTGAGGTGCTATGGACACACACCATTCTTGTAACTATTCTCCAGCTGGTTTTTCTTTCTGATGCTTCCACACCCAGATGTTATTCATTCCCCATGCACACTAATATTAACATTTTGTAGCACTTTTCTACATGCTAGGAATATGCAGAATATTCAGAATGTGCGTGCTTTGGTGCACATATTATCCTTGTTTTACTTATCTAGATGAGGTTACATTTAACAGATAATAAACCAGGAGCATACTGAAACAAGCTGCATGATTATTACCTAACTTGGCACTTGAGAGTTTATACAGAATTAGCTCTAGCAATAGCTATAGTGTTACATGCAAGATCCTTTTAAAAAAAATTTTTTTCAAAGAAAATGAAATGTAAAAATTAACAATGAAAGAACTCCTAAACTTTCCTTAAATAAAAATTGTGCAATAGAATAGTTTCACTGGCTAGTGCTGAATTTCAAGATCCTGAAATGCTGAGTTGTTTCTTCATTTGTAAAAGAAAATTTTACACAAGAACATAAGTTATGTAATCCTTTTACCTTATTATTCTAAATGCATATCGCTCCACTTCTTGTAGAAGGCACACTATCTGGAGTAGGTATTAGCATCTCAGTCTGAATTTTAACAGAAAATGAGTGATTAGTCTTTTTGTGGGCATATGCTGTATTCCATATTGATATGGAAAGCCAGACCTCATTCAAATAAATTTCTATTCCCATTAGTTTTTAGGAAGTATAAGATTTTCCCTTAAAATATTGTGAAGATGCCTCTGCAAGCTGACAGTTGGCAATTCAATTACGTGCGTTGCAGGGACAGTCTGTGAGTTAACTGCAACACATTATCATTAATCTGCTCTTGTCTGCTTTTGTAAGGTGTTCCTTACTTTAAACACAAGCTGTATATGCAATGTGTTACAGCGATTCCCCTGGTGTTATTTTTATTGTGTTATAGGCTAAATAGACACATAACACAGTATATAACTTGCTAATGTGTCAATTAATGCCACCTCAGGGCTGCAGTAAATTGCAAAGGCTTTTAAAACTGTGAATATGCATTTCATGTTAGTCTTAGGTCTCTTCCTTTTTCTCTTGTCCTATTTTCTGCCTTTTTTTTTTCCCTAAATAGCCCATCTTCAAGCCCTCTGGTGCATAACAATGAATTGCCTTGAGGGAAGATAGTTGTTTAATGAATCTCAGAAATATCTATTCTACATGTGCAAGTATCATATTTTATTTGATTAAGCACTGTGTGGCAAGAGCTCCATAAATTCTCTCTGTATGCTCAAAACAGAAAACAACTTTAAATGAAATTTTTGAGGAAAGTAAACTTTATTCAGCCAGACATAAAACACAGGGAAAAGAAAGAGAAATTTCAAAAGAATATGATGAAATTTTAAAGGCAACACATTTAATTCTATGACATGTAAGAATAATTATATTTCAGTACCTTTAAGATACAGTTGTACCTAAATGCAATCACTTTCATTAGCTTTTTGGCTTTGTCTAGCAATATATTATGCTTTATTTAGCAGTATATTTCAAAATAATTTTCTTATCTGATATAATGTACTTGAAACTTATACACAAACCAGTGTGTGTAGATGTTCATTTGTTGAGTGAAAAACCCACAAATTGCTGGCTCACAGCTCTTAATCTCTAGAATCCCTAAAGAATCCCTGCTTTGAAATTAGTTGCAGGCTCTATCAATTATATCTGTTTAAATGGACAAACCTAATTACTACAGAAGAGCAATTGATTTTTAAATTACCACTGATTGCACAGTGGGTATCTCAGTGGGAAGACAGGTACATTCAGGCTCTCAAATGGAATCAATGTATTAATTAATCTACAGATTGACATACTCCATAGAAAGTTCCCCGTCTCTTACCTCCTTCCTGTAGATTCGTTTCAATTTAAAAGAAATTTCTGATGATATAGAAGTGAAGAATTAAAATGCAATATAAAATCGTACATGCTGTGTCTAATATGTGAGTTTTAATTTTCTGACTTTGCACATCTAGTGCCATTTGCTAGTTTAGGTGGCCTCTGAGTGATAAAGTATTCCTTACAACACTGAAACATTAAATTGTGCAATATAATTCCAAGGTATACATATGCATGCCGGAGCTAAAAATGACTTTTCATAAAATGGAAATTAATTCCTTTTGTGGAACTAGTAAAATGAACATAAACAAAAACAGATCTGGAGAAAACAAAACATGTTCTCAGTACTGTGCCCACTGCTGGGCTCCTCAGTACAAGGGAGAGCTGGACATACTGGAATGAGTCCAGCAAAAAGCCACTAAGATGATTAAGTAGCATCTGCTCTGTGAGGAGAAGCTCAAAGAGCTGTGATTGTTTAGCCTCAGAAAGAGAAGACTTAGCAGGGAATTTATCAATGTGTTTAAATACGTGATGGGAGGGAGGGAGAGAGGGAAGGAAGAAGCTGGAGCTGGACTCCTCTCATTGGTTGCCAGTGCAAGGGCAGGAGGCAAGGGGCACAGACTGAAACTCAGGAAATTTCACCTAAACATGAGGAAAAAATCCCCAACTTTTTTGCTTTTGACAATGGTAAAACACTGGAAGAGGTTGCCCAGAGATGTTGTGAGGTCTCCATCATTGGAGATGGGATTAGGGACAAAATTAAATGTAGTTGGAGCTGATGGAAGTTTGAAAGATAAAAGGATCTACCATTTAAACTGGCTTATAGATCCGTGGGACCACAGCTTTAATTAAGGAGAAATAAATGAGCTAGGAACACAATAGTCAAAATTACTGCTGGACAGATCAGTTTCTGTGTCACTCCCTGGGAAAAAAGTGTCAATAAGAATATTCAGAACCAGTTATCCTCAGATGTGGTAGAGAATACTGAATGATTACTGAATAAAATAGAGCTGATTCTATTTTAGAACTGATTTACATTTGATTTTTAAAGTGGTATGTGCACTAAAGAATAGCTGGTCATAAAAACAACCTTTTAAGTGATCACATACAGATAACATTTTGATTAGCTGGTGGATTAATAGAAGTTGGTCTTCAGGTTTAATGATTTCAAAAGAAAGTGTGAATTTCAAGAAATTAGAAGAATTAATTAAACCAAATAGTGGTCAGCAAGGAAAGCTAAACATCAGTGATGCAAAGTATAGTGGTGAAATAATATTTACTGAAAATCAAACATTATAAGTATTAAAAATATATATAACAAAAGGTTCTTCATCCACATAAATTTAAGAGAACATTAAATGACATCCCTGTTCACTGAAGATAAAGGAGCAATGGAGGATAAACTATGCATGGTTCAAAATACCTTTGAATATTTTGCCTCAATTTTCAATATGGATCACTAGGTAGGTGAGAGGAGAAGAAAACTGAGAATCTTAAGTAGCAGCAAAACTTGTAAGGCTTGAAGTGAGACAATTAGGAAATCTCTATGTTTATTTTTCCAGAAATATAACAGCAGTAGAACATGAAACACTTGACCACCCATGGCAGCAGGAAATTGGATTTGATGAGCTATGAAATCCTTTCTATTCTTAAACTCCAATGTCCCTTGTATTGACTTGCCCCAAAACTCCTGCCTGTCAATACAATTAGTTTTATCTACACTGCAGAGAATCTTGACAAATCAAATTGTCAAATTATCAAATTACCTGATAACTCAAGAAATATGTTGAAATTTAATAGATGTGCTTAATGTCAACTAAAGTCATATTGCAGGGAGGATAAAATTATTAGCTTGGAGAAAAATACACTTTTGGCTTCCAAGGCTAGATATTTACTTCCATAAGATCTATAGGACTGGATATTAAGGTAAAAGATATCTTCTCTCTCACAGTGCTTCACCCTTCTGACTTCAGCTTTAAATTACCTTAACATGAGTAACAAAAAGAAGACTATAGAAAATTGGTAAATTTTGCACAGCTGCCAAGCCCTCTACTTATTAAAATATATTATGGGTACTCATGTCAGCCTACACATTTACTTGTTTATCCTTGACTACTCCAGAGCTGTCATGAGGGTGTAACACCTTTAAATGCCAGCCCACATCTGTCTACTGCCCTTTGCATTTGAGAGACAGGAAATGCTGACTTTTCAGGGTCCCATCCCTTACTTCCACAGATCATCTTTTACCATATGTTATGGCCATTGTCAGCTATTTGTAGATCAAGTACTCTTGAGGTCCCTTACGTGAAACAATATATCTTGTATGTCTGGTCAATCCTAAGAGCTCCATGTGATCCTCTTAAAATCTGGAAGTAGTTGTGTTTCCATTTATGACAATCTGAATTCCATCTGTTCACCATCCCTGTCTATCCCTGCCCTAGTGGGTATGTTGGGGCTTTTCTAGGACAAAATCCAAACTAATTTGTTTGCTTGACATCAGTCATCTGATACCACTGCACAGACTGATAGCATAAGCAAGCTGCCAGGCTTAGGCATGAAGTTCCAGGACCTGTCCTCACCTAATGCACATGCTTGAATTAGCCAGAAGATGCTTTCTTGCTAGTTGTACTGACTGTGCTGCCCAGAGTTAACCTTTGAAAGATTTCCACAGCCAAAAAGTGTGGATAAATGATATACCATTGCCTTCAAAACTCACTCTGATACTCATCTGCCCAGCAGTGTGATCATTAGTCTACAGTTACTCTGAAAATCCTGATGCAGTCTTTAGTTTCTAGCTTCTGCTTTGACCCTTAGTCAGAAAGCAAATAATGTTATGAACAACTTCCTGGGCTCGGTGGTCTGAGTTTGGTAACTTTCCATTCAAACTCCTGTTTCAGTAAGTCAAAAGCTGAAGGTGCTTCACTTCACAAATTTGCCATCCTATAATAAATTCTGAGTTTACATGGAACATTTTTTTCTACACATTTTCCACACATCTTTTGTATAGTAACAACTTAATAACTTCAAAAAGTTAAAAAGACTTCATAACCTGTAGAAGTTCCACTAATGAATAGATAAAGTAAACAATCCCAGCACCTAAAAGTCCCCTGGCAGAGATCAGTACAATATATAGAAATATTAGAAACCAAAACACCAGTCCAAGGAGAAGGTTTCATTTCTGTTACTGAATGCCGACAACTGGAGCGAAAGGAAAATGGTTCGATGTATCCCATTACTTGCCTTAGCACGTTTTGGGAACCCAATGACCACAAACCAACATAACCTCTTATGTTTTACCCAGGTTTATGAGTTAGAGAAAAAGATGATCACTCAGTAGTTGCAAACATCTTAATTTCAAGATGAATGATTGATTAACTAAGAATGCCGTAATTACCTGCTCATCAGCAATAGTCGAAGTTGGCCAGTTCACAATGGCTTTACTGCTCTTCACAGTCCTGCACCATCCGATGTTTTTGTCTGAGTGGACCATAAGATTCCTCTCAGTTCCACTCAGTATTTGCCAAGCCATGTCTTCATTCATATCTTCAGAATCTTTGTTTTAATGTCACAGCACAACTTCCGATATTTGTTCAGGAGTCTATCTATATTAATCACTGCAGGGAATAACAGATTTCCACTGTCTTCTCCAGGCCACCTGCCAGTACCTTGAAAATGGCACTGTTTAGGAGAAAGAAAAACAATGAAAGAAAAATGATAGAATGAAACAAGAGAAGCTATAGAATCTATTTGGTTTCACTCCTGGTCTGAAATGTTATCACTTTCTGATAGGGTTCCAACAGTGCATGACATCATAAATCCAGAAATACATGTGGTAACAGCAGAGCATCGTGATGTATGACCATGGTGTTCAGCACTGTTTTTAAAAAGCTGTAGTGCAGGATAATCACAGAAATACAAAGGAAAGGTGTTTAGGTGCATATGTATGGGCACAGCAGGGTGAGAGCTGGTGTTGCAAAACATTTAACCCTCAGAAAAAACCTGGCAAATTTCAAAGGTATATGTCCTGGAAGAGCCTGAAACTAAAACACTTAGGACACTGTTTTGATGCACTCAAGTAAAGTAAAGGGCACATTTCTAAACTCTCTCACAGAATGAAATGTTGTTCTCTCCAGTCTGGGTATTAAAACTTCTCATTATCTTCACTTCTTGCACTGAGAGGAGAAAGATGTACAAGAAAATGTATACTGCAACACAACTTGCTGGGTTACTTCAGCATCAATCAGCAGCATTTATAAAAAAAGGCAACACTGAAAACTGTGTAATGTATTTTATTCTTAAAACTTACAAAATACATATGACAAACAGCATCAATTGATCCTGATTTATTTTGCTTGTATGCTGTCATCATCTATTTTCCTGTTGAACAGCCAGCTTGTGACAATACACTTAATGGATGAGATAAAATAGTTTTTAAATTTGATTATACTCTTTGCACTTGAAGTGCTGAGGTTGTTTTAGCACTTCCATTATGAGCTCCTGTTTTGGCAGGATTTATGTTGCCACCATAAAAATGTGTTTCTGACTTAGTCTGGCTACCTAAGATTGCTGTCTAAGGAATAATTAGATTTGCATAATTAAAAAAATATTTTTATGTGCACTTCCATACATTGGAATATAGTTAATAAAGATTTTTAGTATCATGATCAAAGGCTGACTAGTGCTCCTTTCTTTACAACCACATACCTTTTTTTTCCTCTGCATCTCCTTCTATACTTGGCTGATAGAACTTTTCAGGTAGCATTATCTCCAGCAGGGTTCCACTTATGTACTGAAAAGAAAAAATAAACAAAAAGGAACTGCATATGTTTTTAAATATTCCCAGATATGCAATCATAAATTCCTTTCAAAAAGGGAGAGGTTAAGTACTGCATTCATTTGCATGCTGAGGATTGTGCAACTATAATGCTACCATCAGGAAATGTTTTTGTATAAATTTAATTACATTTTCTTACATGTTATAAAGTCACCAAAATTTGTGCAAAGCTTACATTAGTGGAACTGGTCAAGAACTGCTGGATGAAACCACCTTTTTATTAGAAAATACTCATTCACTAAAACTATTGTTTTTGAGCCATCTGTCAGTTTTAATGCAACCCTTTTTGCTGAAGTTATCTCATTTCAAGCATGTGTTTTTCCTGATTGAAACTGGAAAGTGAGTCTGTCCCTCTTCCTGAACAAACAAATAGCTAAGGCATTCATAGGGGATGTGGAAAATCCCACTTCACTGCTCTGCTCTGCAGCTGGCAAAACTGGAATTTAAACCCATGTGTCTGTATGTGATGTGTGCCTGAGGCATGAAGCTGCTGAGTGTTGCTGTTTCACTAGTTAAAAGAAAACAGCTCAGAGTTAACCTACTTTGCTGTTGAAGCAGCGATTTCCCGAGATCTCCCCAGCTCTACGCATGTAGCAGCTGTTGTCAGTATAAATTAAAGCACTGCAGTCCCATAAAATATTGTGCCATGTTTACACAGGTACAAGTGATCCCACATAATACGAAGTAGCAGAAAGGCTGCCTCTGGAAGGGGTTGGACTTTCTTCCAGTGTGCACTGCATACAGTCAGGTTTAGAAACCAGAGGGGTGATTTAATGTCACTGAGAGGATATACTAATATTTTAAAAAATAACTAAAATTTAAATGCCAGTGTATGTGAATGGTTCAAAGTACACATCCACAGTCTTGCAATGTCTGAATATACACTCAACATATACACTACAATCAAAAATCAGTTTGTCAGGGAATTCATTGACAATACTGGCTTGAAGCTTACATCAAAGATATATTAAACCTCCTCCTAATCTCAAAACAGAAGGCACACAAGCCAAGATTTGTCAGTGGGCCATGCCTTGTGCTGTGCCCAAACTATGGTTGTGTTTATGTCTATGAAGTAGATGATGAATGTGCTTTTTGACATAATGATTAATTTGCTGCCTTATGGTTAATGAGGAAGATTCAGGTGTAAAGTGTCCGAAATTTCTGTTTGTACGGTGAACCCTTATCTGTAGAGAATAATCAGAGTGAGGATTGGGATTTCAGGATGCTGTGGTTTCTAGGGCAGCTTCTTATGGGGAAACAATGAGATGAGGAAGATCACAGCAGAAGACCAAATTATTCCTTATTATCTTCTTTTTATTTTCTTCCTCTTTTCTCCTTGATTCTTGAGAACAATTTATTTTCAGGGGGAGCCATCCAGAAACCTTTTTTTTGTCTAATTTTGGGGACCATATTTCCTAATTTCTTCATAGGGTAGTCAGCCAATCCACCTTCTCATGGAAAAATAAAAATAAAAATTAAAAACTTTTATTTTAAAAGTTTAAAATTTTACTTATGAGGAAGATCAAACCATCTATTTTCATTGCATTTTTGAACTTTAGGCAGAGGATTTAGAAATGAAGAGGTTAAACCTCACATGTACCTAAAATATGCTCTTAGGAATAGATTTCAGTTAGGTTAAAGCAGCATAAACATATCAAGCCTCTATACAACTCTATACAAATTCCCTTTTAACATATGGCTAGTAAAGGACATTGATGAAAACAGTGACCTAAGAATTTTGAAAACCTCTGGCATAAATACTTCCGTTAAAAACAGAGATAGAGTGCTAAGTATGGGGAACTTAGGAAACCGCTTGGGATTAATATTCCAATAGAGTTCATGAAAGATTAGTCTGAAATTAAAGGCACTTTTCATATCTCTAGTATAACTGAAGCAATGAAAACAGTTGGTGAACATGTCACTCACTTTTTAGACATGTCTCAGCTGTCCATGTGCTTACCACATCACCCTGTTAAAGTTTTAGGGTTTTTAATATGAATATCAATCCTTCTTTTCATAAATGTAACCCATAAATGCCAGAAATCCCTTAGGAGTTTTCTCAGACTTTATTTAATGCCCCACAAGAAAGGATGTAAAAGAGACCTTTCTTTTGTAAAGCGATCCTATAATTCTGTTCAATATCCATCATTTTCAAGGCCAAGTAATCATATTTAATGGATCCTAAATTACTTTCTGTCAGGCAAGGATTCCCTCGATAATATTAACCAGTACAGAGGGCTGACACTTGGAGGGCTGAAACTAAGAGGTTTTTTTATTGCAAGCAGCTTACAAGTACTTAGACAGGGGTGATGATCACTAGCCCTGCAGTAGGCAAGGGTCAGTGTTTCCATTTTGACCTGCGCTTTCAATGGGTTTTAACTTGGCTATAAATACTCAAATTGGTTTCTGCCAAAAAAGCAATGCCTAAGGTGACCTGCAAAGGATTTTTATCCATTGCTGTGTTTGTCTTCTATTTTTTTCTCTCATTTTTTTGAGGGTGTGTGTTATGATTTTTAATGGCATTTGAAAATACTGAGAGCAGCAAGAGCAGGGTGCTCTCTACTGTCTAAAGAAAAGGGCGCCAGGAGCCAAGGGTGACCAAAGGCAGGTGCAGGGCTGTGATTGCACTAACAAAGGTCCAGTCCCATAATACTCGAAGCAGAGGACAGCAAGTTTGGTGATGACCAAGTGAGGGTCAGCCAACAGTCCAGGGGTTGCCTGACAAATCTGTGGTGGTGAGACAAGTGCAATTCCAAGCTATGAAAACAAGTCAGTGAGTCAGGATCAAGTCTGGATCATGGGGGTACATGGCCAGGAATGGGCAGGGACCCTTGGCAGGGGTCAAGCAAAAGAGCAGAGAATTGAAACCAGCTTCTGAGCAGGGAGGGTTCAACCATCCCCCTTCTTACAGTTCTTTCTCATGCAACTCTTTTCTCAACAATCTAAACCACGATTATGCAGCTGCACCGTGTCTGCGGCGACTTGAGAACAGACAGAGAAATCCCTTGGAGCAGGGGTGTGAGGCTGCACTCAGAATACTGGTAAATGTCTGCAAGGTGTTTCCTACCTCAGATTTTGTTACTTTTTTCATATACTTTGCTTTTTCTGCTGAAACATTTAAGAGTCCAGAAAAGCAGCATCATGTCTAGTCTTTCATCTCAGGTAAAAGTTTTTGTAGAGAGGAGCTTGTTGTGCTGTGAAGAGGTGGCTGGGAAGGAATCCACTCTAAGAAGTGCCTGGAATTTTATCTAGAGTGCTTTCACTAATTCAGAAGTTATGGAATTGATATTTCAAAAATGACACTCTTTTTCCAAGTATTCTGTAGGCATTTAAGTTCAGAAAACATTTAATAAAAGCTACTTAAATTCATCAGTCAAACATTTTCAAAACACTTTCTGCCTCAATTTTTTTCAGTACAGAATGGTGCTGAAGGTTTCAGGATACGAAAGATTGGGGTTTTATGGTCTGGACTGGGTTTGAGAATAAGTACGGTTTTCTGTGCTGTCAAATGGAAAATAATGTATTTGTTACCTCTATTGTACAATAAAACCCAACAGTAATGAGGAGGGAATCTGCTCTACGTTATTGGAATTAAGGACCAATAATGGGATACGCTGAAAACTTAGCATTGCCAGTCTAGTTTTTAATAAGATACACGTTAAGGATCTGAGTGACATTTCTCAGTCTGTTTGCTAATTTTTTTTTTTTTCATTACAAATTAGTCATTTAAAGGATGGTCTTACTACCATATGTAATTGCTTATAAGGGTGGGGTTACCCTGGGGTTTCCCTGATGGGAAATATCATTCATCTCCCACATATAAATAGTTTCATGGTCTACTTACTACAGAGAAAAATATGACTTTCAGTCTTCCTCTGTGCTTCTGTTTGATTTCTGAAAAATTGAGAGATCAAAGATTTTCTTGATCAAAAAAATGCTTCAAAATAAAATTTGGTGTTACTTGTGCAGTGCTGAAACACCATGGTGCCTGGTGTCACACCATGCCTAGGAACAAACATCCCTGCTATCTGGAGAAAATACAATGGCCTCTGTCAATTCTCCCAAAGTCACATTCTGCAGACATAGCTAGAGGTGGTTGTACTAGGTGTCAAGTCAAGGAATGTCCAATACTTCTGCATCCAGAGCTTTTTCTGTATCATTTCCATAACAAACTAAATAGAAAATAAAGTTCCTTTCCATCTGCCAAATATTAATCACATGTTACTGTAAATTTTGCCTTCCGTTTTTCTTTTATAGTTTCTACTAATTTGTATTCTTTTGTACTCAATCAAGCTTCCACCCTTGTCTCTGATAACTGCTTTACACAGATCCTACATAATTTATCAGAACTGTACAGATATTCCTAGGAATCTAACCACCAGATGATCATGGACTTTGAAAGGAAAAAGCTTTTTCCATCATCCCAAACTACTGTATTTAGATGAAGAAAATACTGCTCCTCCACAGTAACATTATTTCACAGAAATGTTTTTTTTTCTCTTTTTTTGGGACTGACAGGTTTGCCAATATTCATCTGTGGAGAGTTTGAATCAGTGATATGAACATTATGCAGAAGTCTATGAATGTGGGCATAACAAAGAAAATAGCTTTTTGCAATGTCATATGAAGCACAGTGGAGATAATTTATCAGACTATTTTTTTTTCAGGAATTTGTGTAGAAACAAATACTTCTGCTTACTGGATTACATGAAAGACTGAAAGCAACTGATTCTTTAAAAATATTTTTATTACGTGATAGGAGTAGGGAAGGATGGTAGGATCAGTTGTGAAAGCAACTGAAGGAGGCATTATGAATTTGATGGTCTTAGGAGAGGGAAAAACTGGGAGAAAATGAAGTTGAGCAATACCAACATATCCAACAAGCAACCTAGGTTTCCTTAGAGTCAGGACAAACAAGGTAATGAGCATCATTGACACAAGTGAAGCATCTCAAAAATTTTCTGTGAAATAAATAGTCTTAATATGTATTCATTATTTGAACATCTACATGAAGTCTTCTGGAGGTGATGATTTAGTGTACAGACTTTGGGTAAGGAAGAGATTAAAATCTGGGTTTTTTTCTGATTTAGAGTGGCCGGGGACCAATATTCTGTGCTGAGTGCAAAAGGCAGAAAATGTGTATCTGACTGTGATACCTTAGGCCAATACCCTAACCAGCAGAAAATGAGCTTCTTTATGGGAATTTCAGCACCATGACAATTTTCAAAAGTCTTTTACTCATACAGGATGTAAAGAAGAACAAATGTAAAAACTGCTGCAGCAAGAGGAATTATTGTTATCTTTTTAGCTATACCTTTTTAGCCATGCTTTTACCACTTCTGGCATTTTAAAGCACAATCCATTTCATACACATTTTCCAGGAGAAAATCAATATGAAACTCTAATCTGAGCTATAAGTAGTTGCTACACTGAGAAAAAAAGTTTGATACACTGAACTGCTCAACCAAATAAATAATTTAGATAACTGAGTCAATGGTGCTGAAAAGTAAGTCTTCATTAATGGACATCACTGAGAGAGCAAAGAAAGCAAAATGAATCATCAGTCTATTGCCTTTAATAATATGATTAAAGAAAGAAGGTACTGAATTATTAAGAACAGTGGGGATGGAAAAGAAAAAGACCAAAACCTATAAAGGTACCAGTTTGCAGAATGATGATGAACTGGTACTCTTGATATTCTGAAGGGGTTTGTATTCTTTTAATTTTATAACTCTTAGAGCTGACAATTACATAGGTCTTGATTCTCTACCTAGCAAAACACAAGCCTCTCCTTCCCCTCAGTTTCATATAAATCAATGATTTATGTAATTTACATATAAAAGTGGATTAGCAACTGAATTTCAGAGGCCCCTGAAGTAGTATTACAAGCAAGTCTTACTCCTTTAGAGGTTAATAGCAAAACTCAGAGACACCCTGACAAGGACAGAAACAACCACCAGGATTTTGAAGGTAGGAGAGGAGAGTAACTTACATAGTTTTTCTTTCTGCAGAGAAATAAAGATGAATTCATAAAATTTAATTCCACGAGAGAGGAATATTTTAGAGTGATAATAGTATACTTTGAATCCACCTTCCACATAATTCCACAAAGCCAATTCCCTTAGATTCCCTCAGGCATTGCTTCAAGAAAAGGTTATCTTTACTACCCCTTTTTATTTGACTTTTCAGCTGGATATTGTTCTTCATAAACATGCTTATGTGTACCCTTAAATGGGATGTACAGTTCAAAGATTTCTTGTATGCTGGACTGGTTTTGCTCTCACAAATGATCTGAGTCTACTCTCTGGATATAGAATCCCTAAGTAATTATACATTTGAATTTAGTTTTAGATTTGCAACTCTTCAAAAGAATATTGTAAAAAGCTGAGGTAAGTCCTTGTCCATGACATCTCTGCATAAAGATTTGCTCAGATGCACTTGGTTATCTAAGTACGTGCTTTTTACATGCCATTAAAATATGATGAAAGGGTATGCTGGGGATTCTATATTTTAATTTGATTTGATCAGTTGTTAACTTTTATTCCTTCTGAATTGGACATTCTAATAGCAAGGGTAACCTCATTTGGTGTACTACAGAGACCTCTGTTATCATTATTACTAAATTCCGTGATATAAAAGACATAGATTTATTTTATTTATTTCATTTAATTCTATTTTGTTTTTTATTTCTAGTCTCATACATTTACCTTGGGAAATTTACATGCTAGCTTTTGCTGCCTAACCATGTAGCTATAATGCTATAACCTCTGTCCTTACCCTCTTCTAACTGCCCCATGTATTGTTCCTTTCATTCATTTCATTGTGCTACATTGTGTCTCAATTGCATTGTTAGCTATCCCAGGAAGAACAGACAGAACTCTGTATGTTTATAATACTACAAAAATAATTAATAACTGCACTCTGATCCCACTCATAAAAACTCCTACATCCCCCTGCCCTATATTGAAAGCATGTGTTATAAATTGTCTGAAGAAACTACAGATGCTGAGTGCAAAAGGAAGTAAAGAATATGGTCACCAGCAGATATATTCAATGTACAACCAGCACAGCATCTCTTATCACCTCATATGTTTGTACCTGGGAGAGGAATTGTTTGATCCTTTAAGCAGGTTGCCAGGACAACCTGTCCACATTTAGATCCTTATTTAAAAGGGTGAACAATGAGAAGGATGTACATCAGTAACTGAATTGCCTTCACAAATTTCACCTAACCAGCAGGCTACAAACAAGGCAGTCCAGCTCTACATCACTGATGAAGCTTATATATAGATATTGGAATATGTTGGTTAATGCACTGCAGACAGAAGTGTGGGTACTGTAGTAATGGCTGTGGTATTGAAATCTCTGTATGGCGCAGTATTGTCAGTATAAATCATCATGCATTCCAGAAGGAGCAGCAATGAAGCTGGAGGGTATCTATTGCTTATTATCTCTTCCCATGCAAGAAACAAAGGCCACCAGCTGAAGCTGATGACAGAGCATCAAGAACAAACAACAAGGTGTGGTTTGCTTATTTTCAGAAGTGGCTTATGCAGAAAGGACAGAAGATGAAAACTACTATTTCAGTAGTTAAAACTGTAGAGATCCTGTCGTGTTAGCATCCAATTGAATAATTTAATGCCATCTAAAGATGCATTCTTCAGCTGATTCTTTTTTCCTTAAGTATGACAAGTACAAAAAACTCCAAGGTATAATTGAGGGGTATGGCAAATGTCCATAGATCCCCAAAGAAGATCAAGGGCTCTTTTGTTGTCTGTTTGCCAGAGTTGGTAGAAAACAGCTAAATAAATTCTCCTCCCTCAGTGTGGCATCTCTGGTTTGTTTCCATACTGGCAAACTTTCTTCATCGTCTGACTCAGAGAAAAAGCTATCCCAAATGTTTACGTTGGAGCTGAGAACCTTGCTTAAGCCATTGCAGGATAAATTTTAGAGTGTCCAGACCTTGGATTCCTTCATACTAGATCCACTTTTAATATAGTTCATTGGATCTGGTTGCAACCCCTGAAATGGCTTTGGGGATCTATTTCTAATTTTCTGCTCTTGAATTTTTTCTGTGTCTCCTGAGATCCAGTATTTTATGTGGTTGCATCACTGCAGCTGGTTGGTCACCATGAATCCCAGTGTGTTACTGGCTGTATGAAATCAGCATGTTGGCCAGTAAGACCTAGGTTGCAAAGCACAGACCAAATACATCTTCTTATATCTGGACTTCCACTTTGTGAAAGTTCTGAGAAATAATAATAAGTAATTATCTCTGTCTACTTCAAAACACAGAAAGGATTCAGTGACAATAGTAGTTGTCAGCCTAATACATTTTGGCACCTGTTAAATAGAACAGTATCTTGACAGTGGTATGATTAGACTTACCAGCAAATCTGAAAGCAGAAAACACAGCTAATTAAGACTGACATAAACCCCTCAATAACATGCCCTTTTCAGAAATGTCCAAAGCAGTTAAATCTACAAGTGACAAGTGTTGGTTTCACCCAGCTCAGGTGAGGAAGAGTGAAAACTGGAGGAACAGAGAGCTTTGGTAAACAGGATCATCAGGTACTCAATTATTTCTGTTATGTCATCTCTGCCTTTCTACTTCAAAAGAACTTTTGGCAAAGAGACTTTACAAGCAATGTGTAGTTGGACATAACATAATATTCTAATTAAGTATATTACAATGAAAGCAGATTTAGTTTTTGCACTTTAGGAATGTTTCACTGTGTCTAATGAAAACATGACAGTGGCAACATTACAGAAATTTTCTGGTTTTTCTTTGGCAGATCCCTCAGTTATATAATAATAATTTTCTAGAAGTGTGGCTTTTAACTTAAAGACATCAGGACTTTAGTTTGTGTGTGTAACAGTCGTTGAATCAGTATTTTAGGAGAAATAATAAGGCCCTTCTAGGGATTCTGAAAATAGGCCAAAACTTGGACTTGCCCTAATATTTCATTCTGAACTCCAGAGAATGACAACTGGACAGTAGTTATCCAGGTAGTAGAGGCTGATGGTGACTAGCATCCCAAATTGAAGGTATTAAAGGACCAAAAGTTGTCAATTTTTTCAGGATATTATCTGAAAAAAAACCATCTTGGCTTCTGTAGTCAGGTGATTTTTTCTGTAGTCAGGTGATACTTTAGAAATTGCAGGAAACTGCCCTAAGGGCAGCTATATGTCTGGTGATAAAAGCCTTGCAATGCTGAATCTCTGACATCCTTTTGAAAGCTTTAGTTAGCCTGTGGGCTCAAAGACCAAAAGTTATTTGAATCTATGGATAAACAGCAGACCCAGTTTTTGGAATTAATATCTCTTAGGAGTAATCTCATTTATACACACCAGGCACTACATTAAATGAAAGGTAATTCAGAAGGGAATAGGTTACATTTTCTGTAACATCTGCAACCTCAGAGCCAGCTCATCCAAAACTAAAACTATCTGGTTGTCAGCTTTATCATTTCACCCAAAGGAAAGCTGACAGCTTTTAGATAATCTGCTTTCTAAGTCCTTCTGTAGAGAGCACTTCCCTTGAAGCCTGATGCGTGGTCTTTTTGGCAATTGCAGGTGAATCAAAACTTGGACACAGAGCAGTCTCCATCAGCTCTTCTCACCAAGTATTTAATGAAGTTCTAACAGCTTGGGGTTTCCATAGTTGATGCTCAATGATAGTGTTTCTTCCATAATGGTTGATTAAAAAAAAAACCAACCCAACCACTTTTGCATAATCTTACTGGGATTACTTGATCTAGTGGGCTTTCTCTAGTACTTTCTCTTTACTTTCAGTCTGTCTGTAGTGAGAAAAATGAGGCTTTCTGTCATATGGATTCAGCTTTCTACAGTTTAATCAGATGCCCATCAAATGCAGACAAGGCATAACAAATATTCATGACAATAAGGCAACAATCTCAGACTTTGAATTACTTTAGCAATTCCAAATGCTCTCTGGAAAACAGGGATGCAACTGGAATCATAATTCAGGTCTGATTCATCACATCTGTATTACTGACTATTCTAGAAAATAGCTTGAAAGCATGCAAGTGTGAATGTGTACTTCTGTGTGTGTGTTGAAGATGTTGTAAAAATTTTCTTTTTCTTTTAAGAAAAAGCTGCTGTATACCAAACTGCATGCAAACTTAGGCAAAAAAAAAAAAAAAAAAAAAAGGTGGAAAAGAGTATTAGACTAAACTAAACAAAGTCCCATTAGGCTGTTAGTCTTGCAATGCAGAATGTAATTTCCAGAATATATTTTCCTAAAGCAAGATTTTCAAGATCAGTAGTATTTTGTGATGCGAACAAACTTTTACGAAGGAAGACAAAGGCTATCCACTGTGAGAATAGTGTCTGTGCCACCTGTGACCCTTCCTTGTCTTCCTCACCACAACCTAGATATTAATGCTGTACTTTAAATACGTGAGACTGCTTAAATCACATCAAGCCCTCCTCAGGAGAATGTTAAACAAACAGAGAAACAGTTAACCTAACATTTATCAGCATACATGCTGGCAGAAACAGTCTCAGAGAGTTTGAATAAATCACAAAGCTGTTTCCATTGCCTCATTATTATTTTTTCTTTAAAAGACAACCTATATGGACAGATGACTGTCTTAAGTGATCAGTAGTAAAAAATTTATAAATGCCAGATTAATAACAGGAATTACATGTTCCAGTAAAACTCCACAATGTGATCAATTTGGCTCTCATTATTTATAAATATTTTATAATATTTATATTTAGTCACTGTGTAAGACAATAGTAGTTAAGCTGTGTCTGTTCCAGACAAAGCTGAAAGAGTTTGGAGCTATTTCATCCTCCAATATTATAGTAATTTTCATCTTTTGAATCTGTCTCAAATGGAATAAAATTGTCCAGTCATGCTGTGCAACAATATTTTCTCAAATGTGTATCAGCTCTTTTGGAGATTTGTTAATTTATATTCTACATATTAAAGTGCTTTTCCAGAGGGAGGAAATTGGAAAGGGCTGAAAGGGAAGGAAAAGAATCTTGTTCAAATATTTCACAATTCACTCGAAATCTAGTTACGTGCTGAGTCCCCACAGTTTGGTACAACTTACTCCACCTTTGATCAAGTCACACATGGTCATTCCAAGCTGTCAGGCAGCCTTCATTTCCTCTAAGAACCCACACAGATCATGTCTGATGGGGCTCCTGCAATATAGAAGTCACAAGTTTTGGGTTGAGGGGGGCTGCACAGACTGCCACAGTTACAAGTCTCAATTCCTGCTTTTGGAAATAAAGGCTACACAATTTCTAACAAAATACTGTTATGGCTTGATGTAAGAAAAAGAACACATAACCAACCAAAAGTATTTTCTGAACATCCTTTAAATCTTTCTAGCAAGGCAGTCCAAACCCTTTTAATAATTTATGTGTTGTTCAAAACCGAAATTAAGTCAAAAATCATGGCAATCCACAATGGCGTCCTTGAGCTGTGTGAAGCTTTCAGCAAGTGGTGGCTATTTAGTGGTGTCTTCTGAGTCTATTGTTTAACCCTACCTACAGTTCAGAGCAGCATGGAAACACTTCTACAGTCTTGAAATCAGGCAGGTGTAGATCAAACACTGTACATATATCAGAGCTTTACAGGGGAAATTGCTGGTAGGTCACTGATATGCAAAGCTAACCTTTAATTGTCTTCAAAAGTTTAAGGATCATTTAAATTGCAATTCTACAGGGAAAGGAGGATGGAAATGTGAAATAAAGAGTCTATGGGCCTGATTCATGAAAAAGTTACAGACCATTTACATAGGAAAGGAATGCATGAAAATCCTTTACAGTGTGCCTATGTGATTTATTAAATTCCTTTTCTGTGTGTAATCGGCTAACTGCACTTGAAAGGTGTAGATTCCAGAGATGAGAGCAAAAGGCTGAAGAAAATGAGGTAGAGCATTGTACCTTGCTCAGGATTTGTGCCCAGCACACAGACAAAAAGGTAACTGTGGTGAGCATAGAAAACACTTTCAAGATTCAGCAGCCTGTCTTCCTTTAAAGTGCTCATTGACAGTGAGCTCAGGAGTTCTCTCTCCTGAAGACATATGTCTCACACATATCAAACTGCTATACTGGAACTTGAAAAATGATGCTATGTTAGAGTTTGTTTGTTTTGATGGTGGAGTTTTTATAGTAATCTCATTATATCAAAAACCTGGGAGTAGCACAATTATAATGTTGAACTCCATAGTCAAAGGAAGATCCATCAAAACCAAACACTTAGTATGACTGAATATTTTTTTCTCCTACTTAATGTTGTTTTTTCAGCATCTTTTTTGTCAGCCATTAAAGCACTTATGTCAGCCAGTATCACCAAGGGGTAGAAATTTCCCCTCTTTTTGTGCAAATCTGTTACCAATGGACTATGGAAGACTAATAATCACATGATAATTTTGCTCTGCCTTACTATTCAAACTGGAACTGTTATCTCTAGTTCCCCAACACACTTTTTGACTGTGTCTTACAGGTCAGGGTTCAGGATTAGCATCAATCAGGAAGGAATATTTACCATTCCCTGACACTTTCAGTGGGAATTTCCTGTACTAGTTTGAAAACAAACCAGTGGGAGGCACCAAGTCAGAATAACAATTTAATAGGGAAATTAAAAAAAAAATAAAAAAAATAAAGGCAGAAAACACTGGGTTAAACTGACAGAGTCAGGATACAACCTGGCACCCTGTTAGTCAGGGTGGTGGTAGCAGTCTGATAAGATGCTGGTTGCAGTCCTCCTCAAGTGATGGATGTGGTTCTGTTGAAGGAGTGATCCTGTAGTGAAGGGGTCTGCTCTTCCTCCGAAGATCCAGTGGTGGCTGTGTAGCTCCTGTCCTCTGTGAATCCAGTAGAAAGGTTGTCTGTGGTGTTTGGAATCCCAGCTTATATCCACGCTGGGATGCTTGGTTCCTCCCTCTGGGTGGAGCATCTCACAATGGGGTAATGAGTCATGAGGCCAGGTGTTGATTGGGCTCATTAACAGAAGATGGTCCAGAGGGAGTTATCTCTGAGTCGTGCAGCAGGACAATGATGGGCCATTAACAGCAAGATAGTCTGGGGGGAGGAGGCAAGGAAACACTGCCCCACCTGATTTCAACAGCTCATGAGGATGGTAATGGAATACACTGCAACCCAGGACATTTCCTTACACACATTACAGACAAAATGGCTTAATATCACATTAGATAAAACTTTTTTATCACAAGGCAGGTTTTGAGCAGACAAGTCATTGAAGAACAGGGTAGGTATCAGGCCACACCAGAATGTATGTGAGACTAGAACTCTTTTTAAGTACCCCTGAGTGAAAACTCCAATGGTTAAGGAAAATGTAGACAGATGGCTAGAGAAAATGTAAGAGAGAAAAGAAAACAAAAGGAAGAATTAGAAACGCAAAAAGTTATTTGATAAATAGATAACAAAGAGAAGGGAGTCTGGAACATTTCTTTATTTAAAAAGAAAACAGGAAGCTTTTTTAGGAAAGCAGGAAGTCACCACAGAAGGAAAGAGAGCAAGAATGCAAAAATATGCCAGCATGTCTTACGCCATGCTGAACTCTAAAACTGCCTGAGCTGGCAAGGCAAGATACTCAGTCAATCCAGAGAACAGAAATCTGCACTGATCTATATTACCATGAGCTATGCTGGAGCCCAGATGAATAGGACAAACTGAATGAATCCTGTGTGGCCTGAAGGATATATGGGATGTGCAGGACAATCAAATCAGGATGTGTCATGGCATATGTTAGAGAAATTGAACAAGTATGTATGAAAAACATGAAAGAGTGAACTGAGGTGTGTGGGTTGAGCTGGCATAGAGGTAGAATGAATTTCTGCACATATCAAACAAGTGGTTTGGTTGTTTTTATGATTTAGAAGATGAAAAAGGAGCTTTTTTTACCATTGTTTTGCTTAGCAACAGCAACAAAGACGAGTACTCAGCTGGGACTGTCATTTGATCAGCTCATTAAAATATTAAGAAAGAACACAGCAGAGCTCTGAGCCTGCAGAGCTGCCAAAATCAGGTTCCCAATACACAGGGAAGGAATGCTGAAAATTTTTCTCCTTTTCTTTTTCTCTTCTACCCCTTATTGTCATCAGTCTTGAATCAGAGTGCTTCCTGCTGTTAGTTTTCACTAGGTACTTTCCTCGTGTCTCAAGTAAAGAGGCCTGGGGCACCATGTTCCACGGCTTCTTCCACAAATAATACAGATTAATGTCCATCCCAGAAGACCTGTTGTAACAGGTTTCTTTTCCTTGAGTCCTCCTGTAGCCAAAGCAATGCAAAAGTTCCCCTGCCTGCTATGACAGCCTGATTTATGTGAGTGGAATAATAGAACCAAAGCTGAGAAGATAACTGAAGGATCTGAAGATATTGCAGCTTGTTTGCTTGTCAGAATATGTTGCCTAAAGTAGGAATCTGAGTAATTTCAAGACATTTTGACTGACTTTATGAAATTCTGTTAGTGTTGCTGTGGTGGTTGACCCCAGCCCACACAGCTGCTCACTCATTTCTCCCCTCTCCCCAGTGGGATGGCAGAGAGAACAGAAACAACAAAAGTGAGAAAACTCGTGGGTCAAAGCAAAAACAATTTAATAGGTGAAGAAAAAAGATGGGATGTCACGTGATGCAAAGGCAATCACTCACCAACTCCCACAAACAGACTGATGACAAATAGTGGCCACCTTGGAACAATCTCCCCTTCTTTGCCTTTTACCTCAGCTCTGTGCTGAGCATGGCACCATATGGTATTGGACCATCCCTTTGGCCACTTCAGGTCAGCTGTTCCCCGTGTTCCCTCACAGATTCCTGCCCATGCCCTGCCTAATTGCTGGGGGCAGAGTTGGGAAAAAGAGAAAGCCTTGATGCTGTGCAAGCAGGATTTAGCAGTAGCCAAAACACTGGCATGTTACCAACACTGTTTTAGCCACAAAGTCAAAAAAGCAGCTATAATTGGCAATTCTAACAGTTACAAAGAGAGTAACTCTGAGTATCTCTCAGACCCAGTACAGTAGCTATGGTGGACCTATGTACTCATAAATTGTGAATACAACTGGTACCTCTAGAAAACAGAACAAAATGAAAGAGTGAAATACTGATTTTAAAATGTGGCTCTTTTCACTTCACATTGTGGTGCATTCTCTCACACTCAACACTCATTGCCTGACCCCACCTGTAAGGTGAGGAAGACTAGTGGCTTTGACAAGGTAAAAAAAGTTTTCTGCATTTTCATTTTTTCTTTTGTTGCTCCCTTTTAATTTAGTTACCTTCGCTGTTTTTCTTCTTCCCACAACTTCATTTTTCTTTTTCTCCCTTGTACATTCCCTTCTTCAAGTTATCCATAACCAGTAAACCAGTAGGTTTCACTACTGCTCTCCTCCAGCTTTGGAGCCAGTGCATTATTCTCTGCCCTCCAAAGAGGTGGAATGCTCCATTGCTTTGGAGAGCCAGAATTTATCTAACCAACTGCTCAGCCCCTACCTCCAGAAATATATGCTTTAAATATTCAGTATCCTAAAAAAAATACAAGGTGTAGTCTCTTAGACAATATGCCTGATGTCTTGGACCCCTTATTTTCTGTGCTGATGCGAACTATGCTGCTTTCTGGCATTCACTTTGGCCCCACTTGATCAAAATGTATACATCTAAACATCTCAATAATATCAGGAAACCATATTTTGATAGCAATTTTAATGTACTTCAGGGAATGAATTCTTACATTAAATCAGTATTAAAAAAGGTTAGCCCAATGTGAACACAGTAACTCTCAAGGAAAAGGAGGCTTTCATAAGAAAATAGGAATAACACTGACAGTTTGATACAAAATAGCTCAGAAACATGAACAAGTATGGAGGGCTATTTTTTCTTTTTTGTACTGAGGAGATTGTACCTGAAACAGAAACGACTGAGAGAACAAGCAGAGAAAGAGAAATCATTTGGGGTCTTTTTGTTTCTTGTATAATTAGCCACTGATCCAGTCCTGAAAGGGAGACCAGATGTTAGAATACACTTAAAAAGCCATTAAAAAAGATAAAATAAAAAAAAGAAATAGTCTTTCGATACCAACCATGGCTAGAAGGCTCTTCTCATGCTCAACAGTCATTGTCAATTGTTAATCAACAGCATGACAAGCTCCTACCAATGTGACCTGCATTATCTTACTTTGTACTCATTTTTGCAATTGAGAAACATTATGGGAATGCTTTCTTCCCAGATGAGTTCATAATTTCACAGCTGTAGTGGGGCATATGTCTTTGTCCTTAGAACAAAGAATTAAAATAGCTCATTTCTCCTATTTAGTTTAGTTGTTGTAAGTTATTTTCTGTTGTCCTTCTCAAAGGCTTCTGGGAGAGCTGCTTGACACCAGCAACATGGAGAATCAGGACAATAGCTCTGTAAATAAACTACAAAAAGTAGTTGGGCAAGCACATCTGAGGCAAATAATTTCTCTCATGAACTGGAAAGTGGCAATGTAAGGATGAGTAGGGGTTTTGATGTTTAAGGTAGACAACAGGATCAGGTATTTCTTTGGATTCTAGTCCTGGCAGTTCACTGACATATGGCCTGACTTAGAACCGAAAGAGATACATCAACATGTGTCAGTTTTAGAAAATTTTAGCTTACATATCCTATAACAGCATCACAGATTTTCCTTGAGCCCTGGTGTTCCTTAGCACGTCTGCAGAGCAACAAAAGAAAGATATTTAGAGGAAGGAGAGCCCAAAGACTCTTACAGCTACAGTAAGCTGTGCTTCAGCTGCTTTTATCAGAGGGAAGTTCTGAGTTGATGTGTGATGAGATGGAAGTGAAATATCTTCTGTTTTGTATCCATCCTGTACTACCGACTGCTGCTCCACCTCTCTAGGTGTTGGTACCCAACAACAGCAGTGATGCAAAGCACTCAACACTGGAAGGACAGATGAAAACTTACATCATGAACCAACACTTAATTAGGTCAATGATCAATGCCAACAGCTAATACTGATTCAAAACCCTTCTGCAGGTTTTATATGCATTTTAAGTGCATTTGGTTATGGTTGTCCTGTGTCCCAGTGAACTGTATTGCACAATAAGAGAGGAGAGTGCTGTTTTTTCTCTGGGTTGGGTTTTGTACCAGGTCCAAGCTGGCTTGGGTGTTTGATATGAGGAGGGTATTCATGCCTATCTGTGACTTCTGAATTGCACTGAGCTGAGAGCAAGGCATCTGAGTCCTTCAGTTGCTCTTGTTCTCTTGGCATGTACCTACACAATATCCTGGGAAACTGTCAGAGTTGATTTAAAGAATGCGATCTGTGTCTCACAATGTGTTTTATGAATAAACCACGTGTATAATCTGTGTCTTTGGATTCTACTAGATGACAAGTCAGCTCTGAGTTAGATAGTGTTCTTTTATCTGCTTCCCACCTCTTCAGTGCAGCAACCTTGCTCCTGAAGCTGTGACCAACACAACTGATGATCTGAGAGGGCAGTTCCTGCTAAAGCTGTTAGGACAACCATGTTGGAACAGTCAGAAAGGAGTGGTACAGCAGAGTTGTACTCATATTGAGGTGGCCACTTGAGGTGGTTGTCTTGATTTCAACCCTTTTGACCTCCAGAGATGTGCAATGGCCTGTGGCTGACAAACTGCAGGAATGTCTGCCAACACAGGATCCTGCTGATGACTCTTTCTAGGCCCTGCTTTCCTCCTGTTTGTTTGTTTGTGTGCTGGGCTTTCAAATTTCAGCTGGGAATTCAGTTTGGAGCTAACACAGACGATGACACAGGTAGAGTAAATGCCAGCCACAGTCTTTGGTGTCTGGACTTCTTGGAGCTGTACTTCTCCCACAGGAAAGGAGGCTGTGAAATAAATACCTGTGATGTGGTTCTGCAATGCTCTGCCTGTCTGTGTTGCTTTGAATACTTGATTTATCAGGCCCAGACACTCAACCAAAGCCTATTCTGGAATCTCAAGTGACCACTAGGACAGTCTACTCTTGTTTGCATAGCTTCTAAGTCCTTCCTCCTGGGAAGGGTCCCCTTCATAAGTGGAGTGGTTCTAAGAGCACAGGTGAGTGTCTAGGTCCAGCCCTGGCCCTCTGTGCAGCATCACAACATGCCAGTATAAAAGCATCTCCCGCAGTCTGCTTCTTTCAAATGCTTCACAAGTGGCAAGTCAGAAAACATTAGGTTTTGGTGGAAAGAAAACAGCTGTTTATTTAATTCTATTTGAATGATGGTGTGGAATTTAATTAAGCAAAGACATGAAGTATGTTGGTAAATTGTGAGTGTGTGTAGGTGGGTGTGTTGGTGGGTGTAGGGAGCATATGGAAGAACTGCAGCATGAGAAAGCAGCCAACAGAAGGGGTTTGAAAAGTCTAAAGCAGAGCAGACTTCTCTTCCCTTCCTGCATTTTAACTCTCCCTTTGGCACCGGTTCATGCTGCAACCTCATTCTCTCCCTCCTAGTTGATACATTATACTTGTATCTCTCAGTATTTGCTGTGAATGTAATTCTTGTGTTTATAGTTCTAGGTCCGAAAGGGAAACACAAAATTGACTAAAATAAACCCTTAAGTTTGCAAAGCAGCAAATGGTATGGTAAGGGGGTGTGTGTGCGTGTCTGTGCGTGTGCGTTTGCTGCCCATGACACTTCATGCATCAATCAGGAACCATACTTACTTCATTGCTAATTGTAATTACCGTGCCCCGTTTCCGCCCCACTGCAGAGCGAGAGGCAAGCCCCGGGCCGCGCTGTGGGGCCGCCATGGCTGCTCCGGCCCGGCCCGGCCCTGCGGCGGCCCGCGGGCGGCCCCGTGCTGTTGCGCGGCGGGAGCGGGCGGGGGCAGCATTGCCCGCGGAATGGCGGCGGCTGCCGCGGCTCGGGCGGGACCGCGTAGGGGACGAGGGAGGGGAAGCAGAGCGATGAAATCCTTTTTCTGTGCCCCTTCGGAGTCTGTCGAGGGTTGCTGTGCGGCGTGCTCGGACGTGCCTTTACCGCCTTTCTCTTTCGGGGGAGATTGTGAGCTTAAAAAATGCGGTCAGCACCAGCAGCCGGCGACAGGGATACCTCTACCTGGGAACAGTGACAAAGGCTTCCAACCGGGATTTTTAAATTGCAAAGCGTGTAACCTGTAACGTACTTAGGAAAAACCTGTGACCTTACATTGAAACACAGGTCCGGAGTACTGGCTGGTTGGTGCTCTGAAAGTGGGCCAGGGAGTCAGAAGAGCAGCGCAGAGCAGGCAGCGGAGCGGGTGCTTCAGTCGGGAGGGCCCAACGAGGCCGTCCCGACCGCCTGACCACTGCAGCGCTGACCGGAGTCAAAGCGCGTTCCTGAGGACAGTGTCCAAATTCCTCTTAGACACTGACACACTTGGGGCAACAGCCACCTCTCTCCGAAGCCTGTTCTGGTGTTTCAGCAGTGAAGAAATCAGTTCCTCTTTGAGTAGCCATTCAAAGGCTCAGATTTTTAGGAGAGGTGTTGGGCATCAACATTCAGACTAAGTGGCATGGTGCTCTTGGTGCACCTCCTTTAAAGCCTCATATCATATGGATAAAAGAGACAAGGAATAGTGAGGATTTTTCTAACACCTTTTGCAGTAAATTGACTTTATAGTTTATTGATATAGTGTGCTCTGCTAAACTTTGGAAATCTTGGTTCAAGCTACCAGATCATAAAATATTACCTTCCTAAGAAACTTTTTGTCAAAGGTCTTTACATGACTTGGGAGCACAAATTCTACTCAGTCAAAATACAAATTGTGTTCCCAGTCACTTTGGTCATTTTGAAAGATGTGTGTGGGGCTTGGTAAAGGCAACAGATGGTATTTCACTACTGAGTCACATTGTTGAGATGCAGCTGACACCTGAGTACAATGTAAGGCTTGCTCTCACCTTGCCTTGGATCTATGAAACTTTACAGTTTGTATTTCTAAATATATCTGATGCCAATGGCACCTTGCATACCAGGTGCAAGTTTCAGCATTTTTTTTTTGTGTGTTGTCTCACGTATGCTTATGATCTTCATCTTAACTTGAATTTCTAAGGTCCTTAGTCATGAATGCAAAAGAAGAGCTCACATAGATCTTTCCTTTTGTTGAACATACACTGAACATTATATGACAGTATCAGGGAGAGAAAGAAGAACATAAAAAAGAGGAATAGGAACCTAAAGAGGGGGAAAGAAAGGAGAGGAAAGACACACAGTGGTAATAGAGGAAGACCAGAGGCATACAATGCCTGATGATAGAAGAGAAAAAGTAGTTTTCTCAATTCTCCTGCCCTGTTTGTAGTTCTTAACTCCCCAGCTTCTGTGGAGGAGTAATATTCTAAAAATCCCGGTAGTATTAAACTCACAGCTTTCTAGTTTTGACAATACAGAGGAAACCGTGACAATGACGGAGTAGTCCCAAAAGACAAATGTATGCCCATGCTACATACTGCTCTGTAGTGCAGAGATGGAAAAACCCAGGCAGAATCTGGACAGCAACTCTGCAGCTGTACAGGAGACAAGCCTGGGCTATGCTCTGGGATCCTGAGCCAGTCTGCACCTGCAATAGCATCCCCACCCATCCTGCAGCCTGCTATATGGACTGGCAAGCAACTAAAAAGCTCTCAGTGTTGTATTTTCAAAAAAGTCTCTGTCACAACTCACCCAGGACTCAAAATTACCTCGTGAACCTTGGGCATGAAGAGCATTGGCAATGTTCTCCTTTACCATGATGTGTGCCACTTACAGGATACCTCACTGTACAGCTGTCACTGCCTACAAGAGAATCTTCACAACAATCTAATCCATATCCATTACTGTTGTCCTCATTTTACTGGACAGAAGACATCATAAATATATAACTTGTAACTGTTGCAAAATTCACTGTCAACATCAGAATTTAAGAGTTCTTGTTTCTGAGGACACTGCTCACACATCTGAACTCTGTTTACAGCAGAGAAAGTTCAGATTTTTTTACTTGAAACAAGGTGTCTGAGTATAGAAAAACAATTAATCTTTTAAATAGAATTAGGCATTCCAACCATTTTAAAAGATGTAAATTGCAACAAGTTCTGCAACAGAAAAATTTCCATGGTCCACTACTTTAGGGTAATTCCAGGGAAAAAAATAATCTGAACAGAAAATCTGACCTTTTCCATAGAAAAGAAATACTTTGACCCAGTTCCTTTTTTTTTTTTTTTTCTGGGGGGGGGGGGAAGGGGGAAAGGGAAATACAACCATGGCCAAAAAAAACCCCCAAATTCAACCCCCTAAACCGTTTAAACTGTTTTACTTTCATTCAAATTGAAAATAAAATAAATTTGAAACTCTGACAGTTGTAAAGTGGAATTGAAGTCCTTTGGCCAGCTCTTTTTGTCTGTTGAAACCATGTAGCAAAAAATGTAGCCTGATATATGTACATATTAGGGTGGGCACTCAGTGTTTGAAATACAGTGTATGGAATTGCTCACAGCACATTAAGAATGCTCAGCAATGTGCAGTTTTAGGGTTGCACTTTATGCTGTAAGACACACTGTGCTGTTAGCAATCCTTTTTCTGTCACTAAGCACACATTACTTGAGTTTTCTAGTTGAGCATACACCTAAATGACTTTTAACTTTTTTTTTTGAAGAGGGCCATAAATTGTCATCAAAGACAGGGATCTCAAATCAGCTGTTATTTAAAGACTATCTGCATGTTCTCAAAATCCTATGCTATCCTTACATCAATATCCTTTATAGAAAAGCAGGAATTCAGGGGATATAAAGCTATGAACCCAATTAAAGAAAGCATTACCTTCAATTTGCATGTTGAAGGTATTGTGGGGTTTTTGAAACAAAAATTCTGTCTTGTGGGGGTTTTGTGTGACATTTCTTAATTTTCTTAGTTTGTTTTCAAAGATGATTTCTTTTCATCCACTTTTTCCAAAAAGAAATAGTGGTAGCCGCCTCCACTTTGCCATACACTCTCTTTTGCTTCCTTTACAGGGGGTTGATCCACCTGTTCATTAAAAAGGGGAAAACCCGACTTTGGGGAGTGCCTGTAGAGTAGGAAAGTTGCACAGTGATATGACTCTGCCTGTGTGTGAGAGAGAAATGAAATAAAATCCAGAGCTGAAAAACTAATTCACTGTATGTAGCATAGAAGAAAAATCATGCTGAAGTCCTGAGCTAACTCACATAATGCTTTCAGGAATCAGAAAAATGACACTGTCAAAACACAACATTAGTTTTCAGAAGCCTCCAGGCAAAATTTTATTTATTTAAAGTTAGCTCCTATTTTAATAACAAAAAAGTGGCAGCATATTCTACATCAAAGAAAAAACTTTTCCTAATGTTTCCATTCCTCTTGTGAAGTACTGGAGTTGAAGTAGTGGAGCTGTCTTTCTCTAAATAATTACGTGAGTGGCAGGATCTCAACCTGAGAAAGCTTTTTGTCTGCACTGGGGACTATACCATAAAGAGAATCATATTTGGCTTGCCTAGTCTGAGCTGCAGTACAAGATACTCAAGACTTTCAGTATTTAAACAGTTAGTTTTAAACAAGATCCATAAGAATGAAGACGAGTCCTGAATCAACATCTCGGTACACTGTAGCACGTTGACCAAGGAGGAGTACAGATGAGAAGCACATTTATGGGCTACAGCTCTCCAGTCAAGACCCATTAACCACATTCCTTGTGGCAGTACCCAGGAGAAATGTCCCTTAACAGCAGGATGGCGCACAGCTGGTAGCTTCTCTTGCGTATTACCTTCATTTCAGGCATCCTCACCTTCAGACCCAGACCTTAGAGCAGTCAAAGCATGTACCATTTTATACCTTGCTGAAGGGATGAGAGATGCATTTTAAAGTTCATTTCTGGATCTCTTTCCTGGCAACTCTATTTATTCCTCTTTGTTCTTCATTCATTAATCTTTTATAGCTAGAACTAGTAATGGTGAGAAGGCAGTCCAGGGTCTTTTCCTTCAAAGACATCCCATAAATAAAGAATAAACCCCTTAGGTCCCTAGACCTGTTGTTTGCCTTTTTAGCTTGACTTCCCCACCAGTTCCTAGTAATACCATTCCTTTGGCAATAACTTCTTGTCTGTGTTTCCTTTCTATTATTTCATATCCTTTAACAACTCCTGCTTTGAACCTTAGCAGATCCAGCTCTGGAGCTGTGGTAATTTGGTTCAGTTACAAAAGGCTCTACATTTGCATGTATCTGGGTCTTGCTGCAGAACGGTTGGGTATGTGTGGGAGTAGGACTGAACTTTGTTGCAACGAGATAACTCTTACATCTGAGAAATGTATTTCTTCCTTCTGGGCTCCTGGTCTTTTCTAAGCAACAAAATAAACTAATGTCAAGGCAGCTACCAGCAAACCCATGGGAATGAGCAAAGGGGAAGCAATGCTTGCATGAGCTTGCACCCCTAATGCAATGGCACAACTTCTGTCTCAGGAAAATAATGTCTTTCTTGTAAAGCGAAGGTATAGTAATAATGTGATGTATGAAGGATGTTGTGGTAAGACAGTACTGTCAACAGCTGCCAGTAACAGGAGTTGCAGAAAGACAATAAAGACAGCACAGAAGAGAGATTTTTCCCCTCTATCATGGCAAAATCTAAAGTAGAACAAGTCTTCTCATGAGTAACAGAAAGTAGTGACTCTCGATGGGTCTTTGAGGTTGAAATGGGTCTGGATGGGGCTTTGAGGTTGAAAACTGCTTCTGCCAAAGCAAATACCACTACTTGGGGACTGTGGAGAGTGGAGGAGCTCTTCTCCCAGCAGCATAACCTGAGACCTGCCTACACTCACACTGTGCAGGGGAGGCCCCCAGCACGTGTGTGGCTGTCCCAGTGATGGCCCAAGAAAATTTTATGTGATGGACTTGTAAAGCATCTCAGGATCATCAGGGATGAATCATGCTGTAAAATGTATCATTAATGTTACTAGATGTATTATAGAGTTCTGTGATCTGAGACTGCTGCAGGCAGTGTGCTGGGAGAAAAGCTTTCCAGATTGTGCTCATGCAAATTTCTGTCTGTGATCGCATTCGTTCTGGTTCCCACTACAACATTACTTTCACACTCATGTGTGCTGCTCACTCAGTCTAAACTTTTTGTTATTGCAGGTTGTATGACTACAACATAGCATCCCTTTGCCAACACCTTTACAAGGGTGAGAAAACATACAAATATGGGAATAAAGGCACAAGAAATCTAATGGATATGCTTAAACTTTCCCAGGAAAGGGGTAGTGTGATCCTAACCTTTGCCTCCTGACTTGAACACATGCCCTAACAGGCTACTAGACTGGGGTAGCTGTCAATTTGTTCATGGCATTTAGTTCAGCTTTTGTTCTGAGCCATTATTTTATTCTGGACTGGAAATCCTTATAATTCAGAGAAGAATTTCTGAAAGCTGGGAAAAGCAAATGTGAAATCTAACCTATTTTGAGTCCATCCTGTTGTACTGTGGACAGTAAGTCTCATCAACCCTATTAAATTGTGCAAACAGTATTTTGAAATTATTTAAGATACAGTCACAAAACAGCCATATAATAGGAGATGGAGGATGAACAGACATATCCAACAAATGTTTTTTAAACATTGCAAGTGAAATGGAGAGCCAAGGCAATGGCAAGGAGACCTAGGGCCAGTGACATATCCTGTTAGAAGAGCCTCAGAACAACCAGACTGTTTGGGAATGTAGGAAAAAAGCAGGCAGTGCTCTAAAAAATGAGAAAAGCAGGAAATCACAGGCAAATCCTAATCATGAATTAATCCAACAGAAGTCAAATCCAAGAAATTGTGAGCAATGAATCATCAGTAAAAGGGCACTTGCATGTAACATATGAGTTCAATTCACAGGTACCCAGTCTGTTTTTTAAAATTAAAATTTAAAGTAGGTCAAAAATATTCAGTGTTCAGATGAAAGTTGAAAAAAAGAAGCTTTCACGATCTCAAGTCTGTATTTTGAATGTTTGTCTAATACATCAACACAGGCTGGCTTGCCAGAAATATTAAAGTACAAGTAAAAAGATCATAAATTAGTAAATTGTCAAGTATTCTTAATACGTATTGTCAATGCCAGACATTTATAATAGTAAAAGCAGGTTACTTAAATAATAAGTGCCAGTTAGTACTCAGAGAGCTCAGAACAGTTTTACTTTAATACATAGAACAAACTAGGTTTGCTTCAGCAAACCCATCCTGAAAGAAATAACAAAGATTTGACTTGGACACATGAAAGGTTTCTGTATTTTAGGATTTCAGTGTTCATTTAGAGAACTATTACACCATGCACTAGAAATCTTGTATTAAACCAATACATCCATTTATTTGAAATAAAATTTTTATTCAATCCCTGTATTTTGATAGACTAGGCTCTGCACATAGACAGGAGATAATGGATTGAATAGGATGTCCTTGAAGGAGAAGAGCGGCTTCAGACTACCTTCCTAATACTCAGGAGACATCCTGCTTCCAGTGCTCATCAGACTTCTGAAGGCTAAGAGGAAAGATGCACCCATGCCATCCGGTGTAACAAATCAGCTCCTGAATTACCTAACTGTAAAACTCACAGGGAAAAAAATTAAATAATCTCTGCTTAAAATATCTCAATGTCATTTCAAAATCTATTTAGGAAGATCAGCTCTGGTGCCTTTATAGCAGCTTAGCCATGTGCATTGTAAAGGCTCACTGGTACTGTTGCCATCACTGGGTTTTGAAATGAGTACAGCACAAAGTTACTAAATCAGTTTTGGTCTTACAGTGCCATTTGGTCATACTTTCAAGCAATTAAAGAAATTTATATACAGAGACTTTTAAAAGGAGGCTGGAGACAAAATTTTATGGACACAGAGACCTATAACAAGACAAAGAGTACTTTTTGGAAAAAAAGAAGCAGAGAAGATGTGCAAGACATATTATAGCACTTGTTAAGCAGAGAAATGAAAAATTAAAACCTTGGGTTACATTTTTAAAGACATTTTCCCACCCATCACATAGCCCTTCTGTGTTCTGAGTGCTGGAATCAGCCAACTTTTTGTGTCATAATAAGCATACAAAACATTTTCCTGCAGGCTTAGTGAAAATCAGAGAAACAGAAGAATTTATGTGGATACAAAGTCCTCAAAACCAGTGTCTTAGCACATATGGGAATTTATAGTCTCAAGATTAAAACTTGCTGGGGTAATCACTCCACCAAACTTGCTGTGAAAAAAATCACCACAACAAAAAATAAACACAGCAAAACCCCCCTGCATCTGAATTTTGAGTATTGATGTCCTTCCCTCTTTTCACTAAACCATATGTATGTATATAGGTGTGTGTGTGGATGTCTGTACCCATCTCCCCACCTCACTTCTTCAGCTACCACTTTGTTACAAAGAAAGTGAAAAAGAGCTCTGCTGAAACATCTTATTCAGACTAGGACCCAGTCATTCTGATGAAATAAGGCAGATAAAATGGTGCTATTTCTCTCTATTATGAAAGTCTAAGGCCTCTCTATGGCACACCGCTTTACTCACCTGCCTTGCATATCAATGTTGCACAAATGGTTGTGTTCATACTTAAAACAGCGTAGACTGAGCTTATAGTTTTAGTCACTCACACCACTCAGAAACTGTTTGAAGCCTCTCTAGGAGAAAAAGTCAGCAAAATATTTTTTTTTATGTATTCACAATTTAAACCTGTTGAAGTTCTATTTCTCTCTCTCAAAAAAAGGGAAAAGGTTTGCTTTCATTTGAGAGAAAAATAAAAGATCACACTGGTTTTCAGACCAGTGTATTCTGTTACCATTTCTCAATGCAGCTCTACTGGGAAAAAAAAGCAGGCTAGTTGGAGTCATGAATCTTGTAGGAAGACTTGCAGGAAAAGCTGGTTTCTTTGGGAGCAAATATCCTGCCACCTTAAAATATCTAGCACAGTACAAAAGCTAAGATCAATGTGTTTCAGTATCTTTTTTAAACTCATGATGACAAAAATGACTGCTACAGGAGACACAGTGAAACTTATGCCATCTCTTTGGTTTCCATATGCATCAATGAAAAAATAAGCTTCATCCTTATCTCTCTGAAAGTACATCTTCTCTTATAGTCCACTGTGTCTCTGGCCCATGGGCACTCCACACTGAGAGAAATAAAATACTGGTATTTCCAGGGGGAAGTGAGAAAATGATTTTGCCTTCTAAAAGAGTAGAATTCAAATAACCAGGCACATCCAGGTATTAACAAGTCCTTTTCTGATCGTGGGAAAGAGCGAGGATCAAATATGTGTAAGTCTAACCTAAAAATGATCCTGAATACTAATCAACTAATGTATTGTTAACAGATTCATCCCTTTTTCCTTAAGAAATTTAATACAACCATTTATTTATACACCGTTACATAAAAAACTCTTTGCTTTGTCCCTTTCAAAAATATTTAAAGATCTGAGAAAAAAGCAATTCTTACTAAGGAACATGGCAGCTCTGCTATATTATTGGAAGCAATAGTAAGGAACAATAATATTTAACAGAGTCTAATTTCAAATATTGATCAGCATAGTATGCTGGGCATGCAAAAGTTCTAACAGGAAGATCCTCTTATCTTTAGTCACTTGTTTTATATCAGGTGCTACCAAGTGCATTTCTGATAGTGGGTAGGAAAACTAAACTGGAGTGCTAGGTCCACCTCTTAGTCACCTCACATGTCCTGCCATGCAGTTGACTTCTGTGCAGGTATCTCACATACATGCCGGTGGGAGAGAAGGATAACTGGAGTGCTGGTCTCCTAGCTCCAGTGCTCACACTCTGGAAGAGAAGCAGTGAGAATATATAGATGTGGAATATGGGCAAAGCAAAGATATGATACCCATTCTTGAAGGTTTAATTTCTAGTCTTTGTCTGAAAGTAAGATTTTTCTGCAGTGTGTTACTGCTTCAAGCCAAGTCCAAAAGGCTTTCTTTTCTATACTGACCTTATGTAATGAGTAGAATATCTGTGGCAATGAAATTGACAGGAGCTTCACTTGTGTGTCTGAGCCTGTTGTTAGTGAAAGCAGTGGTAAAACTCCTGATGATTTTCTGGAGAAAACTGAAGCCTTTGGTCTATGGTAGCACTGAATACTGGTAGCTGGTAGCTACCTGAATGTTGGTAGCTCTTTAATAAGAGCTCTCTACCCAATGTAAAACACAAAAATACCCCTGGGCCAGAAAGCAGGATGGCAAATCCTACTGTCTGGCCATCGTTTCCATTATTTGTTTCAGTAAAATGTGCATACTAAGTACTACTCCGAGTAGTTCTTCCCCAGTGCTAGAAAATGGTTAAAATCTGGCCGCAAATAGAGTTTTCATGAGTTGGCCCGAAGTGAGTAAATTCAACATATAATTGAAAGGAATCCAATCCTTAAAACAGTATTGGAGGTAATATTCTAGTTTCACCTCCATCTAAATGATCTAAAGTTATAATTGGTGTATAGTAACCAGGCCTAAATATATCAAAGAACCAATGTGATCAGACCAACTGCATCTTCTAAAAGTCACCTGCTATAACCTGCAGGCATCTAAAAGTAAGCCAGAAAAAAGTACACTATTTTTAAAAGAAACCTTTATTCTTCATACAAACCTAACTCTGTCACATATCATGAGGCATCATTAACAAGCTAATATGTCTGCTTAAATCAAACATTATTTCTCCATGAAAGTATCCAACAGAGTTAGTATCGACCCTTTTCTTTGTTCTCTCCTGGATGGAATATATGTGCATTTTGATATCAACTCATCTCCTTTTAAGTGCTAGCTCAGCCAGCATGTTATATGAATAACATCTTTGCCAGGTAAATCCAGCACAGGTACTAAAATCAGAGCTGGGGTCTTCTCCTCCAAATATTTTTCAAGGTAGTCTTGCAGTCCTAAAATAGAAACAAAACAGTTAATGAACCCCCTTTGTCTTATTGTGTCCTCTTACAAATTATTTCTAAATACTTTTCTGAAAATTGATGTGGAGTAGCAACTATCAAAAGGAAGTGAAATGCAACTCTTAAGTTTTCACTTTACATAGAAGGAAAATCTCCCACCTCCTTTTTGATTAATTTGAGATTAACTTTAGATGTCACCTAAGGCCAGAATTCAGCAAAACAGTTAAATGTATATTTCTCAACCTCAAGTAAGTGAGTTGATTACAGATAGAGAGAGCTGAACTAGAGCAGGTAGTAAAAATAACAAAAGGCCGGTTGAAATTCAGTTCTTTGTCATTTTTGATATTTGGATGATCAGCACATAGTTGTCTGTAAATGAAACTCTTAAGTCCCATTGTGGTGCATGGACCATTTTCAAAAACTTTATGAACTTGATTTCAATTTGCAATCAATGGATGAGTGCCATCTTGAAGACATAATTGAGGAAGTCCAGGAATGGCAACATATATGACTGAATATCTGGAATTACAGTAAGATTCCAGATACAGTAAGATGCTAAAAATACAGAATCTGGCTATGAGAAGCTATAAAGGGACTGGTATGTGTTGCCTAAGTTTGCAAATTTAAAAGTCCATTATGGGAGCAGAATTAATAATTGAGAAGATCTAATTGGAATACAGAAGAAAAGTAAAGAATGGAAAATTTAAACTTGGCATCATGACATTTTTGGTCGTGCTCAGCCTCAGTGAACATGCTGGAAATCAAGCCACAAAGAACCGTAATGAAAACTACAAAAAACCCGCTGAATGACCCAGAAAAGACAGTTTCCTAATGATAAGGTATAGCCTGCATAGGTTCTTGTTTCAATAACTTATTTCTGTCAGCAGCTTCTGGGATTATGGCAATTCTTTATAACACTAAGCAATCTTGGCTAGAAAGGGTGTAAAGAGGGCAGAACTTGCAGACTGTCAGAGCTTTTTTTTTTTGGCGTCACTGCCTGTGAAACTGCGAATAGGCAGTTCAGTCGAAGTGTTACCTCATCCAGGATAAAACAGGAATTTTGCAATTGTATTCACTGAAGCCAAAACTCTCTTTTTATCTGGCAGCAGCAGCATAAATTAATGTAATAATGGCAATGCTGCCTACAAAATATTGCAAAGACAGTACTAGTCTTCTGAAATTCTGCTGCCTTCCTTTGTATCATTGACATTGGAGGTGAAGACAGATAAGGGTGAGCCAAAGATCAACAGTCACCTCAAAGGTCAAAGGACTTCTTCATCTGGTGTGTAAAAAGGAACTCATTCTCTGTAATACAGATATTCAGCAGTGACCCCTAATTAACTATCAACTAGCATTTTACTTCTAAAATTTGACTTCAGAAAACTTTACGGCTATGCTGACTCAGAAGGCATTAAGTGGAAGGGGTAAAGGTAAGCCACCTCAAAATCACTGATTCCATCCTATTAAAATTACCTTTTCTTTTTTTTCATCCATTAAAATTGTGAAAATACAATTTCAGACTTCAACATTTTTTCACAGGCTTAGAAGTGCTAAAAGCTACCAGAACAAGTCCAGGTATTCCTTTTAAAGGGAGAATTTGAAAATGGGGCTATCTGGAAATAGAACCTCATTCTTTTGTGGCTTTGAGGTGGCCAAAATAGCCATAAATATTTACATTTGGACATGCCCTAGTGGACTTGCTTGCAAACCAGGAAGAGCTACCTTTCCTGAAGACCAGTGCCTTTTCTATTGCCAGTGCCTACTTGCATAAATGAAATGTGGATAAAAATACGGGACATATGCCTCCAAATATTTTACTGTACTTACAAATCAATTCGTTTGATTGAAAGCAGTGCAACTTAGATGTGCATCTTTAAACACTTAAAAATTGTGGATAAAAGTCTGCTCATGCAAACTTCCCCTGAAAAGCAGAGACTAGGTCTTCTAAAACAGTAAAATTGTATTCTAAGGTCTCACAGAAGAAAATGCACAATTAGTAAATCTGTGGCAACCTGTGCAATTACAGAAAAATGAAATTTTGACAGCTATATATTTTACCTGCTATAAGTTAGTCCAAATCTTCCAATATTAATTGTATATTTTAAATTATGGGAAATTAATAAAGACACTATATTTTTTTCACTCATTCAAAATATGCTTTTAGATAAATAAGAGCCTCAGCCATGAGTGTTTTCTGAGTATGTAACTCTTTGTTTGAATACAAAGATTTCAAAAATATCCTTCCTTTATATCATACACGGAAATGCTTGCTCAGTTGTGTGCCATACTTATAGAAGTTGATTTTAAAAGCAAAAACAAGTAAAGGACAGAGGGTTATAGTGAGTGTGCTTACTGGAGCTTTAATAGGAGCTATAGATGACTGATGTCAGTCTTAAAGTTATTTAAACTGCCCTGATACAGAATGTTTAAGTACAAGCAAAACCAGCTGATTATCAAGCAGCAAACAAGTGGTGTGCATTGTGGATGTTTTCATATCCTGTGACAGTCCAACGTGCTAGCCACGTTGCAGCACACTTGCAGTTTCATGGAGACCAGCCAGGGGACTCCTGAGGTAACAGAAGTCAACAGGGAAACATCAGGGAAATATCTCAAAGAAATTAAAGGGTGTTCCTCTAGGAAGCTGACACAGCTGACAGCCCAGCTGAGGTGCCTGTACACCAATGCATGCAGCGTGGTGTAAACACAAAGAGTTGGAAGACACCATTGCTGCTGAAAATCTATGTCCTTGTTGCCATTACAACACAGCTCAAGGTGGTCCATGGGAATCTCATGAGGTTTAACAAGACCAAGTGCTGGTGCTGCACCTGGTTCAGGACAGCCCCAGGTATCAGCACAGGCTGGGGATGAACAGATGGAGAGCAGCCCTGCCCAGAAGGACTTGGGGGTGCTGCTGGGTGAGAAGCTGGACATGACCCAGCCATGGGCACTGGCAGCCCAGAGAGCCAAGTGTGTCCTGGGCTGCATCCAGAGCAGCGTGGGCAGCAGGGAGAGGGAGGGGATTCTGCCCCTCTGCTCTGCTCAGGTGAGACCCCACCTGCAGTGCTGCATCCAGCTCTGGGGTCCCAGCACAGGAAGGACATGGACCTGCTGGAGCAAGACCAGAAGAGGGTCACCAAGGTGATCAGAGGGATGGAGCACCTCTCCTACAAGGAAAGGCTGAGAAAAATGGGTTTGTTCAGCCTGAAAAAGAGAAGGCTTCAGGGTGACCTGATCATGGCCTTCCAGTACCTAAAAGGATGGAAAGATGGAGAGGGACTTTTTACAAGGGCATGTAGTGATAGGACAAGGGGGAATGGCTTCAGATTGAAAAAGAGTAGGTTTAGGTTAGATATTAGAAAGAAATTCTCTACTGTGAGTGTGGTGAGGCACTGGAACTGGTTGCCCAGAGAAATTGTGGATGCCCCAGCCCAGGAAGTGTTCCTGGCCAGGTTGGATGGAGCTCAGGGCAATCTGGTCTTGTGAAACATGTCCCTGCCCAAGGTGGGGGGGTTTGGAACTGGATGATCTTTAAGATCCCTTCCAGCCACAGCCATTCTATGATTCTATGATTATAAGTACATGAAATTTGCTCAAAACAGGTGAACTTCATCCTGCAAGATGGATCCCCCTGCTCCCAAATGATCCACCGAAGTTCAGGGAGCAGGTTCCATATGAAATTTTTTCTGGCATTACCATCTATTTCTGCTATTCCTTTGTTAAGACAGGATACTGAAATCAATAATTTGATGATCTCTTATGTTGACTTAGCAGCCCTTCCATATAACGTGGCACAAACTAAGACTGTAAGCTCTTGTTTTTAAAGGTGCTTTTCATACTAGGTAGAAAAATGTCCTGAGAGCTCCTAAGGGGTCATTCCAAATGATTAGGAGGGTGATTTTTACATCTTTGCTGTAATTGGCCTCAGCAGGATTTAGGCAGTATCGGGTAAGGCCACAGAATCCACTTACATTTTCAAAATCAGGTCCCTGTTATTGTTGCCATACTCTTGCTTCACCGTATATCTGCAAGGGAGTAGTAATCTAATAGCTCATATGAAAAAGGAAAATGGTAGCAAAAAGGGAGATCACTTTTAGCCCAGTATGTAAAAAATCACTTTCATATTACAACTACTATCTTTCCTTCACTTTTTAACCAAAAGATATTGTTACATTGCTTAGAGCAGGTTTTTAAATCCCTGAGCTAATAAAGCTCCATTGCTTCTGCAGCAGAGATCTGACATGCTGCATGTACTTTGAAAAGATGCATCACAGGGGATCAGGTTCCTAACAGTTGACTAAGAGTTCCAGTCCCAAAAGATCTGCCCCTGGTGTGCAGAACACTTAACCCTTCGACCAGTACCAACATGACTATTCACAAATTATTGATGTCCCTAAATCCCTGGCAGATTGCAGACAGTTCTTGTCTCCCTTGAAGCCAAAGCATATGGTCACTAATGAGATGGATTAAAAATACATATACACATTCAGGGCTTTGTCACATGAGTGTAAAGCCACAGAAATGTTAGAAGGTGATTGAACTGGACTGAACACTGTTAAATACATGATTAGCTTGTTATGGGTCGTTTCCATTGATCTATATACGGTTTCACAGCATAGTTTAATTAAAGCTGCCTGGAACAAGCCTCTGCCTTAAATGATCAGGCAGTGCAATGAAAAGGTGGAACACGAGGAACTGGAGACACCTCTCCCTTTCTTAAACATCCAGCTGACTGTCTCTGGTGTACAACCACAGCAAGAACAGAAACTGTGCTTCCAAATGTTGTCTGTTTTTACAGTCCAGGGTTTTTCTAACATTTTTCTTTATATAAAATGATGTAGTGCGATACAAGATTTTGAAAAAAAACCTGCACAGTTTGCTTGCTTCATTGCAATTCATACCTTTCTATCCAAAATAAAATCAAACCCAGTAAACAAGAATATACTGTTGGAATATGAAAGGGAGTCACTTGGCAAAATAGGATTTTGTGCTGGGTTTTTTTGCTGCAGCTGTGAAGATTTTAAATGACAATATGAATATTTTTTGAAGTCCAATACTTGGCTTTTCATATGGCATCTTATGTTTCTGTTTGATGACATTATTTATCTGAACATAAGTTAAGCAGCTGCTTTGAATTGCAGGGAAGTCTGTTATAGCCAATGTTATATGAGACAAATGACCAGTAGGATTTTGGATAAGGCTGCGGAACAACTTTAAATCTGTGATTTCCTAAGCCAGTCTTTGGAACTGTGACTATAAAATGACTTGTGTTCTTTGCTACATAACTTTCAAAACATAATCTGTGTGGTTGAGATTTTTTAAACTATGTCTAGATTTCTCTCCCTTCTTTTAATGTCAACAATTGATGAATGAGCTTTTCTGTTGAATGGTAAATACACAATACCATTTGTTAACAGAAAAAGTAACTGGTATAATTTAGACTTCAAAAAAAACCCCAAATTTACTGTTTCAGGCTTATTTGTAAGTATACATACCCCAAAATTAAAAAAAAAAAGAAATTACAGAGGGAATTGTAGTTGTGTTTGGAACTCAAGTCATATGCCTGGTCAGTTGCCAAAGCAGCCAGATCTGCACGTCTGTATCTGCAAACAATTCTTTCATAAAAAACTTATCTCCACGAATTCCTCACATTACATTTCAGGTTGTCTTGCAATTTATGAACCCATCTATACTGACAGACTTCTTTCTTCTCATACTAAACAATGTAACAATGAAAACACCTTTTTCAAGTAACCATATAACAGATGAAAATACAGCCTATACTGAAAGCACTAAGGCCAATGTTAGCCATCCCCTTTCAGCTTGCTCCTAATACTGGATACCATTTTAGATGACTGCAACCTCTTCTGTGAAGGATATGGTTATTAGGATCCAGACTGATAGGATTCTGTCACTTTGGACATAGAAACAGAGCAACACTTAACCCAGCAGAGCATTCACCAAAAGAAACCACAGAATCATAAAATAGTTTGAGTTAGAAGGGATCTTTAAAGCTCATTTAGTCCTACCCCCCGCAATAAGCAGAGCTATCTTCAACCAGACCAGGTGCTTCAGAGCCCCATTCAACCTGACCTTAAAAGTTTCCAGGGATGAGGCATCAATCACCTCTATGGGCAACCTGTTCCAGTGTCTCACTGCCCTCATTGTAAAAACTTCCTCACATCTAGTCTGAATCTACCCTCTTTTAGTTGAAAACCATTACTCCTTGGATAAGGGGCATCACTAGAAGCCCTATTAAAAAGTCTCTCCCATCTTTCTAATAAGCTCCCTATATATATTGAAAGGCCAATAAACAGTCTCCCAAGAACTTTCTCCAAGCTAAATAACCCCAACTATCTCAGTCTTTCCTCACTGGAGAGATAAGTTCCACTCCTCTGTCCATTTTTGTGGCCCTCCTATGGACCTACTTCAACAGGTCCATGTCTTTTTTGTGCGAAGAGAAAAATCTGCTATAAAGAGAAGACTAGTGCTCTGTTACATTTTACTGCTAGTCCTGTTTGTGCAGTGGACTTCTTGTCCCTTTGGAATCTATCCCAAACCTAGAAGTTCTAGTAATGTTTTTAAGCAGGCTACAGTGAAAACATAATGAAAGTTGCTCTAGGCTTGATGGGTACCCACAGGAGTTGTAGCAACTCTTCCTACAGCTGAGCAGATGAAAGGAAGTGAGGAAAATGAGCTGTGTTGCCCTGCATGCCATACTGGTAACTCCTGCTCTCAGATTTAGTGAGGAGAAGTTGTGAGCGCAAAAGGCAGCAGTCATGGACCTTACTGTTCATGTGAGATACAAGAAAAATGAGTGATTGGCTTCATCTATACCAGTAAGTTAGTCAGGATGCCTGAATGCTGCACCACCAGCAGCAAGAGGAGAGGGACTGCTGGCATAAACTGACCAACTCTGAAGGAATCCAGATGCCGCATCTTCCTCTCCCAGCCTCACAACCCTCTCTGCTGTTCCTCTGCTTCAACAGGAGGGTGTGGGAAAGAAAAAGGGCTCCCTCATAATCAGGGAGAGCATTAACATTTACAGGAACCTCACTTTTCTAGAGCTGAGTCACTTGGCTGAGTAACTGTACAAGTCTTTTTAGACTGTAGCTCATGCATTTTTTTAGCATCTGAAAGAAAATTAGTAGACAGAACAGTTATTTTTAGTATCGGTTTGATAGTGGGCCTGTCAGCCTTGGTGATGCATCTCTTTTATCAAGCTGCCACAATACCTTGTTTTGTTTTCAGAGCAAAGTTTGATTAAAGACCAATTTCAGAAACGTTACTCACTGTGGGCGTTAATTAGTGCTTCCTGGCCTCTGCAGGGTCTATCTTATGATCCGTTTCACTTACTAAACCCTGTAATTCAATTTACATGAAGATGGGAATGAACCAACCCCCTTCTATTCTTCTGAAGGCTTCTGTTTAACTTAGTCCTGAAAGAACCTCTCTCCTATCATTCCCTAATAAGGAATTCTAGTTTCTAGCCTTTTAAAATCAAAATTAAAGCAATACTTCACATCTATACTCTTTTTATATGAACTGTGAAGGAACTTCAGAAGGGGATAGGTAAACTTTAGGAAGCCTTTGCTTCCAAATAGTGTTTTTAGTGGTGCCCAAGTATACTGTGCATCTTAGGAAAAACTGGTAAACATCTTTTTCTCTTCCTCTGCATCTTTATGGGAGTGGAGCATTGTCATTCTGTACGAGAAGGTCGCTGGTGTTGCCCTCCTCCTCTCTCATTAGCAGAAAAGAAAAGCCTTTTGTCTTTCTGAAAGCAAAAGGCAAGCTACTAGGTCAAAAATATTAAAGAGGTGGTTGATGACAAAAGACTTAATAGTACTGGCAGGTAAAAAGTAGCAGATGGAAGTGAAATTTATAACATGATAAAAGTAAAATTAGGAACTACTGAATAAAATGAATGAAAAGAAAATGCAATTGGGGTACTATACAAATACAAGCAGAAAAAAAACTAAAAAAAGAAACAGTCCAAAAGAAAACCTGACTCAGGTACACTGAGTATTTGAAACTAGGTTGAATAAAACATGAAACCAGTACTAAAGAGACCAAACCTCTAAAAGGGAAGATGGTCTTTTTTTTACAGTAGACAGCCTGCACAGGAAAACCGAGGCTGGGTGAGGCAACATACTCAAGCAGAGTTCACGGACACTACCATCTTAAAACATCCTCTTCCAAGTATACATTCTCTCATGAGCTTCCTGCTAAATTTTGAAACCTAAACTTCATCTTAGTTATAATATGGACTTAGCTGGCAGGGATGCTTCCTAAAGTTGTACAGTGTGACAGATACACCAGAAATGATGAGAAGGAAAGAAAATAGGGCAATGATAATCATAAAATAGATGAATATTTACAACAATTAAAATTTCAGACCCAAATGCCATTCCTAAAAAAGCTGTAAGCCACCCAACTCTCTCTGGATATACAGAAGTTACCTTCCAAAGTGCACACAGTACCAGTCCAATGAGGTATTTTATCATGCATATCAACAGCAAGTAGCAGAAATAAATGTGACTCTTTTAAAGATAAACACTTGTTGCTGAGCTCCTCTGCATATTAGGGCTGTTTCTCAGTAGAAAGAATTAAGATTTGGCTTCCATAATAATTCTTTCAAGCTGCTGGCTACAGCTTAGAAAATAGCAGAACATGAAAACTCATCGCCGTGTGTTTTCCAATGTTCTGTTTTTAGTCATGTCCTATATACAGATTGAGAATCAGCCTATACAAGGTTATAAATGTGCACTTTTGTTTAAAATGTCATTAGCCTTCTGCACTAAATAAAGAAACACTTAAGCATGCCCTTCCAATGCTCACAGTGAGTCTAAATATAATTTCAAAGAGAACGGAGGACTGAACTTTACGAGTACAATCACTCAGAGAAGAACTTGTGCTTTTTCTAAAACCATGACAGAATGCAAAGATCATGAGCTGGTTTTCCTTGTGTGCTATCCTTCAACCCTGTAACGATCCAATCTCTTTATGGGGTGGATGGTTATTGAATTTGTATGCCAGCTGTGTCCAGAATCTCTGGGGAGGATGGGCCGTAGTGACGCCAAGCAGGGATGAGTTATGAATGGAGACAGACTATTACAAACATAGGAAGTAGTAAAGACCCATTTTTCAGGAGGCATTTAAGAATGCACTTCACAGTATGTGTATATACTTGTTCACTCATATAGTCTCACCTGAATGTGCCTATATGGGCAGATAGAACCACAGGATTCACTAGAGGCTCACACACATGTTTTTGTTGTACTCTAAATCAGATAAACGTGTACTTTACTTTTTTTTTCCAGATTAGTTGAAAACTTGGTGTGAAAATGATCAACTGCAACAGCACCTGTGCAGTAATTATGGAACTTGGTTTTTCACCCTTAGGTCACTTTGCAGCTACTGACTCTTGGCCCATAGTCCAGGAGCATGAGATGGGCAGATTTGCAAGCTGTAGGACAGTTGGTTGCTGTGCCCTCCAGGTAGGGTTGGGGACATTGGTGGGGCAGTGTGTGTGGGAAGCCCGGCTGTGCCTGCTGGTAATGCAGGAACTTTTATCTCTAGGGCCTGTCAATCTGGCACCTTTCACAAGTGTTAAATTCACTTAAGTATATTTTTTAAGAAGCTGTCATGAGACATACTGAAGCAAATATGTCCTTCGGTGGTTACACATGGACTAAGTTGTAACAATGTTTGTGAAGTGCTTTGACATCCCCAAGTGATATGTTTGGTACAGCTTCCACATTTGTTCGTTTATTCAAGTCTGCTAAATAGTCTTCAAAGCCAGTGGGTTAAAGAAATACCTGACTGGACACAATGCATCCAAAAGGCCAGACCACAGAGAGATGTTCATATAACTAGAGGACACCACATACATCTGCTGGTAGGAGAGTTTAGTCTACAAATAATAGAAAAGCTTTCTAAAAGATGTTGTGGTAAGCATCTTTTGACTGGGTCCAGAGATCATATGGTCCTTGCTTTATGTCAAGTTAAGCTGTGATCATTTAAAATAATACTGATGGAATAATTGTTTTCAGTTTCTAGGCCAGATTCTCAACAACTATAAATGGTAGCTATGCTAATTTACACAAGGTACATTGAGGACCTTGCATGGTAGATTACATATTTATATATAGTATCATGTGCAAACTAATGAGGTTATTTCTAATGTTTACCATTGTAAAGAACTCTGAAACTTTAATCCTGCACTAATGTAAACAGTGTATTCTAACAGAAACAGATAAAAGTGCACCAAACATGTTAAATACATTATTAGGTCAATGAAGATCATTCATATTGATCCAGGTCTGGCTTCACAGCAGTTTAATCAAAGCTTCCTGGAAGATGTAACAGTGGTCATGGCATTCACTGCCTTTTGTGCTGACTCAACAAATGACTAAAATTTCATTACTGCTGCAACTGACAACTTATGCAAAATTATCCAGAGCAGGCTAAAAAGAAGGGTAGACCAGTATTTGGAGGTGGAACAAAACCCAGCTTCTGTTTTAATGGGGAAATTGTGCTGCCAGATGTTGCTGATGATCCACCCAGAAATTTGTGGGCTCTTGATAGCCACACTACTTGCTTCCCCTCGATCTGGCAGATTTACATTAATTGGATTTTTATCCTGTATGGCAGTGACCCAAGATATCAGTACCCTCTTACTCCCTACAGCCAAGGAACAAAAAAAGAGGGATGAAAGTCTTTTGTTCCTTCTCATGGCCTCTAAGGATGACAAATAAATCTCAGTGCTAGTGCTTCCTGTGTAATATGAGCTCATAGTTTGTTACAGAATTGGGAACAGGAGGCTTGGGAGAGTCATTCAGCTGTGTCAAACAACAGCAAAATGAAAGAAAAAGGGTCTGTAACTTGGCCACATAGTTAGTTATCTGAGCTGCAAGTCATTTTTGCTCTAACTTGAAGTTATTAATAGCATAATTTACAGAAGCCTTCAGCAAGACTTAGGTGTCATTTTATGAGGCACTAAATAAACACTGAATAACAGACAAAGTCTACCACCAAGAGTTTACCATTGACACAAAACTCTGAGAGCTGAAAAACGAACACTGGATAGGTAGGAAACTGAGCCATAGAAAACACTGGAAGAATTACATGATTTGTTAAGGTAATTTGTAGAAAAGCCAACAACTGACCCTGAATTCTGACCCAGCATACAGCCCTTCTCTTGAGAGCGTACCACAGTGAGGACACTTCCAAACAATAATACAGTGGCAAAGAACTGAACCAGCCTTTTGCTTGGGCTGCTCTTGGATCTCTGGAAATTAAAATCACGGTCCCAGAAGAGCAGTGCTGCACACGTTCCACCAGCTCTGTGTTAAACAACTTCACTGCTTGGAGGCCTCTGCTCTTCTTCCACCATCAATAGGTGGAGCTGTTTACAGGTCATTTGAAAGATACCTGTGGACTTTATGGCAAAATAGTCTATTATACCTGTCATAAGGTTCTACATCTAACTGTATTATGATTTCTTATTAAACATTGCAATATATTTTATACCACAGTATATCAAAAAAGTCTGCATTAAGTTAAATTATTGCACAAATATATTATCTTTTTTTAAAAAAAGAATGTTTCTCCACCAAAACACATGGTCTCAAACATCTGTTTAAGAAAAAAAACAAACCAAAAAAGCTTTATAGAATGCCTTTTGGGACTGCACAAACTGCATTGCTTTCTGTAACTCTTATATTTTGTGTTGACAGCTAAAGTATACAGCATAGCACAGCAGTAAATGGAAAAGCTGCCCAGATCTGGGCCGTTGCTTAGAGGTTTCAGGTTCACCCAGGTGGATCAGCCCCCTCAGGTGGGCCAGGACCCACAGGTGACCGGTCAGTCAGAAGCACTGACAGCTCCTCTGCTGGATCACTGGTTCTTTTGTCAGGAATTTCTGCTTCTGGAGCCTTAAGCTACATCTCTGTTAAGAACCATGTTAGCTCAAAGAGATACCGGATTAATGAAATTGAAAATGCTCAGAAGAAAAATGTATGTGATGCTTTAATCACTTTTAAGAAACATGAAGTGCAAGTGATGGAAGGGTGACCTTTATCTTTTCCACCAACAGAAGCCCAGCCTAACAGGCACAGTGAAAACATAACTTATCCTTGTGCTTCGTTCTGTTTAAGATGTGGTTTTAACAATTTTTCAGTACAGGTAGAGAGAAATAAATTGTTCATGAAGTTTTAAAGTAAAGATAAGAGGCCCATACAGCCCTTTCTTTGGTCAACACTGGTACTTTATGCCTTGGGCCTTAATTTGTCAGGGAATATCACACCTGCAAGATCATCACTAGAGTGGTCTTACCAGTATTTTCTACTCTACATTAGCTGAATGAGTAGGCTTTTTTTAAAAAAAGGCTTCTCTTGCAAGGTGGTTTTTCAATTACACCACTGCTATGAAGATTCATTAGAAGGAGGCCATCACCTCTTTTTCTCTTTTGCAGAAAGCACATTTTGGTAGAAAGGAAGGTAACAAAATATGCTCTGCCTAGCTGAATTTCTGCCAAATCACTTTTCAGGGCAAAGAAAACTCATCTGCAACGTGCCACAAGAACACCTGGGGTCATTAAAAGTCCCAAAAAATCTGGTAAGATAAAAAGGTGAAACAGGAAGATGCTAAAGGGGGATGATGATGATTATTGTTATTCATCATCTTTTAATCAGTTTCATTTTTGACTTACCAAAAGCAAAGAGGCAGAATAAAGGAAACTTAAATGGTTCTTATCATTTATGGTCAGAACTTCATGCTAAATATATTTGTTTCCCTTTGTAGTTACTGATTTTGGTAAACCTAGCACTTTCAAATCTACTAATATAAATACAGCCAGATTCAAAGTTATTGGTACATCTCTTTAGTAAAGCATAGTACTAAAGAATAAAATAATAATCTACTTTCTTAAAAATAAAATGCTGGTTATTCATTTCCTTCAGAATTCTAGCTCTCCCTCAGGGGAAGTCTGGAAATTTTAAATACACTGATCCTTTGCTCTGCCACAATTCTCTCTTTTGACCTCTTAAATATTTTTTTCTGCTGTCACATTTTTCCTGATTTGTTTTTAAATTATAAATCTGGTTTTAGCTTCACTTTTCTTAATCATTTGCCATAATTCTTTTAAAAAATCTACATGCAGTTTCATTCTTAAGGCCAACCAAGGATTTACAATATGCTAAACTGGGCAAAAATTCTGTAGTAATCAGCACAATATATTTTATACTCCATCACAATAATTTTCTCTGTCTCCACATTGATATAACTTTGTCTGCTTTTTACAATGGTTTACTACTTAAATAATTTAATACAACAGTTGTTATATTTTTATTGCAAGCTTATAAAACTTGCACGGTAAGTCTCTTCCATGCAATATATTAAATAAAGAAATGACAGAGAAGAAGGGGAACTGATGATTACTAAAACTGTAATTCAGGTTCTGAATGTGTCATAAAGTGCTTCTGGCTCACTTGCATTCTGCACATCTTGTCAAAGTTCCTCAGATGAACCACCTCTTCATATTCAGTTCTCCTTGCCTGTTACTCCAATGTTGATATCGGTAAAACAATTATTTCGTATTTCAGTCAATGCATTGATGAAGGGACAGTCAAGGGGAAAGGACCCAGCATAAAAATCCAAGGGGCAGGAATGCCATTGCCAGCTCTGCCACTGAGTTGCTGGAAGACCCTGGGCAATTTATTTGGCTTCATGAACATGAATAGAGCTATGATTTATTGAATTTTGCAAAAGCTGCAGGGGTGTATAGACACATGGCTCCTTAAGTGTAAGGAAGGACCTTTCTCTCTCATTTTTGTCTTTCTAAGCAACTGAAATACTTGATCCTTCAAAAAAATCAAACTCCAGATTTCATGCTTCCATTTTGTAGAATAAAAAAAAGTACTTTCCTGTCTTTGTGAAATGCATTGAGATTGCCTGATGAATAATTGTTACTACTTTAGTATATCTGAGAGCTTATGTAAAAGATGCTGCTTCAATAAGACTCTTTTTAAATGATGTTTTACATTAGAGACCCACTTTAAATACTTTTACAGACACAGTTCTGTCCATGTCTACAAAGTAGGTCACTGTATATCCTGTATATCCACAAGAACATATAAGTGAGCTATTTCTGAAACCCCTCTGCTGATAGGTTACATAAAAATAATAAATAGTGATCTAAATTTATGTCAGAAGTAAATTTTACTTACTTGGAAATCCTATATGCATTTCTATTTCAATTTCCATCTTTCTATTTCTGTAATTATTCATATTTTTGAAACTCAGGATAAAAATTTAAACTATCTATTGTACAGATTCTAAGGCTAGGCTTGATAAAAACATCCAGAAGATATTTCTGATGGCTTGGCCCGAAAATACATAATTAATTCCCATAAACCACTTACCTGTGTAGACTTAATGTTGCTAATAAAAAGACTCTTTGTCTAGATTATTAAGATTACTTAGTAGAAAGGCTTGTAACCTCTGAGAGATACAAAATAGTTGAGAAAGGAACTTACAAACTTTTCTTTTTGTAAAAAAATATGGTAGGAGTGCAGCTATACGAAGATTAATTTCTGAATTGTGTTGCTACGATTTCAGCCCTTGCCTACATGAATCACTCATTTTGTAGAGTGAAGAACCACAAATGCCTGCATACTCTCTGAAATCTCTGGTTTTTGCTGGATGCTCGACTGCTGCAATGTGAAAATGAATAATGGAAATAAAATCAGCATTGAACTCCTAGACTAAGCAGCACTGAGCTCCTAGATTAATAAGAATCCTCTAATTCCTCAAAATATAAAGCAAAAAATAAAACTTGGAAGACAGGTATGCTTGTGGACTTTAAAAATTTCAAGAAAAGTACCTAGAGGATTGCAACTCAATTTTGTTTGATTGTTACCTTTTTCCTTCTTTTTAAATATCTTAGCTATGATACTTACCTTTGTATGTTTGCAATTATAAAGGAAATTAGATCAAGTAATCTGTATTATGTGATGGATTTTAAGAATTAGATTAAGCTTCCCCACTCCAGAGATGGATGCATGCTTAATCAGTTGAATAGTATTTGAGAACTGATGAAAAATGTGCTGCATATAGTGTTATAATTTCTGTTTATGGCCTATCAAACCAGAAATCTACTCGCCAGAATACTGTTTCCAATAGAAAGAGACAAACTGTGGATCCTTTGCAAAGTATTCAATAAGGGTGGTCATAGTAGGAATAAATCATTTGGAAGGCAGGAAAAACTTCTAAGTAATAAACAAGAAAGCATCCTTGTAATCTGAATCATTAACTCCTTAGTGCCAGCCTAAACAGAAAAACAAAGGTCACAAAGTGCCTAAAGAATGAGCTAACTTCCATATGGAAATGTCTAGAAGTCATCCATTACTATTGCTGCTTTTCCATATAGCAGACACTGAAATCAATATGCTGCATTGGTTCAGCAAATTTGTCTCTTAACAAGTTAATAAAACAGTGATCCCCACGTAGTCTTTTCATCACACTTTCATAGAAAAAAAATGAGAATATTAAATGTGCTAAGATAGGGAAGATCTGCTCCATTTGCTCTGCAATGATAATCTTTTACAAAAGAGGATTTTTATTATTAATTCTTTGCCTTCTGGGGATATTATAATTTCCTAGAATGTAAAAATGCCTTAAGCACAGCAATTTGCTGAGCTAGACTGAATTTCAGGATGTTTCAAATGAGTGGATAAACAACTGCATAATAAGCAATTATTAGATCAAGACTGTGCATTACAGATATAGCAGTGAACCAGCCAATGGACAAGCAAGTTGCAGATACTGTTTTTAAAACTAAGAGTTAGTGATGCTTTGATGTGCATCACAACATTTCTATCAAGAATTAAATACCCCACCGCTTATTTTTTCTTTAGAAATGCAGATTATTCTTTCCATCAAATCCTTGGGGTCTTAATCATTGGACACATCCCTCTGCATATGAATAATAAGGAGTTTACAGGCTGAATATAACTCGTGCTAAAAGTGATTAGACTGAACTTTTTTCAATTAAATAGTTACAAATCAATTGTATAGGCATGTTAAAACCTAGTATATTCTCAAGCCTTGAATTCTGCAGCTCCTTAATGAAATATATTATTTTATCTTACTAAATAAAGAGTCAGATACACTATAGAAAAGTCAAGTGTAAAATTAATATAATTTATACTGCTACCACATTTGCAGGACCTGGGTGTTTTTTACTTATACACAATTTTGTCAAGCAGTCAGAATGGCTGGGAAATGCGGCAGCTAGATGAGAAACATAACACTTAGGCTGCTTGAGATGCTGAGTAAAGTTATTAGCTGAGCTTTTCTCTAAAAGAATCAGACACAGAACAGTAAGAAGGGCTGATACCTATAGTGACAGAGCTACCAAAATGATTTGTCCATTGAAATAAATGACACAATTCACACTATTCAAAATTAATGTTTTAATTCTGATTTGATTGCATCTATGAGGACTACTTTAAAAGAATTTAGTGATTCATTAGTATAAGTCATGAGTGTTACAAACACCATTTTTAAAATAGGAAAATTCAAATTCAAAACCAGTGGTTTGCACGAAAACCAGATTTTGTTTTAAATTTAGGATGGAGTTATTCTTATGTAATTTAATGGTTTAAAAGCCACACATCTGACGAGAAACAGCCCTCTGTGCTAAAAGATTATTAATCCCATTTTAAAATAGGATGAAGGGTCCCTTGGAGGTGTCTGTCAACTAACAAAAAGAACCTAGGTCATTAGGTTAAACAAAACAGTTAACTTCTTCTAGGCAGTTAGACAAAATTGATTTTATCTGAGCTGTCCAGGCAACTGTGAATCGCATCACTCTTTTTTATAACAGCAACAAGGAATTTAAATAGGTCTGTGGTTAAATGAGTTATTACTGCAAACAACTTAATTGCACTGTCACGTTATATGGTCAGCTAATCCTTCTTATTTCAATTCTTCTGGAATGGTTTTCCAGTCTCAAAACACCAGCTTCAGGTGGAAATTTAACTGATGTTCTTAAAAGACAGCAAAGCTAAAATGCAACAGTTGTAACAGCAGAATGATTTAGACACACTTTATTTAGAGACATATTACAATCTTTTTGTCTAGTAAACTTTTCCTTGTCACTCCCATTGCTCAGAAAAGTTTAATTTTAAAAAGATGCAGAATACAGAAGTTTCCCACTTGCTAATTCTGGCTTGGAAGATGTTTTTAAAGGAAGTAGACTAGAAGCAGCTATAATCAGAAAAGCAGCAATATGAACTGGAAGCTTCTTACTCAGATCTGCTACTTTGTAGACTGCATTTCCTCTTATGTTTGCAACTGTGAGAGCATTTCAAAACCCTTGTGAAAGGGACTGGTCTTCAAATCTATCACGACTGGAGGGCTAAATTTAGACTTTAGGCCAGGCTTAATTTTAAGTGTTGGAAATGAAGAAGCTGTCTCTGACAGGTTAATTAAAATAAAGGCAGCTATTTAAATCTGCCCAAGGATATGCATGTCACTGGCAGTCTTAGTGGTGACATTTGGTGGGCAATGTGTAGCTGATGTAGTTAAATGGATGCACCATAGAAAATAATTTTTTATGGAGCAAGCGCTTTATATACACACTATTAGGTAAGATAAATGCACATACTTTTAGCCCTAAAGAATCAAATTTAGCTAAGACTAATATATTGGTTCTGCTCTAGCTAATGCAATTATTAATAAAGGGTTGCCAAGTAAACTTTCATCTGCTTTGGTGAAAGCAAGAGGCACTAACTTACAGTGATATATTTCCCTACATTTATAGGATTGCTGGCACAGAAGTTAGAATGTCTAACCTTGTTAGACATTGCAGAGCTGGGAAGTGGGGAAAGGATTTTGGTGGAAGAGGTTGCCACCTGTATTCTGGGGTTCAGCTAAAGGGTTTTAAATAGTTTAATGCACAAACAGTAGCAGCATGACTGCAGAGGTCATGCTTGTAGCCTACAGGGATGTTGCAGAAGAGTGCTAAAGAAAAGACATTCATGCAGCAAACTACTGAATCTCTGGACTGGGGACACTTGTAGGTGGATCTCTGTGACCTGCATGGTTTAGAGCGCTCTCTTCTTTCACACATACTGTCCTCTATAGGTGTGGGATTCTGTGGTGCTGATTTTAATGCTAAACATGTTAATCTGTTTTTGGCAAAAAAGCTAATCAAGACAAGAAATGCAAAAAATATTTTAAATTTGGAACATGATTAAAGAAAATCTGACTCGATTCAAAGACAATGGTAAAACTAGTAATTTCAGTGAAGTCATCATGACCCCAAGACCACGTGATAAGGTTTTAGGAAGCACTGAAAAAACAAACAAACCACCTAATAAAGATAAGAGTTTTGCCTAAGTGGCCCACTAGTTTGTTCAGCCCGTAACCCTCCAAGAGACTGCACAAAGTGCTGTGGAGAGGAACTGCACGGGACAGTATAGAGAATGCTGACAACTCAGAATGTTTTCTGGCACTGTACCATCACAGACATACCTGTAATTACCTAGAAGAAGCAACTATATTAGCTGGTGGGACATAAAAAAGTTAACTTGACATAGCCACCTATGTTAAAGAGATTGAAATAGGACCACCCAGGCGGTAGCTTTTGTTTCTTCTTCTGATTTTGGTTCAAAATTGATTAACCATCAATTAGAATCAGGTCTTTAAATCTGTTCAGTTCTCAAATCATTGAAAATTTCTTCTAGATAAAGTCAGCCAGCACAGCACAGCAAAGCAAAGCTATCCTGCCTTAAGATAACTCCAGGAAAGGTATCACTAGTGTTAAAGGAAATCAATGAAATTCTGCATAAAGGCCCAATATTGACTTTTTGCTTGTTATTAATATGAAAACGAAATTATCACTTGCTTATATAAATACAGAATAGTGTCAGAAATAAAAGATGCCTGAATGTTGACAATTATGTGCCTTCTCAACTAGGACTTACTACTTGATAGAAATTAAATGTTTTTAGCAAGAGCCATTTTTCAATTTTTATCATAGAATCATAGAATAGTTTGGGTTGGAAGTGACCTTTAAAGATTATCTAGCCCAAGTTCTCTGCAATGAGCAGGGAGATCTTCAACTAGATCAAGTTGCTCAGAGCCCTGTCCAACCTGACCTTTAATGTCTTCAAGGATGGGGCATTCACCCTTTCTCTGGTCAACCTGTTCCAGCGTTTCACCACCCTCATTGTAAAACCAATTTTCTTCTGGTAAGTACTGATAACATTTATAGGATATCCTCACCTAATGCCAACGACTGGCACACTGTTCACACTGAGCTTTGGCCTGTTACATTAAGGAAAAACATCAGACAATGTACTCTATGTAGAGGAAGATAGTTTGGTGTATGTTTGTACCACACTATGTCTGACATAGCTGTACTAGGAAGGATAATAGAAGTATGACTTTAACATTTGTTCTGACCATAAGACTTAGATATATGCAGTACAATCACATCAGTGACCTTTGATAATGCTCCTCTGGTTACACTACTGTTATTATGAATTCTTAGAGCACAGCCCATGCAACTCCACATTCCTGGTACTCTTTCATGAATTTGACTACAGGTCATGTGCATACACTGCTGGTGATTTAATTGCAAGATTAGTCTTACATACGCAAGAATTGACAAGTCTGGACTAAAGCCAATAAAAGTATTTTCAAAAGTGCTTAATTTTTGTCTTTAGTCTTTATCACAGCCACTAAAACAATTTTAATAAGCAAGGCTTAATTCTATCATAGTAAGAGTAGACTCTATCTTTGCTTATCTATAGTTTAATTTACATGGCATTGAAGTTTGTTAACATGTGACCAGTCAGTATCTCCCACACTGAGCACAGCTTTACCCATATTATGTAAGCTAGGACCTTTTACTGCTCAGCAGTATGTCAGCTCAGTAGAATGAAATATTTTCTGTAGCAAACATGTTGTTGAAAACCAGATCAAACTCCTGAATCCAAACTGTCAAAAAGAAAAATGAAATACCCAGTGTCGTCCATGGCACAACACACAGAACCAGTAATAATTTAACTTTTGCAGGACAAGCTGATGTGTTTAATTTCTGTGTCAGTCATTTTCTAGTTTACTGTTCTAACATCAGAGCAGTATATTTTTACAGGTGATATGTTGGAAAGGATACTGTGATTTGGTGCAGGTTTTTTTTTTCACCAATACTTTTCATCTCTAAAGTTTGAAAAGGAAGGCAGCTTCTCAGGAAACCACCACTATTTCAAAATGGCCATTATACATCTGATTTGTCCTGTTCTGACTTTCCCTTTTCAATTTTATGCAATGGTCAGTGGAATTTCTATCATCTTTCATAAGCATTTCCTGTCTTAGATCCTGGCCACCATTTCTCTCCAAACAGAGTAGGCTCTCCTTTGAGGAATAATAAGCCACATTAGTTTCGGAACCACTTTAATCAAGTAAGGTACTAGGCAGAATTCTCTGAAAGTGATCAGTAGTTTAAAAGGAGAAGAAAGGAACATAGTCCTCAAGAAATAATTTGTTCAAGAAAACATTTGCTCTCGCAACTGACTTTATGTAAATCATCATCAATAGTGCATGGGACTATTTTATGATTGTATGACAGTTCACTATATGGATTTCAGCTGTTTGTAAGCTTCCTTTTGAACATTAAGGAAAAGAAAAGTACTTTCTTTCTCAGGACTTTTGGAAGATACTGGTTACACAGAGACCAATTCCTTCCTGTTGATAACAAATTATTTAATTTTGACACCAAGTCACTTCCTTGCCTTCTGTGTCTCAGGGGATTCTTATTACACACTGCCACAGACTATCATTTGAAGGAGGAAAAAGCTCAGTTTAACCATATAAAAAAGCAACAAATAAAATCAGAGACACTGAACAGCCATAGCCACTACCCCAAACTTTAATGACAGAAGCAAAACATGTTCTTCATGTAAACGTTTAATTACTAACTCATGGATTATTAGTAAGTTCATTACTTACTGAGCAAAATTAAGTTGTGGTAACCTTTAACACTATCATTAATTTTTTATAGCAAACATGTATGTTCTAAATTCAAAACACACTTAAAAATTTCAATAGCACATCTCTCTTCATCTTACTCTGTGGTCACAACACAACTGAAAATATATTTAATTGAACAGTATGTATAAGTAACAGTGAAATTTGTCACCAACAGATAAAATAATACCTATATAATGAAAATACAAAGGAACCAAGCCAAGAACACAGATTTGTCAGAACGATGGTGAAAAAACCAAGCTTAGTGTGTTTCAGAACAAGCAGCACATATTTTTTTCTTTAAAGCAAAATTAATTCAAAGAATAGTGTTAAGGTCTGGTTCAGAAATATAAGCTGACAGCAAATTATGTATCAAGTTTAATTAGAGAACCTATGGTAACTCAAACTGTATATGGGGCAAAAAAAAAGAGATGAGATCTGAATAGACACATTAGTGTAAATGTGTCTTTAAAAGATGGTCTGACCTGATGAAAATCCTGACTCCATAAAAGCTGAAGGAAGTTTTGCCACCAACTTAAATGGAGCCAGGATTTTATGAACTGTGTGTTCATTTGCACCTGTTTACATTGTCTGCTTTTTATGTCTTTTGGCATTTTGGAATCTGCACTCCTGTGCAGAAGGAGAGTAGGCTTGAGAAAATATTTGGCTAGAATTCAGGAGACAAAAGTTCAATTTCTGTCACAGGCTTACTGAGAAAATGTGAATAAGTCATTACCTCCTTCTCTTGTCTCCAGGTTGCTTCTCAGTAAAATTCAGGTGATGAAACTCAACTCCTTTCTAAGGTCTCCTGAGATCAAAATATAAAGAGTACTACAGCTAGGAATATTTTTTATTTTTCATCACTAAAACTGCTGCTTACAAAATTCCAACACAAGACACCAGTGTGATACCTCTGAAGGCACAAGATGAAAAACGTAACTGGGAATTTTAGAACCTTCTGTTTCTTAGTGAGAATATGTAAGAAAGAAAAAATAGCTTTTAAGTTGGTAATAGTGGCATATATTAAAAACATTTGTATGTAAATACATGACTACTAAAGAAACAGTTGAGGAATAAAATTGGAAATCCACAATACAATTAATGTGTTTATTAGAAGTAAGTCAGAATAGTAGAATCACTGCTTCCAGGTAATTCTTTGCTACAGTAAGCTGTATATTACCCTGGAAATGACACTAATTCTGGTGAATTTAATGAATTTTCAACAAGCTCTGCATGGACAGAACACTGAGAATGTTCACAGTCTTTCTTTAGTTGCTAACGGTTTGAACTTACTCCAGTTGTTACAGTTTTTTGGTCCACAGCCTGCAGAATGGCTGTGAACTATCTGGCCTTTCATTTTTAGCTTCAATCTTGCAATGAAATCTGTGTGAAACGTTCCCTGTGGCTACAAATTCTATCCACTTCAACAGAAGGTCATGATTATGCTTTTAGGGACAATAAAGCATTTTAGCAAATTTTAGACAAATTCTATTTCTTTCCTGTTCATTACTTGACTTTTTATGAGTTTTATCTAACATAAACTCTGTGATCCATAAAGAAGACAAGCAACAACAATCACAGTCAAAGAGCTTTAAGTCAACCTAGTGAAATAGTCAACTCCAGTTCACAACTACAGGATGAAGCTTGGGGATGATCAAGAAAGTCACCTCAAACACCAGATTAAAACACCCGAAGGAGCTTTAAGATCATGAGACAGATTAATGAAGTTAATGCAATTAATTCCAAACATGCAGAAATGTTTAGCCTGTAGGAGGAGATAAAAGATTCATATCTGGTCAAAGGCTATTTATCAAAGGAACTAACATGGAATTGTCACTTTGCAAATTTAACACAACTAGTAAAACTAACAAGTATTGCTGCAGGAACACCAGCAGTTGTTTTACAAAATACTTGTTAAGGATTACAGTGTGTCTGTGAGTCTGTTTTTTCGCCATGGTGAGCAATTTGGCAGAAGGGTTGTTCCCTGAGAACTGTATCAAGAGCTCTAGTGTTGAATTTGATCATTCAAGATGAAAAATGTACTTGTCCCCAATTTCCTGTATTGCAATTTAACTTGCAATTATATGAAAATCAAGCAGAGTTGTTTAGCTGTCATATAACTTAGCCTTTGCAAGAAAAATTACGCATCTCCCATTAGTTTCCTGTGAGGCAACGGATGTCAGAATAGTAGATGAGATATGGGCTGTGAAGTACGGTATCAGCAGTATAGGGGTAAAATTTGCTTTCTCTGTCTTGGTACAGTCTCTCCAACATAGAATTCTGGTGCATTGGAAAATGAGTTTGGAGCAGCTATTGCCATGCTGTTCCCACTTCATGAATAGACAGAACACTTCAAATGCAGCACTCTGAAAACTAAGAAACAGCCAAGATGAGTTTGCAGAGTTGCAATAAGATGCAAATAACATTTTGGATGATAACTGAAGTATAATATCTTTTAGATATACTTCATAATACTAGAAACTTAAATGGTCTCTAAAAACACTGAGCCTGAATGCTAGTTTAGAAGAAAATACCTGAAATTTCTTAAAACATCAGGAAGAAAGTGACTGCAGGCTGCTTAGGCAAATAATGAACACATGAAAAACCCAGAAAATGTTAAGTAGTTCAGCAAGACAAAGGTAAAAAGAAAAGCTTAGTACTTAAGCTAAATATAACTACAAAGGGCTTGTATTTACCTACATAAAACAGCATGAAGGAAAAGAAGTCTGTACTTCAAAATATCTTCTCTACTTTAAGATGACATTAGGATCAGTTGGCTGACAATGGGAAACCTTTCTTGGAAGAGATTGGAGAGCAAGAGGATATACATGTGCATATATATATATATATATATATATATATATATACTTTTTTAAACTTGTAAGACTGTTCCTACCCTTCCATGTCTAGTCTAATATTCCAAGCTGGGAAAAATCAAATTGACTCATATAATGGCAACAAGATAAAATATTATATAATAATTTTGGCATCTTTTAAAGTACCTGGCTTCACATATTTTTTCCAGAATAGTTATTAAAAATTAAATTTCTATCAGTAATTACAAGTGAAGTGCTTTAAATAATATTTAAGCTTTAGTAATAGCCATATCTTAAAGTTGTATATTTTAAGTCTGTAAATGTTATTCTTCTGTGGTGCCATAATAAACTTAAAAGTAGATGAGAACTTTTGTATTAAAAAAACTGGATTATTGACAGTGAAGAATTTGCTGTAGGTTATCTTAGGTTTTTAAAAGGAAGAATATTATACAGTCTAAATCAAGTTTCTCCCGAGCACCTACTCATATCTATCTACCTAGATGCATACTCTATCTCTGCATCCTGCCAGGCAATTGAATGCCAGCATTCACTAAATTTTAAAAAAATGTATCATACAGACATAAGCAGCATAGAAATCCCCCCCCCCTATGTTTTTAAACAAGAAAAGGAGACTACTTTATGCACATTACTGTGGCATGGAAGCTGATCATTATCATAATAACGAATTACCCAAAATATGTTAATTACACTGAATATATATATTTCTATATAAATTCTCTCTATCTATATTTCTAGATATAAATTGTTCTTGTGTGGACAATACAAAATTTTTACATTTCATTTCATTTTCTGATCTTCACTTCTGATTTAATGTAGTTATCATAGTTCTCTGATTATTTAATACTTAGTTCTTCAGGCCTCTTAAAATTAATTATAGGATTTTTATTGTTTTCCAGTCTTTTTATGGGACCATCTTTAACATGATAATTTTAAATGTGAGCTGCAGTTCAGAAAAGCAGATAAGCATTTATATGAGTGGATTAAGTATGTGCATATGTATTGAACTGGTGCCCCATTTTCTAGAGCAATTTTCATTAACACATTAATTTATATATCTTAAAAATAAATACTATTTCAAATTAGTCAATTTACATGGTAGAGGCACACATACATAAAGAATTTTAAATGCTGTACATGTTAATGTCATAGTTTTCCCATTCTTTTAAATCTTTTTCCCTGTTGATGTAAGTATAGTCTAATACAGGATAACATAGTATTTCCTACAGCTCCCAAATACTTTCTTAAGTGATCAATTTCCTTTTTTATTCTGAAAGGCTTTCTGAAAAGTATGTAATAATAATTCATGGCTGTTTTGTGTCCTAGAGAAATTACTAGAGTTTACATTACAAACCACATTAATTATGAGTGTTTTGCAGTACCTAAAGCATAAGTATTTCTAATTGTACCATCTTGCTACTCCTAACTGATAACATGTGGTGTAGTATAGGAACCGTACAAGTAATAATGTTATTTCTTAGTTGATTTTATATACAGTAAAAGGCTAAGTTATTACTGCTATAGGTCAGATTTGTGTACCATGAAGTGAATGTACAGAGGCTACTTCATGTTCTATTTTCAAACTCAAAGGTGATGCATCACCAAGAACCCAGGAAAAAGTATTGCATTTCTTTCCTCTTTCTCTCTCCTATTTTGCTAAATTTTAAAATGTATGTTACGACATCATGGAATCAACATGAAAGAAGTGTATTCTGTGCAGGACAAAGCCCTGATAAACATACACCAAGCCCAGCATAGGACTGCTTTTATAAAAGGAAAGACAGAACACCATCTGTAAAACATGAATAAATGAAGGATGATTTGAATACATGAAATGTTCTTGGTGCTTAAACATAGCATAGTTAGGAGGCCACAAGTCTTCTATGGAATCTGCTGATCTTACACAAACGTATTGAAGTCATGGACAAACTGCACAAGGTCAGTGACAGAGGGGACAACTATCTAAGCCTACTCAGTAAATGACAATGAGCATTTCAAATGGCACTGAGACATTCTCTTTAACTGAAAAAAAGCCCATTGTTACAAATTAAAAATGAAGTAACTGTGCTGTACAATGAGAGGTGACAGTGTTTTTGTAATGTCTCAAGAAATTAAGCCCAAATTTTGGACTTTATCATGCAAGCTCTGGTCCATCATAATCACTGGCTTGCATAATGCTTCAGAAGAAAGTTCCAGTTTGTTTAGGAATCCTGATACCAACACAAAGCTGAATTTCTCTTCTGAATCAAAGTTGTGCTGCTCTGGCCACTGACTCTACCTCTACCTTAAATGGAGGCCAGCTGTCTCCATGCAGATTCCCATGGCATTAAACAGCACTCAGCTCTTCTCAGGGGACACATCAGTACTTCACAGTATCAGGAAACTAAAAAGAAAGTTTTTTGTTTTCCAGTATCTCTATTCCTTTTGTTGATACAAAACCTGTTCTTTTTCAAATATTGGCAACAACCAGCAGGGGGGATGTGTTGCATTGTCCATGCCGTGTGTGGACTGTGTGTGGTCTATCAAGTTTCTTTTGTTTCCATGCCACTATTTTCCTTCTGCAGCGGGAACAAAGAAACATATTAGTGGCTCCTGATTTAATAAATAACACCGAGTAGAATCCAAGCTGTGAATTTCTGTACACGTTTTTGCTTACAACTTCTGGCTACCAATCGTATTTTCAGCACAGAATAATAAGTTTTTTAAACAGAAGCTTTGGCTTTATAATCCTACTTGCTATATTCTGGTTTATGTCAGTCACATCTCCTTTTTCTGGATCAAGAAACTATAGACTGCTGCCTCTTGATTTTTACATCTTGTTTTGTTACACTTGGCTCACTGTGCCTGCCTTCAAGTTTTACTCTTGTATTTCATGACTCAGGCTGAGACATAAATTATGTGGTCCATAATAAGGGACTAATGGAAGTTAAAAGAAAGAACAAACGAGGAGATCAAAATGGAAGAGCATAAAAGATCAAGCAAGTGGAGTACTTCAAGATGAAGCCTCACATTTTTCTATCATCCCTATTGAAACTGAAGCATTAAATTGTGCCTTTGAACTGGGATAACTGTGCTTAAGTTCTTTCCCAGTGATGTTAATAACATAATTTCTGTTAATTTCAATATGTTGGGATTTCATTCCACCTAAACCCCAAAAGAACAGAGGCTAATGATGTTTGACTTCATTTTCATAGCTCAGGTTCTTAGTATTTGCTGAAAACAAATTTGATCTTGTTTTATCTGTCTTGACAAATTACATATTAGAGCAGGGACCATCCTTTGGATGAACTAGAGACTGTGGTCTCTCACTAGAATTATTCTGATGTAAATGGGCCAAGCTCTTGCTTCTAATTGCATGGCTTCTTCTGGCTGCTGTGTGATGCGCTTCCATCAGCTCTTGGACAGCTTTCATTTGTGTTCCAGAATGGTAAGTCTTCCTATGTTTGGGCAGTCATATGTAAGTCTTAGCATCTTGCAGAAAGTGTACTGTTTACTTTTTCTCCTAAATGAGAGTGGGAGGCACTGACTGGATATTTTTGAAATGTGTCTTACAACGATTAAAATAATCAACTGATGTTCCTAGCCAGTTCAGAGCTAGAAACATACCATCTCTTAGAGCAGATCTATTATAGTATGACATGAATGCACCTTGGAACTGGTAAAGTCTTATTATAATTGACTGTGAATGAGTATGCCTTCAGTGATGAGAACTCCTGAAAAGCTTTTCAGCCTGTCTGCAGTATATTCACAAAAAGTGAAACGTAAAAACCATGAAAAAATGCAAAAGAATATTGTAAGCAATGTGCTTAACTCCTGCCTAACACCAAAGTGTGTCTTTCAATTCATACTTGCTAAAGACATTTTCTGAGATGCATCCTATGCTAAACTTATTACAGAATAAGCATTAATTTCTGTGGCAAGGAAGTATTATGCAGCATGGTTTCTATCAAAATGAAATTTTAACATGCTTTAGAAGTTGCAAAACTCCTGCATAAAGTATTCTCAAACAAGTTAAGCCAAAAATGACAAGCAATGCTTTTACTGAAAGCACTGTTAAACAGCTGAGGTTTCTGTTTCCAAATCTTTAAAGGATCAAAAGTTTAAGTGCTTTGCATGCTATCACAGATAAAAACAATCACAAGAAGAGAAAATAATAAGAAAAGGAAAATTAAAAAAGCCTCATCTAAAGATAGAAATCCTTATTATTTCTGTTGCTATTATAGTTTGAGTGACCCAAATACTTGATTAAATCACAGCAGGTAAGTTATGCTACATGATATAATATAAAAGAATTCAAAGCACATTCTGTAGTTAATGCACAGAAAAAGAAAAAAGAGTAATCAGCTAAATTAGAATATATTTATCTTCATGTTTATAACTGTAGAAAATGCCTTAGGGTGGCTTCTATTACTTGTTCTTTTCATAAAAGCTTGGAAATGACAAGATCTCTGGACTATTTTAAAATGATGAAGTTATGGCTTTTAGAAGAGCAATCTCAAAAGAGATTTGATCTCAGGCTCCTTTCTGGAACAACACATGCACTTCAGCAAACTATTCTTCTTCAGGGCTCTACTTAATTATTCTCACTATTGTCCTGCCTCCAAACAGAAGCTCATTTTGAGAGGTGCTGAGCATCTGTAACTTCAGACAGGAACCTCATGAAAATAAACCTCTATAATTCTGTTATCCTATGTGAAGTTACAAACTCACTTAATCCTTCTGTGCCACAAACAGGGACTTGTTTGTACATCTCAAATAGATTTACATGTATAGAATCAGTAAATGGATGTGATATAGTTGTGATATATTTGACAGTAAAATAGGAGAGATACTCTTATTTTTCTTACATCTAATTTCACCCCATCATCTGGTATCTTACATTTCTGGCATAATGATTAAAACAAGCCAGGACTCTGTAAATGTCAGAAACAACAGCTTCAAAATACCTTTTTTTTCCTTCCAGCAATATTACTATTAGGTGAAGAGAATAAACTTTGATTTTCAAAGTTCCTAAAGTCTTTATATCCTGATAAGCAAAAGTTTTGAACGAAATCTTGAAGTTCTCTAGGGGCTTTAAAGTTTAAAATTTTATCTTGCAGATTATTTAAAAATTATTTTAGAAAATCAACTAAACCCCAGTCAAATTAGTATCTAGCCTCCTATCTAATGATATAACCAACATGCTTAAATGAGGAAAACAAATTTTTTTCCTATAGATATAGATATGACATTACTGATGATGTAAATACTGAGCTTCATAACAGGATTCCTCATACTCAGATGTCTCAATCATTATCAAATGAATCAGACTCTGGAAGAACACTGGCTTTAGACTATCATAAGAAATACTCTAGCTATATCACAGCCCAATGATATTTCTGATTCTGAATTAGAATTAGAATTGAACTTGTGTGAGTTCTGTTAAGAGAAAGAGGTGGAAACAAGAAAGCACAAAAGTGCAAACTATAGAGAAATGAGTTAAAAGGAACCCCCACCAAAATCAAAGAGTCCAGACACTTTTAAAGAAACATTTCTCTTTCAAAGATATGCTGGTTCCAGTAATTATTATTCAAGTAGGTAGTGGGAGTAATCTTTTGTAAGAGTGTGGGATATTAATGACAGACAGAAAGAAACAGGTTTTTTCTTTTAGAATCTGTAGTTAAATGCCACTGTTGGTCAATTCATTGTAATTTAGTAATAATATGGAGTCAAAGAATAATTTTGGGAGCCGAAGTAACTTTGGGGGGTAAGGTTCTCTGAAAGCCACATAGCCCAATCTCCCCGATGATCAGAGCAAGGGTAACTTTAGACATTGGACCAGTTTTCTAAGGGCCTTGTGCTGTCATGTTTTCAAGACCTCGAAGGTGGAAGTGTCACAGCCTGTGAGTTCAGCTCTTGTGGAGAAAAATTCAATCCTTGCATTCAACTGGAATCTCTCTCATTGCAACTCATGACTGTTGCTCCTTACCCTGGTGTTGTGCATCTCTGAAAAAATCCTCTCCTTCTCCACAATGCCTATTAAGGTAAGGGAAGACTGCAGTTTGCTTCCTCCATTCCCTAGGTGGAACAAAGCCAGTTCCTTTAGTCCTTTTTCCTCTGTTCTATGTGCCACTCATATGACCTTTTACTTTAGTGGCTCTTCTTTGGACATTCTCCAGTTTGGTGATCTCCTTCTCTGATTATCCTATCTTAGTATTTCAGCTATGCCAGCTGACATCCCTCTGTCTAATAGCTACACTCTTACCATTCAGATATAATGTAGAAAGAGAAGAAATGTTCTAAATTACCTTTTTCCAATGTTGATGCTTCAAACTTATAGTGCAAGTAGAAGAGACATGACTGAAGGGACTGTATGATAAATGTGCTTTCAGTGTCAATAAATTAGAGCTATTAATTAGATTTTAACACAGCTGATATGATGCATTACTAATAAAGGATGAGCCAAGTCCAAAGCAAGTTAAAAAAAAACCCCAATAGATTTTTCATTGCTTGTTTTAATAAGGATTGAAATTTCTCACTAATATGTAATAACTTTATGCTGTTTGAAACCTAAATTTATTAGAAATTTAAGAAGAAATAGACTACTGGGAGCACAACTGCATATATTATGCAAAGTCTAATTGTATGAAGTGTGACAATGGCAAAATGCTTTCTTCTGATGGTTAGTTACAGCTATATTCTTGGATTGTAAGTTACAGAGCATATGGCAAAAACAAGAAAACAACTTTCCTCTCCACTTTTTCTTGGTGAAATTGAATCATTATACCAGAGAAGTCAAATGAAACCCCAAGCCCAATTTGTGGGCTGTGAAGTGGTTGAACAAAATTACAGTACTTTTATGATTCTAAGCATAGTTTTTATATATTTGCTTCTACCTCAGAGTATAACTTTGAAAGGATGTTCAAAAACAAAGAAACCATCTTTTACAAATGAATGCTGAAAATATTTTAAACATAAATCTGATTTGTGATACTTTTAAAATTTAGACAATAATTGTGAAGTGGTATCCTTAGACCATTCTCCAGTCACAACTTTTTCCAGAATGTAAAAGACTGCAATCTAAAAAAAAAAAAAATCCAGATCCATATTTCAGCAGCCTTGAAAAAAAACCAAACCAAGAAAAAAAAACCACCAGCAAGAAAGCATATGTATCTTTTAGCTTGCATAAACAAACCAAGAAAAGGTATGTTATTGAGCAATAACAATGAAACCCGTAAGCTGAGTATTGAGGATGCTATGTTTGGCTGCACAGTCCAACTTTGAGTATGCATCAGAGGCAGTAAACATAGGAGGCGTTTTTGCTCTGACCATCCCTGTGGAGTACAAACAGGCCTTGCTTCCTTGCTCTGCCTTTTGTCTTCAGGCCTTCTCTCTATGTTGAAAAGAGAGATGTTTTAGACTATAGAGAAGGGCCAAGGGCAGGGGAAACAACTGGACAATGGATTACAAAGGCATCTTATCACTTCTCACTCTGAGCAATAAATAAGCCTTGTGTCCATGCTGTCTCTGGACTTCAGGAAAGCAGCTTCTTTGGCTTCCATTACCCAGATGGACAAAAGACAATACTCAGGCTATTAAACCAAACTATGCCTGCAGCATCATCTTCTCATACTGTTAAGTTTCTGCCTGCATTTTGGGGTTTGAATCTGGATATTATTTCAATTTCTATTTTAACTTCACAACTTTTAAAATTATTCCATGCCATTAGATAACAAAAAAATCATGTCTGTCACCAAGCAAATGGCCAAACCTTTTGGATAACCTCACAACCTGCTCAGATGCGTTGCTGAGAGGCTCCTGACACTGTATTGGATACCAGATATATTGAACAGATATATCTGGACAAAGAAGACAAGATACCATGTCCTACTGCATACAGGACAGATGATTTCAGCAGGGCTGACACTGGGACACTTTACAAAAGGAATTTAAGGCATTACCCATTTAACTGTTATACTTATTACAGCGCTTAAAAGTTAGGTTTTCAGCAGCTGCTTATCTCGAGGAAAAGTCCCAACAAGGAAAGCCCAGCTTGTCTTTTGACAGTCAAGGCATCTGACAAAACCTGATAGGCACCATCAGTGGTGTCTACAGTTGACAAAAGCCAAGATCTTACAGAAATAAATTAACTTTGAGATACTGGAGAAGGAAGAACTGGAGGAGACACTGGAGAGGAAATAGAAGACTTTCAAACAAGATTTATGGATGGTTTTGGCTATCAGTGAGCGCTAATTCTGATACCTTACCTTCTGTTTTTCTATCCAAGAATTATACAAATTACTGCTCTGAGCAGAACTGATACTTCTCAGTGCAGAGATTATGTGACAGAATGACTGACAATGGTCAGCCAGCCAACTGGCTGGAAATGTAGCTCTGTACACAGTTCTACCTTGCAAAATTCAGTATTTTTTTCCATAGATCTATTTTTTAGGTTTTCTAGACAAAGAGCAAGTGGCAAGCATTTTGGTATTAAAGAAATACAAAAGACAAGGTAGTCATGCTAAAGATCCATCTACTGAAGTATTCTGTTTCAAGCAATGGTCCTAAATAAATATCTAGAATAATTATAACAAGGGATGCAGCTACAATATTATACCCAGTTCATTTTGAGCCTACAATTATTTTAAGTTCAGTGGACTTCCTATGTCAGATGTAATTTCCCTCATCCAAACACCATCATAGGTTTCTTTTTCTTCACTTGTAAATAAAAATATAGAGATGGATCTATAGAAATTATGAAAAGTTCTTAAGAAATCAAAGTCCTTTTAATGTTTACAGATTTAGAATTATAGAATTGGTACCAGAATGTTGGCAAGTTGAAACAGTCTCAGAGAAAAACTTCCTATGTAATTGTAAACTCTCATCTGGGATGTGTCCTTAAAAAGTGAGTTTGTTACAAATGGTTTCTGGATAGCTAGATAGGTCATATATTCCTCACATATTAAACACCAGAAGATCCAAATTTGGCAATGGTTGCATGGCTGATGTCATGCTTTTATAGCTGTTCTCTGTCAACAAAGCACTAAGCAAAGTTTCTCAAAATTAATTTTGATGTTGAAGTAAGGCGTTTGTACTTTATGCATTTTATGCACTTTTATACAATTTTACAGACACTTATGCATATATGGACAGGCCATGTATACTTAGACCTGTCAAGAAGATGCCATTTTTCTAGAAGGCTATTTATTTGTTCTGATTCCTTGTAGAGCTAATCATCAAATTACCCTTTCTGACTCATTACAGTATAGATTGAGTTCTCATTCCATAAGTTTCTTTACATCTATTCTCTTAAGATTTTGATTGTATAACCTACTGCTTAATAAATTTAACAAATTCCAATATTTATTGAGATAACATATTAACTACCATTAAGCAGCAAAACCACTGCCTGGATCACTGATGTCTAGCACTTTCCAAACTGCATATGTGAGGAAAGCAAATCAGTTTTCAACATGTTAGAAAACTTCGGAAATTCTTCTTTATAACCTATGACTTTTTCAACAAAAGATCTGTTTTCTGCTAGGTCTGTTCTGTCCTACAGGTCACATGGAGGAAGGATGCAAATCTTCAACAGGAAAATTAAAGTCTATACAAACAATTCATTTAGTGAGAAGCTCAGGGCACTTCAAAATAATGTGAAAACATGGATGGATAGAGTAACCTATAAATGCACCTGAGATTTTAGTGGCAGAAATTCTGAAAGACACATGAAGTTGTACACAGTACCTTTAAAACAATCTTACCAATATATTGGTAGTGTTTTGTATCAAGGATATAAGGGGTATATTCTCAATCAGTCTTGGGTCAAAGAGTTAAAGAATTTATTTCCATTTAAAGTTTTAGTCAAGCTTTTTATGTATGACTGTGCAATCCATAACCTTTAGATGTCACATGTTATTTACTCTGAATAAGAGCGAGTTCTGGCTCTGCTCCCTGGCCTTGGCACCGAGGGGCTGAATTTTTCTCAATCTAGTATCTGTGCACTTAAAAAATAAATTTCCCATCCTAAAGGACAGAAGGCCACTGCCCTAAAGCAGGATCTAATATACTTTAAGGTGCCTCACAGGCATAAAGCACTTCTCTATCCAAATTCAATTGAGAGGTAACATTACTATTAAAACAATTCCCCATGTCTTGGATAGCAAACAAAAATTCCTTTCCCATAGTTTCATATGAGATGTTCTGCTAAAAGTATGTATACATTGACTTGCAGCAGATACAGTAACAGCACAACCTTGAAAAAATAGAAGAAGTTTAAAATGTCAGCATTTTAATAGCCATTTAATAAATCAGATCTCTTGACTGGATAGTTTGGGCAGAAATAGCAAGATTGTCACCTCTGTGGCTCAAGACCAAATTTAGTTACTTTCATCCTTTTAAAATGTCATTTCAAACATACTCACGAATCAGTATTTTCTAATTGCTTCTGTATATTGTAAGCTGATTAACTTCCCAAAGTACTAATGTAACTTTTTTTTTCTTTCTGCTTGAACTACTATACCTGGTAATTATATTTTCTTAACAGGAAACCCAAGAAATTAAAATTGAAATTTTCCTCTTTCAGGTTCACATTTGTCATTGAGTATAAATTAATAGAATTTAGTAGAAAACCAAGCTTAAGTTTTACAGTCTATTTCAGACAGCATCATGACATTTAAAAGTATTTTTGTTCAGCAAAATGATATATTCTAGTCACAACAAATACTTCATTAGTTACTGCCTGCAAAGCTTGAGCTAGTGACTGCAATTTGATGTCAGAAGGATTTATTTACCTGCCTCATCATTACTCAGTACAGAGTTCTTAATGACTGTTTAGTTTCTACCTACATGAGTTGTTCTCCACAACTGCTGACTACAGTACCAATTACTCACATGAGAATGTGTAGACCTACATACAAACGTGTGGAGGTTAAGATTCCACTTGTCCCCACGGGAAATTTTTTCCCATTGTATAATGCAAAGTTAAGTTGAAATAAATTTCCAGTGTGAATTTAAAGTACATTGGTAAAAAAAAATATTAAACTTCAATGCACACAAACATGCATTATTGTAAAAATACAACTTGGTATCTTCAATTGATTTTCATCCTCCTCTCTCAAATTTACACTACATAATGCATTCTCTCAATACTGGAAACTCTGTATTTTGGAAAACATCTGGAAAATGCATTGATAATGCCATGTTTTATCAAATAGAATACTTTAAATCTTACCAGATGGAAAATCTTTACTTTCAAAGCTGCATGCTGTACATGCATCAGGGTGTTACTCTGTCATTGCAAGGACTCTAAATGAGTGCCTAACCACTGGAACTTCTCTTGCAACAGGAGAAAAAGTCCCATTACAAGTAAGAATTTTTTACTTTTTTTTTCAGTTGAGCTGAATTATACTCAGCCCATATTAGATTTTTAAAAAAATATACTGAAACGATAAACGCGTAAGTACTGAGGGGCTTCTAGACCTAAACATTTACAGAGCAGAACCACTTTAAAAACTAATTATATATTCATTTTAATGTTCCTACCAGACTGTCTATTCCTGTTTCATTTTGCCTTTTTATATTCCCAGTCCGTTTTTTCTTTAGTATTGAAAAGGGATTGTGTAATATGGTGTTCTGGTGAATGCAGGACCTTCTCTATTCCCAAATAAATATTCAAAAATATTTTGCATACATCTTGTGAACAAGGCTTGTGAAATCATAATGTGATGACTTATAAACATTCATCATTCCTATACAGACGTATAATCTAGCCAAGTGTATGGTATAGCAAATCATCCTGACACGTTTATATTAATGCACATTTGAATGAGAATAAGAAAGAAATAGTCAAATTTATGTTAAATACTTCTAAAGCCTTAACAGCATCTTACTAAGTATATATGTCAGCTTAATCTAATCCTCCTACTTCCAATATGTTCTGTGGTCTCAGCACGGGGCCCATAATGCTCTCGCATGTTATGAGGGATTGCCTCTGAGAAGTTCACCATCAGTACTACACTTTGTTCAATAAAACTTCACATCTGGTTTTAGGATGACAGAAAGCTATCTGTCTCCAATTTGCATTACAAACCTTTAGCTTCTTTTGACATCCGTAACACCAGCTGTAATAATTTCCAATAACCTGTTACAATATGCCGAGTAGAAATATTCCTAGTTCTCATCTTACTGTGTCAGGTAACAACACATTTATAATATTTATTTGGACAATTTTAAATAAATGACAAACTTCTTTATACAAAAAAACCCTGTATCATCTAATCAGAGGCTCATTTGAGAAGGCCTATGGCATTTCCTCCTTTCACTCCAACGATTTTAAGTTTTAATCAGAAAAATGGTACCTTTATTTCTTTTCTGTGCTTTTGCTAGAGGAGACAATACATTTCAATTCAAGATCTTACAAGCATTATTGAAGAGTATTTACTAATCTTATGACATGATGGAAGTCCTCCTGAAATCCACTAGCCTGGAACAGCTATCTCCTCAACCATCTTTCTTGATTTCTGAGAATCATAATTTCTACCTTTTCTATAACAGATACGTCTTATGTGTTTCACATGAAAAATATTTGAAGAAAAGTGCCTATTATTCCCTGCTACATTATTAATATTATTTTTCTTCAGCAGACAATGCATCTGATGACAGCTGAAGACTCCAAAAGAACAGATCCACTTGTGGGATTAACGATGTCTAACACAAGTCAGAGATCAAACGCGTCACTAATGGATCATCACACAGATGGTTAGCAACCTCTACTACCTGAGCTGAATTAATAAATGGCAATTGAAAAACTGGTCTCTCAATGTAATTTGCTTTCTGGAAGCCACATCAAGGAAACAAAATTTTTTAAAAGTGCATATTAGGCCTGCAGATTTACAAATGAAGATCAATACATTTCTGCTTTATCCCATGTCCCAGTAAAATGATATTCTGTGTTTGAAAGGCATAGCATAAGTAAATTCTGTTACCCACCTAGAACTACTCTGCAACAGGAAGTAACCTTTGGATGTGGTAGAAATTACCATTGAGACATCCAGATACTCAAGATATCTTAAGACAAGTCTACAGAGAAAGGTATGAGCAAGTTTTGGCCGAGCTCAGAGCTGACAAGACACAGCCACTGATATTGTGGAAGCCAGTACTGTTCCCTCTTGTGATCTGTCCCATTCAGATACATGCATTCTAGAAGCAGGACAGGCTCAAGAGGAAAACAGGAATAAAGTGGAAGGAGGTATTGAAGGAACAGGAATAAACTGAAGGATCTGGATGAGAAACTGGAAGGAGCTGTTGTTATCAGAACATAAAAATCTCTAATACCTTGATCTGGTGTTATAGGAAGGTTAAAATATCTTGGGATTCAAAAGAAAGACCTGACACTACCTCTGGTACACTAAAGGACACATACAGTTGCAGCAGTTCTGCCTGTCAAAACTAAAGTCTGCCAATAACAGAGAAGAGAAAAGACAATGTCATCTTGCTTATGGACACTGTCAATGGGATAGTGAAATTAGCGGGAACAAATTGGACACCTCACACAACACTTTTTAAACTGAGAGTTAATATATATGTGTGACTATATTTTAGATTGTGAGAAGCAGAATTACACTAATAGTGGAAAAGACAGTCAAGGACATCGTTCAGTAATATGCTGCATCGTTATGAAAGCTGATGATGCTTCACTGGAGACTGCATGTCTTTCAAAGATCCAAGAACACATATTACCAGTACACTTGAATATGTCCCTGTGTCTTAACAATATATTAATAATTAGACTTCTGATTTTGAACCAGAAAGTGTGTGTGTATATATATATTTATATAAAAATAGTCTTCTATCTGATAGAAATTATCAGCCAGATACACTTCAGCAACCACTTTAATATGAGAAATTATTTTTGAATATATATTACACTTATTCTTCCATTGCATGAACTTTCTAGAAATTTTTCCTAAGAAGAAAAATGTTATTTTTAAATTCTTCATCAATGAATTAGTGCTCCTTGTAAATTTAATGTATTCTATATATTCTACAGCTTTGCAAGAATATATTTCTTACCAGTGGGGATAATGATAAAATTGGTATAATGACAGGAATTATTATGACAGTGCAGAGATCTGAACACAACAAGAATGAATATATGACAATCACACAAATCTTTCCATGTCTATGCTATTGGTAGCATAACATGAACGGAACTGAATTGAATTTTTATGTGCGCAATTTATACATTATATTGAGCAATATATTTTATAAAGCAAATAAAATTTGTTTGGAAGTAATTATTCGATGGCCTGAGAAATATCAGAAAGAAAGCAGGCGAAACAGTAATGTTAATCCCATGCCAGAAACATGTTTTATCACGTTTCTTTTTAGCTCTTAAACAAGATGTAGTAAAAACAACAACATTCTGTCAGACTATATGTTCATTCCTTGCTTCCTGGATTAAATATGCTTATTCTATGCCACATTTTTATAGCTTTCAATTCCTGTACTTTAAATCTATTAAACAATGTCAAGTTGAATTTTCTTCAAAAACTGCTGCAGGTTAAGAAAAAAAATAGGACAGTAGAATATTTGAGGGCTAACATTTATGTCAGCTAATTAATATGGATCAGTTGTGGTCTGCAAGGATTTTTAAAGTGCATGCATGTTTGAGATAAATATAGACTAAGGATCTGATTTTGCTCCTTCTCGAACTGATAACAAAGCTCTTACTGATTTCATCTACCAGTTTTGTAGGTCTGACAGATAAAATAAGCTTTTGTGCTCTTGCATAATGTTAGTTGTCCCAAATAAAGCATAGCCCAAAATGTAGATCTACAACATAAGAAATAAATTGTACTTGTAACATTACATTTATTGCTCTGTATTCTCTTTACTTCATAAGGGAATGAGATTTTGAAAAAATAAACACTGGGGGAAAACCCAGCAAATTTGTTTGGATAGCAAGTTCTATTTAAATAAGTTAGAAATCAGCCCATGTTCAAAACCAGATACCCTCTAATCCAGAGCATACAACACCATTTCCTTATTTAAAACATTAATATTTCATTATTTACTCTCAAAACAGCTCCTGCTAGCAGAAAGAAATTGGTTATTTGAACATGGTTCTAGATTGTGACAAGAAGAGGCTACCAAATGCACAACTGTTCAAACACTTTTAAGCAAAAGATTCATTCTCCCTATCTTGAATCCTAAGGTGGCTGGATTTCCCAGTAACTTCTCTTGCATGGAATCACAGAATAATTTAGATTAGAGCAAGACCATATAATCCAACCTCCTACTCAAAATCAGATGTGAGATTAGAACAAAAGTATCCAGGACTTTATCCTGTTTGGACTTCAAAAAGTCCAAGAACAGAGCCTTTCAATATGAGAAACATGCCTGGTCACCAGAAAAAGAACAAATGTATCTTAATGGTAGAACTGTAGAACTATTTGGGTTGGAAAAGGCTTCTAAGATCATTGAGTTCAACTGTAAACCTAAAAGTGCCAGGTCTACCAATAAACCATGTCCCTAAGCATCAAGTCTACTACACATCTTTTAAATACCTCCTGGGGTGGTGACTCCACCACTTCCCTGGGCGGCCTGTTCCAATGCTTTTAGTGAAGAAATTATTCCTAATATTCAAACTCAGCCTTCCTTGGTGCAACTTGAGGTCATTTCCTCTTTTTCTGTCACTTGATACTTGGGAGAAGAGACCAGCCCCCACCTTGCTACAACCTCCTTTCAGGCAGTTGGAGAGACCAGTGAGGTCTCCTCTGAGCCTCTTTTTCCCCAGGCTAAAAACCCCCAGTTCCCTCAGCCTGTCTTCATACAACTTACTCTCCAGACCCTTCACCAGCTCTGTTGCCCTTCTCTGGACACGCTCCAGCACTTCAATGTCTTTTTTGCAGTGAGGGTCCCAAAACTGAACACAGGATTTAAGGTGTGGCCTCACCAGTGCTGAGTACAGGGGGACAATCACTGTCCTGGTCCTGTTGGCCACAGTATTGCTGATATGGGCCAGGATGCCATTGGCCTTTTTGGCCACCTATCCTTGAAACACTCATCTAAAATGTTTTTTTCCAACGAAATCTGATAGAAATAAACAAGAATTTCCTTAAGCTTAGTATTACACCTGGTTCCTGTCATGGTAAGTCTTACCTTTTTGCAGTGTTTCAGCATCAAAGACATCCTCCTTGAAGAAAGCTCTAAAGGACAAAGGACTTGCACTGCAGTCTTCTGAAAGTTTGTCAACAGCTTGTTTAAACATAGCAACTAAGTCATGAAGAGGTCCATCTAAATCAAGGTGAGAAGTGGATGGTGAAATCAAGCTCAGGCGTACTGAGATTGATGCACAAGATGCAGAGCTAGACTCCACAGATTCACACTCGATTTGGAAGCCCTCTGACAACATCTTCATTGCAAAATGTTTTCTTTGGAGTGGATCATCAACTGCTGCAACAACATGCCATTCAATGGCAGCATCTCTGGGCAGGTGAGATATTACAACCACAGCAAGCAACCCACATACTGGAGTTTCATCATTATGCATCTCCGAATCTTCAACCTAAAAGATAAACAAAATAATGTCCATATTACAGAGTTGTAGAAATTAATGTTGCTCATATTCAGTTAAAATATTAAAAAAGTATATGCAGTACAGTTATTTCATGGAAACTGCTTTTCCCCTCATCTTTCCTTATAGAAAAGTCATCTTGAGCAATCATGAATTTATCTGACAGCATCTCCTCATTTTTGCAATCTCAAACCACTACTATGCCTGTATCATTAATAAAGAAAGCTAATCATAATGTATTTTGCACTCATTCTGTAATCAAAAGAAGTCTTTTTGCCTATGGTGACTTTTGTTTATACCAATGGTTTTTGAAGAATAAAAAAATGGTAGGAACTACCAAAACTACAGAAATGAGTCCGTAAAGTACATAAATTTTATTTTAACAGTTGGAGTACTAAAGATTCAGTTCAGATACAGCAAAAATATAGTTCAGATAGTTTTGAACAGCAGAATTATCCTGACCAAACCCTCTTAGAAGATAGAATGTGCTTTTTAATAGCAGAGCTCATTGAGAATGTATATTTAAATTGTTTAAACCAGCATGTCTAAGTAGCTAACTTGGTCAGCTAAATCTGAGTGACTAAGTTCCTTTTCTTCTGATGGTTTTAAATAGCTTTCAAGTACCTGAACAATTGAAATGCTTATTTTGACCAGTGAATTACTTTTTTCCTTACTTTTCCCTTGATTTTTATGAAGAAATAGTATATTAAGGATTTTTAGTATTAGTGACTTACACCATCTTTTTTCTGTACACAGATAATAACTTTTTTTATATACCAATTTGCTTACACCCCAGTATATACTTCTAAAATTGTCCATTGCCTGACCCCTGAAAGGAAAAATAATAACAAGGCAAACCTGTCATTTTGCCTGAAGTCGATAAGGCCATATAACTCTCAGTACCTTCAATTCACAAGCTCAATTTTCTACCACTTGCTCTCAACTTTGAGAGGAAGAAATAATGACATGTTCCAGGCACTTTATTTCAAAATTCACTCACAAAGTTATTGACAAGAATTTTGCAAAGAATATCTTTGATGCTTGACCCTTGTGAGCTGTTTACATGAAAAATGCACTTACTTCTATATTAATGATAGTGGAATGTAATTCTATTCCAAACATGTAGCAATTGCTTTAGCATTTCTGGTTTTGGTGTGGTAACAGAAATAGGGACAATTTGTGTCAAATTGCAATCACTTCAGTCATAATAAAATCTCACAGAGTACTGTTTGCTTTCAGTACTTTCATTAGGCTGGCCGGGGCTGTTATTAAGGTAGCAACACATAAATGTTATATTAGCACTTAACAGGAGCACAGTATTCTCCTCTAGGAGATGAATTCTAACCTTGTCAATATAATTCTGCTCTGAGTGCTGTAAAACAGTTTGAAAAGATGAAATACTGGAGCTTTGCACTGAGAAAAAAAAAAAAAAAAAGACATGCTCATTCAGGCTTAAAGGCCACTTTGCTGGCCCAAGGTGCTGAGGTACTGGTTAGAAAAAAACAGTCTAAAAAAGCTCTCTCAGGTCACATCAAGCACTAAGACAAACTTTTCTACTTCCCTGTACTTGTCTGAGGTTGTTAAATCAATTACTCGCTATTTCTGCTTGCCTTCAGCTGCCATTTAGAATATGAAGAACTACATGAAAATTAAGGCCAGAAGAAAGTACATTTCCAAATTTAACAAATGAGAATCATTCTGTGTGAAAGACTATTCATGGTGCACCTGTATGGTACCATAATACTCATAACCTCTAACTTTAGAGTTTGCACAAAGCACAAGTGATAGAGCTACTGGGGACTAATAATCTTTCATTAGTGGCTACAGAATCCTATAGAAACACTCCTAACAGTGACCTCTTCTGACTTATTTTCAAGAAATCACTGACATTTGTGTTATACTTGGATGCTGCATTTATGAGTTACCTTTCAGAAATTTACAATTTTCTAAAGGAGCTGAATATCTTCATGATAGCCTGTCTAGTAAATGAGGATGAATATATAAGGTTTGCTAAGAAATTATATGATGCTAGAACAATATAAGTAAGTATTAAGAGTGAAAATGAAGAGAAATTATTTCATTGGCTAAATTGTTTTTACAGTTGATTCTGCGCTCTCATCAATGAGATTCATCACTTCTGGCAGACAGCTGTGGTACTATGAATAAAATCATGGTTTTAGAGTTCTTGCCCAAGGATAGAGTTGTAGAGTGTTCTATAAAGGAGCACAGGTTTTTGTCTAGTCTTTCTTCTACATCTTCAGAGTCTTAATCAGAAAAAAATGAGGTAGAAGAGCATATAGCTTGAGTTATAATTTTTGAAAAAGAACTGTCAAATAATTCTTGGGAAGCTCTAAAATTCTTGTTGAGAGACAAGAAATCTGTTGGGGCAAACACTGTTAAAAGCAGTGATTCCTTAAAAGTATGCATTACTTGAATTTTACAAATCTTTATAAATGTCATTAATCTGTAGCTGTAGTTGTCCTCTAAAGACATTTGCCCTTTAACCATTATTTTCTAGCTATCAGTTTCCAAATGATTTTCAGTTGATGGGAAAAACGTCTTCAAGTTTCCAACTTCCACTTGTTAGCCTTTCCATTGGATTTAATCCTTTCTAAGAACAAACACTACAGGGTAGCTCTGCACTAAGAGATGTTTGAAAGTCACAGGGGAAAATAAGCAGATCTAAAGGTTCAGTGGCTGACTGCTGAGATTATATGGAGAAAGATGCTACTTACGTGCTATACTTTTACATGATCTGATTTAAAGAGGGCTTAAAGGAGAAGGACATCAGGTAACATCTGTTCCACATGCAGGAGACATTACCTGAAAATAAATGGTTCTACAACAATGACTTTTTCAGGAATGGATGTAAACTGGATCATCTCAGAGACCATACTATGACAGAATTCTGATTCTGTCATGTTGGGAAATGGTAGATCCCAAAACTTTGGACAAAGATTTGATAAGACAAGTGATTTAACTCTAACTGAATGTCACATTAGACTGTCCTCAAAACATGTTTCCGAGTATCTTCCCTTTTCCAACAGGATCATCTGCCACTTAATTTATCAAAGATGTTAGAGATGGAGATCCAGAAAGTTTGAAAAAGGAAGCCAAAAGGCAGATTTTTCTAAACACATGCATTGTCTCTATATAATTCCATTTATGCTTTGTATCTATATCATTCCATATCCAAAGAAGGACTACAAACATTTTTTTAACACATTGCTTTACAACTACCACACAATTCACCAAAGGACTTTTCCCACCTTGAAGAAATTACTGATATTCTTCTGGTGATACAATGCATGTTTCAATAACTCACAGGAGAAACCAAAGGCCCAGAGGAAATTTTAGGATGACTGAGAAAGTGACTCTTCTTTACTTCTACTGTAAACACTGAGAAAACTGCCATGCTAAGCTAAGTGACCATCTTGGAAAGTCTTCATGGACTGGTGAATAAAGAACCACAGCAGTTGACAGTAATTAAGAAAACAAAGTGGGAAACATTATGCCCACTGTAAAAATTCACAATTGAGTAAGATAAACAACTGTGGATATCTTAACTGAAAAAGGGCATACTAGATCCAAAATATATTCCGAGGAGGACAAGTATGATCAAAAGCTCTGGAGGGTCTGATTGGAACTGTTCTGCAGCCTCGTTAATGAGAAGACAGGGGCTTACAAAATCATACATGACATAAGAAGAGTGGATAGGGATAAGAACTGATTTTGCACACGTTGTCTTTCTGTACAAAGAGCTATGGACCATCAAATGACATTAGTAAGAGCATGGTTTCAAAAAGAACGATGGTGGGTGACACCTACAACTCAGTGATGGAGAATGCTCTGGTTGCAAGAACTTTACAGGGATTCAAGGAGAGCCTGAACAAGTTCTTACATGTTCAGTGGGCATTATAAAAGAGACATAATAAAATTCCTAGATTATTTTAAATTTATGTGAGTTAATAATTTATATAAATATTATTATTTATATAACAATTAAAATTAATTTGATCAATTTAAATATGAATTAAAATAGTTTGAGGTTAGGAGAATATTAGAGTAGATATATGCTTTTACTGGTTTTACTATTCACTTCTGCTTAGGGCTACTGTTTGGAGTCAAAATACCAAGCAAGGTCTACACCATTATGGTTATTGTTATGTTCTTAAATAAGCATTTACACTGATACTAGTGGTGTGTTTGGTTAAGAACTGGGATTTCTTGACTGGACTCACGGATTTTTCACAGTTAGTCCCTTCCAACATTTCCATAATTCTAAAGGGATTTTATGTTCATCTGTGATATTCCAGACTGATATTATAGATGAATTGTGAACACCAAGTCAAGTAGATGAATGGAGAGAACAGCTTTGAGAGCTGAAGTTTCTTCAGCAGAGGTAATGGCATCAGAATATTGAGCTGGCAGAAGTGGGAGTTCAATGTGGTTATTCCTTCTGAGGAAGAAAAAGGTTCCTCCTTTATCCGAAAAGAGAATCACATGCAGAACTGTAATGCTACATTTAGGGGGATATACATATCTTCATTTCTGCCTTAACTGACAGAGACAGTGCAGACAACTAAAACACAACAGTCCCAGACAGTGCCAAGCAGGAGGTTTGTCTGCTTTAGGCACCTGCCACAGGAACAGGGGTTTGGAGCTGCCTTACAGTGAAGCCACCCAGACAGACTGCTCTGTGTTAATCCCTCTAAAGAGGTTCTGCGATGGATGCTCAATCCAAATCTACAAAAGTGTAAGGATGTTTGTCTAGAAATAGAAAGGGTCGAAAGGCTTGACTGAATACTTGTTGAAGGCCACAGTACTACAGTTATCAAGCAACATACAATTCAGTAAAGTATCTAATACTGAGAAATGAGAAGGGGAATTTCCTATACTTTATATTTGTGCCTAAACTGAAGTGAAAAGGCAGCTTGGTAGAAACATTCCTTAGTTAACACTTTTGTCAATGTGTTTACTTCAGAAATAGGTCTTTCATATCCCAAGAAGCAAGGTGAACAACAAAGAGGTTGTCAGATTGTTTCTGAACTTGTAATTAACCCTACATTAAAGCAAAAGTGTTATCTGAACTGCTGCATGCATAATATTCTCTTGAGCTTTGCACTGATACAAGAAATTATCACATTGGTTCACAGTACTACCAAATCCTTGCATTTTCTGTGCCTCAGTTCTTAGTCAAGATTCACCCAATTTTCATTGTGCATATTCGGGAGAGCTACAGAATACTCTCACAGTAATGAATGCCTTATGCAGCCACAATATTGCTACAAATCAAACCAGAACCCAATAGAATGAGCAGAGTTAAATGAAAAACACTTGGCTGTAAGGGTTAAACTTACACAGAGTTGTGTTTTAAAGGTGCTAACCTTATAATTTTTTTGTAATTAAAAAAATAATCCAAGGCAGAACTATTAAAATTCCAATGAAAACAAAGGAATAATGAGTTAAAGACAAACCTATCTTCAATCCATTGTACAAGTATTTAACTATTTTGCTTAATTAAATGGAAAAAGGTACAAATTTTGGCCTTTGACATTTATTATATAATTTGTTTGACTATCCTCCCTTTGTTCTAAATGAGAAATACTCTTTTTGTCGTGTTAGTAAGGACTAAGGCCTATCTATCTCACAGCTGAATATGGAATCAGGCTATAAGAGAGAGAGATGAATGCATAATTGCTATCTCTACAAAGAATTGACTTGGAGAACAAAAAGAAAGATACTGTGATGTTACTTTTAGAAGCTGAGTTTATGAAAACCTTATATGGTATGCATTATGACACCATTACAGTGCCAAGATTAATGTGCCTTTAAATAATACATTTAAAATTTCTTTTACACTGCCTGCATTAAACAAAGTGCATCAAACTCCTGAGATCCAGTTTAAGCTTTGCTGGAGTGTCTCACAACAATAGGTTTATGACTTAAAAAAGTAAAGATTCCACTAGGAAAACTGCATAAGAATAAAAATGTCAGTTCCTAAAGAAAGTAGGATAGAAGCAATTCTTTTTAACATTCTAATTTGTCTAATAAATAGGCCACATGCATTCCTGGTATACCACATCTGAATTCAAATAATGAATACCACAGTGTTTTATAACAATAAAATTGTTAAGAATTTTCCTTTTGGAAAGCTTACAAAAATAAGGAAGTCAGACATTTAGTATTTCTTTCTGAAATAAAAAAAATTATTTGGTGCATGCCAGAAAGACATTAACACAAAACTGGCAGACTAAAAATGAGGTCTTATAAACGGAATATTTGTCATAGAATAAATACTGTAAATATGAAAAGAAACAAGTCCTTCAGAAATTTTAGTCCTCTCTCCTCAGCATGATGGACAAAGCTGAAGGTAGTTTAGTAACCATTGTGTCATGTAGAAATTTTTTTGTACAGTGTCAACTGGGAAACTGAGCCTGTACTTACTTTGGTGTTACTGAGGCATGGAAAATCTAGAGCAAATCAAGTGGTTCTTTATTTTTTGTAGCAGCATCTGATAGCACATTTTTCAGAGTAATTTCTTTTTTTGTGCAGTCTTTAGCTATCTTTAAAAAACAGAAACATGAAAAAGGGAAAGCAGATACAGGGAACAAATATGAGTATAGAAATTTAGAGGTAGTACTATTGCTCAGGGTACTTTCAATCAATTTTTGTAATTTAAATGGATTTCTAATTAATATATTCTTTTTGATATAATGGCAACAATTCCACCTGCTCACATTGGAAAAAAAAAGCAAATTAAATTTTCACCTTAATAATTGTGAAAAAAATCTGCATGTAGCTACAGTAGTGATGCAAAATTAATCATTAGATATGAAATGGTCGGCAATTAACATGCCAAGCACAACAGCATAACTTTTCTGAGAGATGCATTTTGCAGGTGGATGAAATGACCATACCCCAAGTTATTTTAGTGAGAGCATAGGAAATTTGAAATCTATACAATATATTGATGGCTATTATTAGGATTAGACAAGGTGATGGTCTAAAATTTTATGGTAGTCAATCAAGTATGTCAGAAGAAACTACCAGAAAAATTAAGTAACAACACTCTTAGGGCCCATATCCCACAATAAATATACTGTAAATTTGATTTATAAGTTGAGACAGCTTTTTGGTTCATAAAGGATATGTTGAAGTCTTTGCAGAATCAAAAATTTCATGATGAATGGTCTCTGAATAGTGACACTGGAAGAATAGGTAAGTAGTATATAAAAAAGCAAAGCAAACACAGAACTCATGAAAATAGAGAGTTCATAAGAAACCAGTTCAATAACTTTACATGATCTATAGCTTATATTGCTCAAACAGAATAATTTAACAGCTTGCTATTCTATCCTTTAACATGATTGTCAACAGAGGCCAAGAAGTGGTATAAATTTTCATCATTTCTGTGTGATAGAAAAAAGGGTTCTGTTGAAATTTAAGACATAACCTTACAAGCTCTCTTTTGATTATATTTAGTACAGAAGGATACCACTTGCTTGTTAATTTTGTTTCTCTTTTCTATTGTTGAATCACTGTGTTTTCATCCTTTTATTTCAGAAACTGAGAAGCTCTGACAGGATCAAAACAAGAGCAATCAGTATCACATTTCTATGAAGACATAATCAGCTTTGAACAAGTCTCTAGAACAAATAAACAATTGAAAGCCTGAAGACTGCACACAGAGTCTGCAATAACTAGGCTAACACCTCTGTTTTCTGGACTTATCAACCTGGAAGTTTTCTTGCAAAGGAAACTCAAATAATTTCTTACTAGAATAAATTGAAAGAAAAATAGAAAATGTAAACTGGCTGCTGAAAGAAAGACACAGGCTTCTGTATGCACAGTAATGGAGAAGCATCTCCTGCTGAAAGACTGAAACTTCCACTTTTGCTTGATTCCTCAGGTAAGTACCACAATCTTGTTCTAACCCATTATCTAAAAGCACAGTTTCAACAGCCCCACAGACTTCAAGTTTTCAACTACCCACTGAATTTTATACATTTCAATCTCTCTTCAAAATACATTTCATAATTGTATGTAACAATCATGCCACCACCAGAGCAAAAGAAAGATTTTAAAATGTTGTATAATCAGTTATGGTAAGCATGTGATAATATCGAATGGAAAATATAAAATACCATTTCCACCACGTTTTTAGATGGTTATAAATATTATTTTTAGCACTGATTATTCAGATAAAAGCATGTTCAAAGTACTGCAGTGGATGTATCTGGACTGAGAAACTGAGAAACATAGGACTTCCAGCAGGGCTGCCAAAGGGGCAAAATGCCTGAAATGCAGAATTAGACAATTATTGTTAATTTAAAAAATGGACATGACTCTGACTTTCCCTCTTAATTACTCCCACTGATGTGTCATGAGACAGATTAAGTCTTAAATTTTGTTTATTATAGCTGATTTGGGGAGTGGTGGTTTCATTATTTTATTTTAATTTCATTTGAGGGAACTGTTCATGCTTTCAGCAGAACTTTGATACAAGTGCTCTGATACAATATGAATACCTGTAATATTTTTTCCCTAAGTCAAAGGGGTCAGGAAAGGTTTTTCACTTTTGTAAAGTCCATACAATCCTTTGGTTGTTTGCCTTACTCTGCAGAAATAGTCATGCTACCATGCGTACTTACCAACCTGACTAACACTCTTCCTACTGCATGCGAAGCTCAGCTTTTTCATTCTCACCCTGTGGCGTAAAGTACTTGGAACTCCTAAGGTCTAATATATTTTAGTACAAGTATACTCACAGAGTTCAAAATGGGAATTTCTGGGTGAAATGTAATGGTCTGTGATATACAGGTCAAAATAAATAATCTAATGATGCCTTCCGGCTGTACGAGCCACTCAAGCTATGAAATCAGTTTTACCCAGTACTTCTGCTCAGCCTTTCTACCAGCACTGAAGTGCCTGAACTCTAAAATCCCACACTGAGAAGATAACCATCTTACTCATTATGGCCTTTAACATCCCTTGCTGATCGTTTTAAATTTTTAAACAGCCCTACCTGTTGTGCTTCCTTTTATGTGTTATCATAGTTACAGATATAATTTTGGAAGCAAAATATCTAAACAGCAAGCATAATAAAAATGAAATGGGTTAAAGCTTATTAGCAGTAGGGAGCAGATGTAGCAAAATTCTGCCAGTTCCCCTACATTTCCTCCCCAGCAGGGATTTTCTGTCAAGCTGTGAGTTAGTTCTACACACTAATCCAGGCTGCTGTTGCTGCAATTGCACCTTCCTACACCTTGCTATTGTACTAAAAATTCACTTTGATTTTTGATTTTTTCCTTCTTAATAATAATATTTAAAGCATTTCCTGCAGAGCTAAATGTAAATTCAAGCACTGCATGCTAGATGCTCAAAAGGGCATGAAAATGTAAAATTGATAAGAAAACAATTACATACTGAAAAGCTTTTATTTGCTTAAAAAATAGTAACTTTCCCTCAATGAACTAAAGGTCCCTGAGCCAAGACATAACCAGTTAATGACTGAAGTTAAGATCCTTGAAATACCTCTCAAACATACATCATTCAATATATCAGTTACAATGTGGAAAAAAAGAGATAACTATTTAAGGAACAAAGTCATAAATTGATAGTAATACAAACTGAAAGCAAATGAAGTCTGCCGCATGAAACATGATCACAGACTGTCACTCTGAGGGTTTTTACTCTTCATGTCTAGTGTCAAAAAAAAGCACTTAGGAAAGAGAGTTTAACTGAAGTAAGGATATTCAAGATGGAAAGATTTTAGTTGAAAATCATTTGCAAGTGTGTACCCAAATGAGACAGAAAATGAGCGAAGTTAATGGTCAAAATCTACTTTGTGGGCACTAAGGATAACAGATTTTATGACAGAGAATTTGAATTTTGGATATTGATTGCAAAGACATTTTCTTTGAAAGTCTACTTTTTTCTGAATTTTGACAATGAGCTCTGGAACCAATTTTTAAACCAAGTATCAGCCTTCCCCTCACATATTTTAATTACATCATCTGTTCACCTGTACATGTACTGCACCACTAGCTACTCTTGCCAAATTTGTAATTAAATTTTGTAGAATGCAAGGAAGAGAATTTTGATGCTGCTGGAGGCAGAAGAAAAACAATTTGAAAATTCTGGTGGCACTATTAAACTTCCACTAACTGTCAGGCTCTCCCTCATTGCAGTACCCACCTTTATTAGCAATATGATATAATGATGTGCAATCAAAAGTCATTTCACAGAATCACAGAATGGTTTGAGTTGGAATCTTGAAGATCATCTAGTTCCATACTCCCTGCCATGGGCAGGGACACTTTCCACTAGACCAGGTTGCTCAGCCTGGCCTGGCCTTGAAGGGACCTCCAGGTCCCTTGCCCTTCCCCCTTACCCTGTCACCACCTGCTCTTGTAAACAGTCTTGCCCCACCTTCCTGTAAGTTCTTTCCAGGTATTGGAAGGCTGCAATTAGGTCACCCCAGAGCCCTCTCTTTTCCAGGCTGAACAATCCCAATTCTCTCTGCCTTTCCTTGTAGACAAGGTGCTCTATCCCCCTGATCAGCTCTGTAGTCCTGCTCTGGACTTGCTTCAACAGGTCCATGTCCTTCCTGTGCTGAGGACCCCAGAACTGGATACAGTCCTCAGGGTGGGCTCTAACCAGAGCAGAGCAGAGGAGCAGAATCATCTCCTTCAACCTGCTGGGCGTAGTTCTTCTGATGCAGCTCAGGATATGATTGGCTTTCTGCAAAGCAATTTCATTTTGAATGTGATGCTTTTTAGTATACAAATTTTTACTGGAAAATACATTTACATTCCATCTTATGTCTATGAATATTTTTGAGGCAAATATTTGTTTTCAACAGGCTAGTCAGTTACTTTCATTTTTTAATATGGTATGACTGCAAAAAAAGGTCCGTTAAATGGCATACCATACGACTACTAGGGCCTCACACGACTTTTGTTTTAACTCAAGCCATTTACATTGACCAATAATGTCCTACATACAGTTTGGAACTTCAATTTTGCAGGACCAGTTTACTCCCAGTTCAGTGTTACAGAAGTCAAACTCAGATGATGCAATTCAGGCAATTTATTAAAATCTACTGCATTGGGTTGCCCAAAAAGTTAAGAAAAAACCTCACCCCTGCTCCAGTTTTTATCATCAAGCATGAATCTGTATGATATATAATACAATATAATACTTTAGTCCATTCAGCTCAGCTGTCTCAGCTAGGTCCCCTCCAAGCTCTGCCAAACCCTTGCTGGGTATGCATAAAGTAGGAGAAAGTCTTGATGCTGTGCAGGCACTGTCCATCAACAGCCCATACTGCTCTGTTATCAACACAGTGTTGTCCACAAATCCAAAACACAGCACTATAGGGGCTGCTGTGAAGAAAATTAACCACTCCAGCCAGACCCACTCCAAGAGAAAGTTCACAATAACCTACAAGTTCTAAGCTAAGTTTGAGTTAAATGTGTAGCCATTCTCAGCAGTCACTGGGATGAGCTACATGGAAAGCAAACTTGTTCTTCTGAATATGAAGATATGTCTCTCAGATTACTACTGAAATATATAATGGGATCTCAACTGTTATGCTCCTGAAGGCAGGTGACTTCAGGTACAGAAGATTAGAATGGAAGGTTTTCAGTAAATAGCCTTTAAGTGACTTGTATTAATATATACACTTGTTAAAAGTTGTTATACTAAGAAAAAAATATAAATATATACTCATGGATATGCTTGTAAGGTATATATATTACATCTATAGGCACATATATGTATAAGAGGAGGGAGGGAGAAAAATCTGTATATATATATATATATGTCTCCTCCATGTAATTCTGCAGAACATGCACAGAGAGACTATGAGACTGCATTACTGCGTTGCTGTCTGCAACTCCACACAAACATTCATTTGACAAATTATGACAAACCTTTACCAAAATCACCATCTTAATTAAAAATGGTTGACAGTTAGTATTTCCTTCAGCTAAGAGTTACATTTTCCTCTTTCACACTCGCATCTTCATTGGATATATATTTATGGATATGTATGCAAAAGTAACTATTTTGGTCAACTACAGAAGATGGCCAGGGTGTTTCCACAGAGGTGGTTATAAGTAAGATGCATAAAGACCTGCATAATATTAACACTGAATAATGTCCAAGATAAAAATCAAAGTTATATTTCAAGTCTTACCACCTGGTTTATGGTGTTACATCCAAAGAACTGATGAGAAGTGAACAGGTATCATGTCAGCTGGATGCATTTTTATTTTTCATCAATGAAGCTGAATAAAAACAGGGAGAAAGCTGAAAGTGGTTATTCACTACTAGCTGCCATGCATGTAACTGGGTATTGACCAGGGAGCACTGCTCATTTTTGCTATGCAAAAATTTAAAGAGGTTTCAAAATAAGATAGCTCACTTTCACACTGTCTTACGTGCTTTTTTGAAAGTGGAGTACAGGAAAGCATAAATAATTTTTGGGTTACTTTGACTTTTATGAATAAGAAAATTAAAGATCTATTATTAATTTTGAAGACCATGTGATATCCTTCAGAGAAAAGGAGGAAGAAGAGGAGATGAAATTATTATTATGACCAGCACACAGAACCAGAGGTGAGGATAATCAAGTACTGAAATTTAGTAGGATCCCTTGGATCATACAATAAAATAGTAAAGAAGTAGTTCCACTGGAAGAATGAAGATGTTTTCCCAAGTCAATTTCTTTTTTTCTCCCTCCTTTTGATTTTCTGATGGTAGAAGATCATTAATGTATCTGAATAGAGACAAGATCCTTGCACAGTTACAAAAGGAAAAGATGATAATTTGAGCTCTAATTTTGACTGAAACTTGACAAAGGAGAAGGACAGGTATGAATTTTCCTAGTTAATTGTGGAGTTTGTCTTCAGTGTTAATTTGCTGAATCTACTTGAGGTGTTGAGTCCCAGGCAGCTTCTTCTCCACAGAGCCACCTGCATGCCCTCCAGCCCCAGCAGGATGGGAAAGACATTTTGAAGAGCAAACATGAGAGAACTCTTGGGCTGAGGTAAGCACAGCAGGTGGAGATGATAAAACTAGCAATGCAAAGGCAATCCTTCACCTCCTTCTACCAGCAGACTGATGCCCAGCCAGGCTCTGGGGAATAGCCATCTTGAAAGACCAAGTTCTCCAGTTTTTATGGCTGAGTATGGTGTCATACAGTATGGGATATCCCCTTGACTGCCTCTTGCCCACACCCAGTCTATTCACTGGGGTGCTGACTGGGAAAAAGCCTTGAAAGCCTTGAAAATGTTCAAGATTAGCATGTTAGCCACAAATCCAAAACACAGCATCTTAGAGGCTCTTATGAAGACCCAGGAAGACCCTGTACACTATTCAATAGCAAGTTTCCTTCCTGCAACAGGAATGCTCTTCCAAGTCCTGCATAATCACAACAAAGAGGATATTGGCCACAGGGAAGGACTTTCAGTATATAAGTTTAATTAGTTTCTGAGATCTGAGTTTTCTGATTTTTACAGAGCTTACATTGAAGAGACAAACTAAAATATCCTCCCTGGAGAAGACCCAGATCTAGAATAGCTATTTAGTATTGAATATCAAACTACTTGTCAGAAGCAGTAACTTGGAACGAATGTTTGTGGCCTGAAAGAGATTAACTTGCTACAGTTTTAGAAAGGACTAGTTGTTAATAAGACTTTCTATGTAGGTTGAGGTGGTAATATGGCTCTTCTTTCAGTCCTGATCAACAGGATTACCTCATCCAAAGGAGAACAAAGAAATTTTGAAGGTGATGAAATCCTGACTTTCTATCCTTCACTGTGGGAATTTAAAGTGCCCTATGTGTAATTTGGACTACAGTTTAATAGGGAAGTTTCCTGAAAGTAGGACCTTGATCACTTTTCAACCAAAATGGCATTTTTCCCCTCTATAATGAACCAGTGACAACAGGTACTTGCTTCAGGGATGAAACTCTGCAATGGCTTTCACAGTCATCACACATTAGACTTTTGACCAGAGGTTCTGGCCTAAGCAAACAGTGGATGCATATATGCACTCCTGCTTAGCACAAAAGTGACAGGCTCAAAACAGAATTAATGTTTTCAGCAAAGGAGATGAAGAATCACTCAAAACCAGTCTTATAAGGGAACTGCTGCAGGGGAAAATCAGTCAGCCTGGATGAACTAGGCTGTTTACCACACTGAATAACTTGACATGCATTTCTTCACTCTGTCTACCTGAAAAACAACATTCAAACACATGGATATATTACCTGTAAATGGCAAATAAGCCAGTGTAAATCAGTCCATGGAAATCACAGAGCTATGCTGACTTGTACCAGCTGAGGGTTTGATTGTATCTGTAGATATCTGCACAAACGATCACAGAAGAAATGCTCTCCTTTGTTATTTTCTATTGTTCATATTTTTTGTTTATATTCTACAAGTTGAATTCATGCATACTCTTTAGACTATTATGCAATCATATGATTTTTATATGCATATATTCCATTTCTAAAAATTGCTTCAGTTAAAGTCATGTTCTTTTAGTTGACTATACTCCTTTTTAAAAGTTATTAAGGTTCCACTAATGTTACAAATAGAATATCATAATCTTCTTTTAAGAAAAAGTTCAAGTGGCAAACCTTTCACCTCCCATTGTTGCCCAGTGTCAAATGGCAGACTATATCCAAGGACCTCTTGATTTCCACTCTCTGCATTTGACCTGTGTTAAATATTCTCATTACAGTTACTTCAAATGAATAGAAAAGCTTTGCCTAATCTGAACACAGGGGAAATGAAATACACTAGGCACAAGATGAAAGACCCAGTAGCACTGAGCGATTTAATGTACTCTGTGTTCTGAATGTGGGCCATAAAAGAAGCCTGGGTTAATATATCAAACTGTGGACCATTCGAATAGCATCTAGTAACAAAAAAAATGTTATGAACCTGATGGGACAAAAAAGGGAAACAGAAACATGCATATTCTTCCTATTGAATTTTTGATAGGCATAGGTACTGGCGGGCAGCCATGGTTTTCAAAAATGGTTTTCTTCTGGTAATATTACAAATCATATTAATTAACCTACATTAGATTTTACTGCAATGTAAATGTAGCAGTGTTCTTATCTGTCATTTTTACCTTTATAATACTTGTTTACTTCTATTACTCATATTTTGACTATTTTGTTCAAGAAACTGGTAAAAGAAGACCAATTAAATTAACATTACCTATACTATTTTCTATAGGACACAGAATTTATAACACTTTTTGGAAATTTAACAATGTATTAAATAAAGATATTAACCAATACATATAAAAAATTAGACAAAAAAGTGTACCTGAATATTACTGGCTTAGAAACATCTGTTCAGGATGGTGAAAAAATACGTATCTTCTCACAGAAATCTGGGGAGGTTTTTTAATATTTCATTTTAAGTTTTATAGTCATTTTCTCAATAGGTAAAAGCGGATCTTAAAACTTTATCCAATCCTTTGCAGCAAGAATGATCTTCAAGTTCCACTATTTGAGCATAAGCTACTTCTGTTGTTTTTAGGATAAAGTGTTAGAGAATGCATGAATTTTATTTAAATTCATGACAGTCTGTATACTTCAAATAGCACAGGAATGTCTGAACAATGCACAGACTGCTGTTACAGATGCATGATGCCATTCTAAATGACTGCCACGAAAACACACTAATTACTCCAGGAAACAACTGCATGTAGCTAGACAGATTCTTGTTCAAGATTTAACTTGTTTATAACTTGGGACCTGTACATTATTTTTAAGGCAAAGTGGAAAGATACAGGAAAGCACCAGTGGTATTAAAAGGAGTGTCGAAGAAGGTACGATGCAGGGGCTCCCTGGAAGGGGCCCAGTGCCCTAGATGACTGCTCTTAGGTATCTTTAAAAAATCCAAGTTTGGGTACACTTACATCTTTTGACATCTAAACAGTTTGTAAATCTGGTCCAAAAGGTTTAAATTTAGATTTTTAAATTTGGCATCAAGTTACCCAAGTGCTGAAATAAGTGTGGAGCCCATTCACAATATATATCAGATAAAACACTGTGAATCTTTTTTCCATCACTTCTGCATTACACACTATTAAGACACACATTGTCAACAACCTGACTGGCATTCCTGACAGAATGAAAGTCAGCTGCAGCACTCTATGCTGGATTTGAAACAATCATGGGATCACAGCCACGCATGCTAAATTCTTACCATAATAAAAAAGAAAGCTTCTGTCAGAAGAAGATGGGCTGGAGAACTTTTAAAGTTTGCACTATATTTGCTCAGAAATTTTTTGGTGGGAGAGTACCAGACAACTAATGTCCAAATGCAACCTGCGTTATAAAAGTCATAAGATATATTTTTTTTGTCACAGGAAGTATTTCACCAAGTAGATTTTTCATTAATGAGGATGAAAAATACATTGGCAGCTGCTTATTACAATAACTCAGAGGGGAACTGACCTATAATATCAGAATTAAAAAAAAATACTATGCGTAAAATGACTTGCTGAAAAAAAGATATAATGACCTTTGTGCAATTAATACATCTTGATATTGCATTAAATATTATCTTTCTAGCAACTCTGTCCTCTTATCTTAACAAAATATATTGTTTTCACTGTCTCAAAATCTCCCTTCACCGATGTTTTGGGTTCACTTACAAACACAACCAATTCTAAAGTTTCTGTTGATAAAACATTGTGTACTGAATACACTGAAGTATTTCCTTATAATTTTTTCTTTTTATAACAAAGAAGTAAGAGATAACATTTCAGAGAGTTCTGGAAAATCTGCCTCCAAGTTTGTATATATTTCATCCAACCAAAATAACTGAAACTAATTTTTAGCATTCACACATTTTTATAAACAAATGTATTTCAAAAGCAGCAAATGGCCTCAAAATTTTTCTGTGAGGAAGTTAACATGCTCTTATCTCACAGAAAGAATTAATTCACAGTACTTTTCCATGGCATATACAATTGAATAGCAACAGTCTCAATGAGTACTTATTCCACAGTTTATCAGGATTTAGGTATTTTATTGATCTAGCTATACCAAGTCTTGCTAGGGATTAGCAAGATGTAAAAAAAAAAAAACACAGCAGTTAAGCAAGCTGGAATGCCTGAAATCTTGAGACAGCACACCACATTTCTTCTTTGTATCGGTGAGGATAACAAAAGAAAGCAAAAAACAAGCATTCAGAGGTAGAAAAAAAATGTAACCATGATCTTGCCCATCTCAGTTAGCCTAGAGGAGTCTGCTGTACAGACAGAAGTACAATCCACCACTTGAAATAGTCTAACAAAATACTACAGGGATGTCTCTGCATGGAAAACCCATGGGCAGGGGAAGGAGAAGTTAGGGTGTGGACTCAGGTCCCAACTAAATATAGTGGGAGTACTGTCTAAATGGTACAACTCAAGCCCTACTGAATAAAATACATTCACAAAGTAAATTAATAAAATTTTGCAGGCACAGTCACTGTTATATCATTATACAATAATTATTTGGAATATTTCCATCTATCAATAATGCCATCTGTCCCACCCAATACAAATGGACTACAACCCATCTGGCTTATTTTTTTCTATTGATTACTCTGCTGAATGAGTTAGCAAAACCGCTTATAAAATCATCATATTACATGACACTGTCATTAAAAGATGTGAAGTAAAGAAAAACACAAGATGAGACTTAATTGGAAAACTGTCAGTTCTTCTTCCAGAAAGTTTTACCAATGCTATAAGCTTATTTCTTTTTTTTTTTTGGCTACTTAAAAAAAGCCCCAAGAAGACACAAAGCCCAAAAACCCCTTAAAAGCTAACTACTGGATTAGACAGAAATTGTTCTACCACACAACTGCTTCTAGGTATACTAGAGAAGGTCCCTAAACTTATCTCCTCCAGAGTATCCAAATATCACTAAGTATGCCTGGCAATCACAAAGAAACCGTGGAAGGAATGTAACTTAAAAATAGGGTGGAAGAAAGCTGATGATGGCTGGCACTTGTATTTGTTAATTCCAGTAAGTCTGCAACTCCTAGGTTTTGGGTTTGATTATTCATTTGCATAATTGTCTTTATGCTATTTTTGCAGCCCCCGTTTTTCTGGTTTGTTGTTGTTGTTTTTTTTTTTTTTTTTAACCAGTTTCCCTTATCTACATTTTAATTTCTCCAGCAACAAAAATGCAGTTTTATCTGCCTACAGAATTAAATGCTAACTTCAGCTCCTTCACTCTAGATCTCAGTTTTTACAATACCTTTTAGTTTTAACAAAGGTAATCTCTCTCGTGAACATTCAAAATGTTGATCCAAAGATCCTTAGCCCAGTGAGTTAAGTGTTGTTCTTTTGAGTGAACCCTTGGTGGGGCTACTTTCTTATCCTTCCCTCCCCACTATTTTTTTTTTCTTTCTACTACAACCTCACATCCCTTCCCCAGATTTCTGTTTCCTCTGTCACCCCAAATGGCTTTTCCAGTGATGATGCAACTCAAAGGGACATATGAAGGAAGAGGAGAGAGGAACAGGGCCTGTATTCCAGCTCTAAGGACACAACCCTTGATGACTGTGGTAACTGGAGCTCAGGTTAGCTCAGGGGGTTATACTGTAGGGTTGGGGCTGCAGGAATGGTGCTGGGAGTGCAGATACTGGGCTGCCATAAGGAGTGAGGGAAATCAGGATGACAGGAGTAGAAAGGAGTTGTGTGGGGAAGGAATAATGCTTGAATAAGGAAGGGACCAGAGGCTGAGTGACTGAAACAAGTTAGAAGTTGCTAGGGGGTCCAGCCTGCTTACTGTTACTGTTTGCTCCCTCTCTTATAATCCCCTCCCATCCTCGATGCTCACTAGAACCACTTCTCTAGTTAACAGTATATGAAATATGGCCTCTGAAAAAAATAGATTCTTCTGAAATATACTTTTATAATTTATCTAGATTTTAAAAAATATTTAAATTTAAATATAATTGATCTTTCTCTTTGTAACTCAAGAAGTTCCTAAAAGACAGTTGTCACTGGCAATATTACAAGAAGTCTTCTAAAGTCCAGCTAAGTGTGTCTGACCCTGTGGCCTTATCTCAAACAAAGCTTTGAGCAACTGCATGTCCACATCCAGCTCTTAGATGTAAACCTTTTGTGCTATACAAACATATCCAGAGAACAAATCTCATACTTCTCTTTATATTATGTGCTGTTAGGTCCAATATATTGGTGTCCTAAACAATTTATATAATCCCTTTTGTGCTTTACTGACTACTGCCATCAAACATGTAGAAGGATTCAAGGGAAGTTGCTGAACAGTATTATTTATGTAGAAGATATTTACCAGGTATCACCACATGACAGAATGCTAAATTTCTCATGCTCTAAAGAAAAACACCTTTGGCAGTTCTGATGCATATGATTTAGTCACCATTTTAAATAAAATTATCTTAATATACCATCGCTTTGCTATTAAATACAGAACATTCAACAAATAGAAATACAGAGTCTAAATCCCATTTTCAAAACATAATTAATTCTATGCTTTATGATGTATAGCTTAAAAAAATGAGTTCTGAGCTGAACTGTTTTATTTGCACAAACAAACTCTTTTTTTGATGGATGACAGAAGGAGAACAATTTCAACTGAGAAACCATTTGTTCTTATTAAATAATCTATAGGTTGCTACTGGTTCAGGCCTTTGGCCACTGCTTAAAATAAAGTTAAAGAATAATAAAATACTTTTGGTCTGGCTGACTTAGTTTACTTGGCAAAAACAGACCATTATTTCATGTCATGGTATTTAACAGAACTGTCTGTAGTAGCACTGGGATACAAAACATCAACAAAACCACACAGGTGAGAAACATGCCTTCAGAGTAAGGCTACCATATTCTGTCTTCCACAGAGAAAGGCAGTGTCTTACAGAAGCTGGAAGGCTGTTCCAAAGTAGAAGCTACATTACCTGTTTTCAATGATACTGAACCAGAAGTACAACTGTTGTACAATTTATCGTTTTCAACACAAAATCTCTATTTTCCTTAACAGGACAATTGTATTTTCAGGGCAGGGTAATTCCCTCCTCTAGTTATTTGTAACAGAAGTATTTGATAAGTATTTTTCTCTGTTTTACTTTGTAGATAAACCCCTACTAATCAAAAAATATGCATATCCTGAGGGAAAATTGAATTCCTCTGTCTGATCCTCCTATTGACAAAATGATAGAAACAGGAATATGCAGCTGCTAATAACATCTCATTCCCATTTATATTTAGGTTTTATCCAAAGCATTTTTAGATGGTGTTGTGGCACACATTACTTTATCTAATATTTTTTTCACTTTCTGATACTGTCATTACTGAATTATGATCTGATAAGCACAGCATAAGACTGATGAACATCCTACAGGATTGCCTGATGCCTGATTGCAGGATGTTTTTCTTAAAGATTTCTGAAAACTGTCAGGCAGCTATCACTTCACAGGAGTACGTGCAGGCAACAATCCATTTTTTAAGCTATGGCTTGACCAATAAAGAAGTGACATGGAATAGATAATAGTGATAGCTCAAACATAAGCAACTTAATCAATATTTTTCAAGTAGCTGAAAAAAAGCAAAAAAAAAAGCCAGTACTGCCTAGTCATCTTAGTAAGTGGAAGAAATAAAGAGTAGCTGGTATGCATAATAACTATGGAAGACTTAAAGACTGTATATGGAAAAAGGATAAGTTTCAAAGAACTGGCAAATACCACCAATCTGTCTTCCAATGTTATATACTGCAAATCAGAAAGCAGATAGGGTTAGTGGTATGTTACCAATTGGTCACGGAACAAAAATCGGAATTTAATTTCAAAAACCGAACTGAATTTAGATTCAATACTGGATCTGAATCTGGTCTTGAAGAAGTAATAAAAACTATTTTAGAGTGTTTTTTATTAGTAAATCAAGTTGAGATGTGTAAGCATGTAAGCAAAATCTACATCTTTACTCAGAAAGACACTTGCCTGGTGCAGAGCCTGGAAACAAAGGCAACTAGAAGGGAAGTTTCAGGTGTTTTTTCCTTCTTCTGTGAAAATATTAACATATTCTATGATTCTAAGCCCCAAGAAAACATAATTAGGCTATATTAAATTATACAGCAATTATGCATTTGGTTTTTACGCATTTGGGGAGAAGTTACATTTTATTTACAAGATTTGCATCCGCTACCTTTTAAGGCTGCCTGGGTGTTCCATGGCTATTTAAGAAAAGGGGCACATACAAATTAGAAATTATTGTGGCATCATTATAAGTCATTGTGCAAATTATTATGCTGTTAGTGTTAATCAATAGACAGGCATGTCCAGATATGGTCTTAGAAGTCCAGCTGGTCTTAGAAGTCCAGCTGAATATAAAACAGTAATGAGCAGTAGATTGCTAAACTCAGTTATCATAACAATATTATTTGTAAGAAAGTGGGGAAAAGATCCTCAACAGAACAACTCACAAAAAGTTGAAGTAAAATACCCATTTCTCATTATGCAAAAATATATGGACAGAAGTAATTCAAATGAGGTATTGTTCACATTTTGGTAGAGAAATTGACTGTTCTTTGAGAGTTCTTTAACACAACACTTTGGGGAATTAAGACAAAGTTAGGGGTGAATATAACTTTCTATTAAGCAATTTTCTTTCTCAGTTGTGCACAACCACTTACGAGCCAGAATATAACAGCTCAATCAAACATTTACTTGAACCCCTCTGAAATGTACTAAGAAAATTCTGATATTACTGCAAGACTTAGAGAGACAAAAAGACAACGCAGAAAGAAGAAAATTGATATGGCAGCTACCTTTTTGCATTCCCTTAATTTCTTCTGCCACATGGAGTGAGCAATAGGAATGCTCTTGCTGTCAGTTACGTAGCAGCTGGCTGTGATGACGTGGTGGAGTGCAGTCTTCTGGCTCATAGCTTGAAGAACTCGCTCAACATGACGGAGGGAAACTCCAGCCTCTCTGTGTATGCCACCGCTAACAAGCTGCATTGTGCAAGGTACCAGAGCAATCTGTCCAGCACAGTAGAGAATATTGCCAACCTAGGAGAGAATCAAACCAAGTAAATAAGATTCTGGGAGTTTACAGAAGACAAGGGAAGCACCTTTCTCTCCTCCAGCTAGTTTCCTTCAGTAGTACTGTTCTTTGCCATCATTTGTCACAAATGGAGCAAACATGCCAGTCTAAGGATAATTTTTTACAGGGATTTAACTACAACACAGAAACACAGCACTACAATAAACTGTAACCCAACAGTTAATGCATGGATGTATGTGTCAGCTCAAAACAACAATCTGATGTTCCTGGACTGTTACAGCTGCTGGATCACACTGATGCCCCAACATGGTTAAATATGTTCTTGTTTACTTTTCTTATGAGTGATGATGCACATTATCTTTGGTTCAATGCTATTTTTTAATCTTCTATGTCTTGAGCTTTGTTTTATATAAAACCATGTAAGAAAGTATCAGTACATATCTATAACATCTTTAGTAAACTAATTTAAAAATACTGTAAAAAAAGTACTTGCAGAACACCTAAATGACTGTGTATGAACAAAAAGGGATGATATTCCACCAGAAGGTAAAAGCAAATTGCAGACTGAAAATAAAATGCTGAAGAATTCTACTTGAACAAAGAGATGGGTCACCTTTTGAAAATGGAATTAAATGGGTGGCCAGATTTACTACTGCAATGCAGTTACTTTGGGCTTATTTTCCAAAATCTTCCTGGCAACACTCTGAAGACCTACTTTTTTTAACAGCAGCCAGCAAAGGAAACATTTATTCTTATTATTCAGACATCTCAAAGACTTTTTTATAAAATCTTAATGTAAATATGAAAACTTTTCATCATCTTATGCTGCACTTCTCTAGAACGTCTGTGCATTTCCTAATCAGTGAAACAGTAAATTTTATTCACTATCAAAAGAAAACTAAGTATAGAAGTGGGAAGTAAGGTGGGCGTAAGCAGCTTTGAAGTCAGCACAGGAAGAATTTTGCTAGGAGTAAAGACAGAGAAAATGGACTGTGAAAGAAATCTTTCAGAAGAATTTTGCAGAACTTACTGTATAAACTGTAAAAACTCCTCAGAATTAAGAATAATTAGAAAAGAAATCTGTGTCCTAGAAGACATGGCAATCAAACCATGTGACAGACCCATATGCAACTCCAAATCTGTCCTCATAACTGTCTGTGTCTCACAAAAGACTCACACATGTAACTATTGGAAGAGTATCTTACACAATTTGGCATACAAGTTCTATGATTAGCAGCTGAAGAGGGGGAGGAGGCAGAGAGGAAACAATATATCAACTGACACACATCAACTATTTAAATGGTTTAAAATACCTGAAATATTGTTTGATAATGCTATATATAATTCAGAATTTGGAAAAAATATATGAAAGCAATATTTTGGTTTATAGGAACAAATGGTCTTTTTTTTTTTTTTTTACAGCGCTATTTTAAAATATGTGCCACTAAAGAAGGGAGTCCAGCCAGCTACCAAGTGGCATACTGACAAGATGAGAAACAAATTCAGAAAGATATGATTCAGAGGGGCACAGGTTTGTTTTTAAAGCAAACCATTCATTTTCACCTCTGCAAAGTGAAATCCATGCATTAGTCAAAAACTCCAATGCAGGTAGTTTATACTTCTACAGAAAAAAAATCACACTGATGGTTTTCTTCCTTTTTTTCCCCTGTTGAGCTGCTGGTTTTCCATGCATCACCCATGTTAATTATTAGGTAGACAGAAGAGCTGTTCAACCAGTTCACTTCCCCTATTCTTGAACAGATTGTTTGAGACATAATATGAATACTAATTAACGATAAAATATCTGTCAGTGTTTTGAAATACAGACCAAGATAGCACTTTCTTAAAGTATTCTGGACAGTTCTGATACAATTAACCCCACTGGTCAAAAGCAAGGTCATAAAAAAAATCTCTGAAGGATTTGAGCAAAATTGGCACCACTTTTGGCTAAGATTCAGTGGGAATTTTGCAGAGTTTTTAAAAAAATCAATTGAAAAAATCCCTCTGTTCCTAACATACTTGTTTGTATCTTAAGATGCAATTAATAGAAAAACAGTGTTCCCAACAAGCCACCATGTTATGGAAGGGTGGATGCAAGGGGAAAAGAGGGGAAAAGCATAAAAAAATGGCCACAGATTTGCAGCAACTGTATTTCAGGGGGACATAATTTAGAATAAGGGAAGGAGGAGGGGCGTCTCTTTTCTCTTTCCCAGTGACTCGGTCATAAAAAGCAAGCATAAATAATCAGCAAGGACAAAGCAGCAAACCAGTACAAACACTGTTTTAGCAGATTTCAAGACGTTGTCTCTGGAATATTTGAAGCATTATACAGAAAATTTTTAGCAGAGTAAAAGGCATTTAAAACAGGGAAGTCATCATACTATCTTGTTCACAGTACTGAAATCTTACAAGAGGAGCTGTCACAATGTATGGTGTCAGTACTTGTGTTGTGAAAGTGTTCTGCAAAACCCTGCTAGAACCTTGCAACAGTTTATCTTTTGGAGCATTTAGGAGGATAACAGAAGATCTTTCAGGGTATAGATTCACAGTGTATCGAGCCTAGAGGACTTGCATTACACAGCTCAGCATAGAAACAAAACTGTAATACAAAAGATCTATATTGATCCCTAAAGGATCTGTATGTATATAGTGGATGTCTCACTGGTGATTTGATTTTCACTCCAGACCATACACATATTTCCAGGGCTAAAATTTCAATAAAGACTTGAACCAAAGAAAACCCAGAAAACTCAGGCTTCATACTGCTGAGATGCTCACTTGTACAAATTTATTTTCAATACAGTTTCATGGCAGTAAGCAGGTTATAAATGGGGCCTCATGTGATTCCACATTTCTTCCCTTTTTATTTTCATTTGTATCATTGCAAGTTAAATGGAAGGTGAGTCCTTATAAGTTAACATAATTGTTTTGCTCAGTTGGCACAACTGTAAATAATCACGGGAGTTCCGTGGACAATCAGAACCTCAGAGGATGCAATGCATGCTCTCATGGATAGAAAGCTAAGAGATTATTTGAGAATTACTAGTTTTCACAGTGTAGCTGTCTTGCAGGGGTAAGTATAATTCCGACCTAGGGCACAGCTTATACCAATGCAAGACTGTATAGCAGCTTTTGTTTTTCTAAGGTGTTTTCACTTATTAGGAAAACAGAAGGAAAGCATCTATGGTATCATGGAACGGAACAGTGAGAAGAACTGACACTTCAAACTGTTCTATCCCATGAAAAAGTTTTTAAAAGTATTCTAAGTTACCAAAACCACAATGTATCTCCCATACACACACACATATATATATATAAATATATATATATATGTATATGTATGTATCAGGAAAAGAAACAATGACAAAACCAGACTTAACATAAGGTCTAACTTAAGCTGCTAATTAGAAAAGCTGCAATTATTGTTGCCTAGAAAGAAACGGAAGTAATAGGATACCTTTAGATATGCACTGACTTGTTTCTTTTTCAATTAAAGGCCAAGAGCAACACAGAAAGTTTATGAAACTGTTCCTGCTCGTATTATTAAGACTTGCTAGTGATTAACTGACAATATAAAAATTGCTGGAAACTTCTAACAGAGGGATCTCAAACATTCACCCACAGATACTTTGGCAAATGCTAATAGTTGCACCACAAACACATGTTTCTTGGAAGGACGGAGTCAATATGCAATCAGCCAAATCTTTGTTATGAATGCAGTTTGGTGTCTGAGTGACTGCTGCCCTTTAACAGGTCAGGATGCACGAAAGGTTCAGCGACCCCCTGACCTAACAGTGACACAGCCCACCATTAGGCTCAGTCAATGTAAATAAGCAGAAATGACAACACACTAATAGGCTGCCTCTGGTCAGCCACGGGTACCTCTGACCTTAATGAAGACCTAAATCAATTAATACTTGAGGCAATAAAGACCTCTGGCTGATTAAGTTAGATAGAAATAATCTTTTCTAACGGGATTAAAGCTGCAAGGTGGTGAACTTTTTATTCAATATATGATAATCCTTTCTTCCTAAGGCCCTCTTATTTTAGATAATGATGGCAAAATTGCTTTTTGCAATGTGAAATCTTTCATTCAACTGACTATATGAATAAAGTTTTAAAGGCATTGTTTAGACAACAGTAATTGAAAAGCTTTGAGTTCATACTATGAAAACATTGTATCTAACATGATTCTAATACACCCAACTTTTAATATAATTCACGTGTTTTTTCTTGAACTGTTACAAAACTGTAGTCTACAAATTCCAGGAATGAGTTCATAACACATAGTTCACTTTGATACAGGTTTTCTTCTGAGAAAAAAAGTGCAGTTGTCAGTAGCTAAAAGATGAAGGATATATTCCTAAATTATTATTATTAATAATATTATTATTGTTACCTTTGACCAAAAACGTTATTCTTACCTTTGACCAAAAAACCCCGACATTACTAAGACTCCACATATAGCTTAGTCAAATGTTTTCCCATTATACTCAAAACTTCAGAACTTGAATAAAATAATCTTTTTTCCTAGTTAGGTCAAGAAAGTATAATTAATCAATACAAATTAATCAACAGAATATTATGGCTATTTTATTGAACTACCTGTAATATTTCCACAGTTTTTAGGGTTTTATAATTTAGTTTTCAGATGCTGTGACTCCATTTTGCTAGTTCTTATTTTGGGATAGATGTTTAAATATGTATCCGATCTCCTAAGCTACAAGACTACAAAACACTCATCATTTTGTATTGCTCTTCACTATTAAGGTTTATTTTATCAATGCGTGTTTTAAATTTTTCTCTTTGAACTTAAATATTTGTGGGTTGAAAATTCATAGAACATTTTTTTAAACAAGAAGTGAAGTAGTACTGCAATTTCATGGATGCCAACCTAGGTTGTATTTTTTTTTCCTCTGCAGTTCAGGAAAATTAAGATACATCATCCCACACAGTCATATTTGACATTGAACACAGTGTCATAACACTAGCAACACACCTAAAACTTTTGTGCATTTCCTAATTTAAATGATACCAAAGAGAAGTATCATGTCACACAGTACACAAACACTGAACAGCACAAAACCTGGCAGTTCTTTAAACTCAACAGTGCATCTGAAGAAGCCACAATACTGTTATGAATACTTACCCAACATAATGAATATCTCCTAAACATACTCTATACTTCCCAATTGTAAACACCTCTGCAATCCTCTAAAAATCGAGTAACTCAAAATGAGCTTTTTGACAGTGCTGGATTTACAGCAGGCAATCTAATCCAATACATTCCTGAAGGTCTGTAGTACCTTGAAGTTTAACAAAATGCTAAATGCACAGACCTGAGAGGGATGATCAGGTCAAAAATTTAAGAGAAGGTAAGATCAAAGTCTTAGCTTGAAAATAATCTTTTAAAAACTGTTCTAACCTATCACGGAAAATTGTAATATTTGCATACATACTTTTGGAAATGTGTTGGTTGTTTTTAAATCTTGATCAATGTCAAATCTATTTTATTCTGCTCTACAACTGACAGAAATAAAACCCACACACTTCTGATTTACAGAAGACAAAGATTGAAAAACTGAAATTTTCACTAAGAAAACCCACCTCAAAAACTGTCATTTGTATTCCAAGGGAGTATTAGACATAAATCAAAAATAAATGCAGCTTTTAAAGTCAGAACCTGTAGTTATAAACATCTAGAAAGATTCCAATAAAGGTGGGTGAAAAAGCCTTGCCATCTAATACATCCATGTGGACATGATAGACAGCTAGTCTGAAATCTTCTCCATGACTCTTGTTTTAGTCAACTTGGAATCTCCACTAGAGAGAGAGGAAATGAACAAAATTGAGGTAAAAATATTCTTTACTCAATACGCATATTTTGGCCCATGTGCTGTACTAGTGCCCATGGTATATATTTTTCCTTCATGGAAAATTACAGTAGACAGCTCAAAGACTTAATGCCATAGATGATAAACTGCTCTCCACATTTAGAAGGGTGCTTTTTCCTAAATATAAAAAGAGCAGTCTCCCTACTTTAAAATGAGCAAGCTAACAAGAGTATTAATCTTTGATGCATTTCTTCTTTGGGACAGTGGAATTCTAGTCTTCATGACTATTAATCTGCCACCTTTTACAAAGCCTACCATTCCTCTCAAGCTTTTGAAAAAAATCACAAGTTCTCACACAACCACATTAGCAAATCTGCCAACTGTGAAAAATTGCAGAACACTCAGCTTTATGAACATACCTTATCTAAAAAATGGAGTAAAACCTCCAGACTGATTAACACTTCCTCATTTATTATTCATATCACTTCAAATAAAGAAGCCAAACAAAACAAATTTTTTAAAAATTTACTCAGATGAGTCTGTTCCTAACAATTGGGGTTGGGATGGGGAATGATACACTTAAATTGGTACTTACTAGCAAAACTAAAGGCCTTGTCAGGGTCCAGACAAACAAGGTAGGAAAGACTAGTATCCAACAGTGTAAAGTGAGGGAAAGGACTCAACATAGACATGAACTCTTGAGCAATGGATACCACATTTTTAGAAAATGCGTATTATATCCACTGCAGGTGATTATGTTTTTTAGTGAATTATATGCAGAGATAATAGAGGATAATAGTTATAATTCATATGGATTCTTAAAATATCTGATAAGGCATATCTGGAAATTATTTTTTAACTCTCCTAATTATAAATGCTGTTAACTAGGTGATAGTCTGTAAGGAGAGAGTAATGAAAATGCCAATGTAAGTGAAGTGGGGTGCCGCAGGGATTGGTATTAGGCTTGATTTTGTTTAACATCTTCATTAAGTCACTGGAAGAAGGGATTAACAGCATGATAATGAAACCCACAGAGGATACTAAATTGGAATGTGCACCAGTAGAAATAATAAAAATGGACTCAGATAGGTTTGAAATAAAGGCAGCAAATAAGAAAACAAGACAGCTTAGGAAAAATGAAAACTCATGCCAGAACATATGGCAAAAATATTTTGAAATACAGATATTCAGAACAAGGGAGAAAACTTGACTGAAGAACTGCTGAACAGTTTATATTAAAATATAACTGCTTTTTACTAGACACACATTCAGTATAGGACCAAAGAAGATGCAGTCTCTGTTCTGACATTGGTCTAATCAAAGAGTAAAATTCGTTAAAAATCCCCAAACTGGTATCATAACCTTTACAAAAAAGTATGATATGGTTTCCATATTTCAAAAGGAAGTCTGTAAAAGAACAGGTGATATCAAAACTTCAGATGATTCTTCAGAGCTAATGAAGTCCTTTTTACCAGAAGTTTTTAGATTTGATCACTAACACTGTTTTCCAGTTTACGGCTCAGCATAGCAGCATTCAAATTATGATAAGCATCTTAATCTGCCAGGGTAAAGACGTAAAACTTAAAACCCTCCTGTTTTTACTCTCTTCTGCAAAGTGGAAATTGTCTACAACTTACATGAGGTTACCTAAGTATTTATTTGGGGTTCCCACACAGTTCACTTGTGGTTTTACTATTTAATCCTAAATTTGTTTTCATAACAATAGCTTTATAAAGTATCACCAGAGAAAGATATAGCTGGTATGTTCACAAGACAATCCTCCCTCCTCGATTTCTACATTTTTCTCTACTCTTAACAGTTCTAGGGAACTGAATAGCACATAAAGGAGACAGGTTATAAGGTAACTGTATCCATACACACACTATCTAAAACTATCTAAAAGAAGAAAAGACAAAAGATTAAGTGATGTGATATGTGTTTGTATTACAGACTTCGTCTCTTCTACTTTTGTCCTTAAACATGCATACTTAGAAAGGAATCTTGCAATAACCTTCCCGCATTAACTGAAGCTTCTGCTGACAATGTCCACTTACAGTAAACTAAATCACCAGTTCAACTATCACTGCAGTGATAAAGCAGTCCAAGAAAGCACAGTAGAAATTTCTAGATTTAAGTTCCTATTAACAATAAGGGTGCTGCTGCTTACGGCTGCTGATCTGTTGTGGAATTCAGCATCCAAGGAGAATCAAGACTGCAGTCATAAAATCCTATAAAGAGTGTGTTGGTTTTTCTCCCTTTCCTACCTGTCTACAATCCGTATTCATGCCAACTGTCAAAAGTTTAATGTGATTATAAACAGAAGAGGGACAGCTAGGCAGAGAAAATACTCTGTACTGAAAAGTGAAAGCTGTTCATCACACGACAGTAATTCACAGTGTATGAAACACATTAACACCGTGACATTCTATTCTTACAGAAAAGATTTTGTTCCCAGCCTTCACTCGGCTTAATATTCTTATGCGAAATACGCTGTTCATGATTGTCACTGGCTACTTTAAGGTGGTTTGTGATGACTGGGAGATGGGAAAGAAGCAGTTGCATAAAACCAAGCACCAGATAACCGAAAACAAGTTAACTGTAACTACAGTAAGCTAAAAGTAATAGTTCTCATTCTAGCCATAGAGTGTGGGGGTTTTTTGTTTTTTTTTTTTTTTTGCTTTTACCCATCCTCTATGTATACCTAGTCTCACATGCATTTTACTTACATCTATGACTACCTAAGCAATAATCAACATTAAAACAGCTCGTATGTATGTTTGTAATGTATGACATGTTTGTAATGTATGTTTGTAATGTATGACAAAGATTATTTAGTGCAGAAGTCCAGTTTATAATAAGTATATCCACCATTTCCGAGTGGAAATGAAAGGAGATTTGCTCGTGCAGCTAGATGTACCTGTACAATACACACAATAGTAAAGCATATAATAACCTACATGACATACAATATTTATCAAAATCCTCTACTTATTTATTCATATTTCAGTGATAATACTTCCTTAAATAGCAGAATATCTTTCTCTAGGGATACATCTTCCAATGCAAATTTGTAAGTCAAGTTCTGATTATACTTACAGAAACCGAACCTTTCAACAAAGATCCACATATACACTTAATATTGTTGGCCAAACTAATGTCGTATTACCTTTTCCGCATCATCAATTAAACAAAAATTGACAAAGAAATGAGTTTGGGTGTTAGGGACTCCATGGTATCAGCTGCAAAATCCTGCTAAATCCAGCAGTACAGCAAGAATTCTGTGCTCTGAGCAGCAAGATATGACCTGATCTGTAAATTAAAGAACTTGTAATTCCACAGTGATGATGTATTATACATTCTCATGTAATCTGAATTACAATGTTTATGAAGTGCAATCCAAGAAACAAAATGCACGAGGAAAGTAATGCCTTTGTTAATGCATGCTATTAACTATCCTAAAATATAAAGATTCCTAACAAAACAAAATAAAACTAATGGAAATCAGTGAAACACAACAACAATCTCAGAAATACACTAAATACGCTCATCCATTTTCACAACTTTTTATCTATTGTATGCTTAAATACTGACCTTTTATCAGAACTGCAGTGTGGACAACATCCTTATATAAAGTATCATTAAATTCCTAACCATGCAATGAGGCAGAGTTTCCCATGGAGCTTTCACTTAGATCGGCAGCACTTCAAAACAAGAACTTTCCTATTGACTAAGTGGTAACTTGCATTTAAAAATTGAATTTCTGTAACAAATTTTTTTTCTGTTTAATTCTGTTTCATAATTAGATTATAACTGTATTAAATTATATTCTATACAGTAATACATATTCATCTGGGTACGGAGTTACTATCTCGCATTATACATTTTCTAATTTTTTTTCTGGGGTAGTTTTCGGTTTTGTGTATCTTCAACTTGTTCCTTTTAGTACTCATTTTCATGGAATTTTCTGTGGTTTAAAGGGATAAAAGTTGAGAACTGGAAATTGCAATATATTGACAGTGTATTAGTAAGTAAAAAATTACCAATAAAATACGTATCTCATGTTGTGCCATTCAAGCCGTAATCATGTTTCCATCCATCTTATATCACAAAGCAATTTCAAGAATCAGTGCCTGCAAATTTACTATGTGCTTAGCCCTTTTGTTTGCATTATTAATAAAGTAGTTATTTTGCTAGCAAAAACTAATTGGAGAGTCAAGCCCTCTGATACAAAAATGGATAGAAAGCCAAGTTTTGAAACTAAAAAGGGCTAAATAAGAGGAATGGAGGGGCAGACTCCAGCAAAGAATAATCCAGCAATTAGGTTAATCAGCTGCAATATTGCTGAGACACAGGTTCAAATCCCTTCTTTAGTATTTTCTTTTTAGTATTTTCCTTTTTTCCTGATAATGACAGTGCTGTTGTGAAAATGGGCACTCCAGGAAGCACATCTCTTAATGTCTTCTACTGGAACTGTTCTAATTTGTTTAAATAAATTCATGATCTTGGATAATACAGGATGGCATGATCCTGCTCTACGATGAAAAGTATTAGTTATGATGTGCAAAAGCTTTACAATGAACACTATATCAAAACTGATACATATCTGATTAGTATTTCTATCTTCATAGTCTAACATTATACAAAAATTACAAGCATTCCAAACTGCTATGAGATGGTCATAGTTACCTTACAGTTTTTGAAATGACAAACATTTAACACTATAAAAGATACTTAAGATAAGCCTTATACTACAGAACATTCAGACAGATAACTCTGTATGAACAGAATTTTTGTGAAATATTTAGGCTACTTCAAAAGACACAAGATGACAAAATAGAAATCATGTTGGGGACGGAATTTTTACCACATTTTTAAAAAGAAAATAAAAATGCTTACACAAGCCTAATGTGAACACGAGATGGGATCAAGAAATTCTCTTGGATGTATAATGGTTAAAACTTAAGCACAGAAATTATGAATTAGAAACAATACTGATGGCATTATTATCAGAAAATCTTTTAACTGTTAATTTGAATTTTACAAATAACCAGTAGAATATCTCTTCAAAAACAGAGGCTCTATCAAAGTCTACAAATTATGCTGAGAACAGTTTAAATATCTAATATTGCTTTTTGAGTCAAGAGAAATTATAGGTATGTTACTGAAAACATAACCTTGGATGACACTGCAAATGTCTAATATTTTGCTTGTTCAGCCCAACAGAACAAGCTTCTAATATTCAGCTAAACAGTGCACAGTATTCAAAAAGTATGCAAAAATGCCAAAATCTTCAGTGATGGAAATTGTGTCATATAAATTTTGCATTCTATTTATATGACATAAAGATTGAAGTTGCACAACTTGACCGTTCATCTACCAGCTTTAGGTCATGTTTTAGGGTTTTGTGACAAGACTGGGTTCTGTTGTGAAAAAAAGTCAGGTCTATGTTCAATTAGCATGAATTATTTGTTACGATGTCCAGTGAGGTAGAGCTAGCACACAGCATCTTTCAGTGTGATTCCAGAGATCATGTTTGGCAGTGTAACCGCTCACAGCATTTGACTCCAAACCTCAGGGTTTCTGACATTCAGATCTCAGAGAGTTAACTCATATAGCTCTCCAACAAAAAACAATTACATGTTTTTGCAGAAAAACTATCACATGCTGATAGCGAATAATTAAATGCTCAAACCAAAGAGAAATGAACTGTTTCTCTGATGTATGTTTTGAACTTCTAATAGCTAATCTGATTCTTCAGAAAAATAGCTGTGCTACAACTGGGAAGGGCACTAATGGGGAACGGAGAAGGGTATAAAAGAATAATGCCTGTAATATGAAGAAAGGTGGAGAAAAATAGTTATTCCAACTGGTATTTTTATTTCTTGATTTTATTGCTAACTCAGGGTGTCATGGATGTTTATGTAAAGGAATGTTTTTCGCTGTATACCCTGGCCTTGTAAGGTGATGTAATGCTTTGCTTTTATGCAGACTTCAGTAAAAGCATATATTGCACCTTGCAGGACTAAGCCCTGTATGCAGAACAAGATAATAGTGAAATATGGCCTTTAAAACATCATCAGAGAACAATAAATCAGCTCAACACCTTTCCAACACAGGAAATTGAGAGTTAACCAGTGTACCAATTTTAATTTTTTTTTAAAGGAGGAATAAATCTGCTATAGGGAGCTGCTTTGATAGACCTTTGAAGGTCTTCAAAACTCTTGCTAATATGTTATTCTCTAAAAAATATTCCCATAATTCTGCTGTCTCCCATAATTCCTTGCCTCGAGATTCATCTGTCAACTTTGATGCATCTTTTAAAGTACCCCTCCAAGCCTAAAAACCATGACTACAGACCACAGAAGAGAACTCTTTGCTTTGAAACTATCTGATCAATCAGAAGATCATTTACCTGCAAGCATTATTTGGTGAAGCTAAAGCGGCACATCAACCAGCAGCATCTGAAGGCTGAGGCAGCAAAACGTCAACAACAAATTGTCATTGGCATTCCATTTATGAACCTTCAAACAGCATCAGATCTTTTCCATGGGAAACCAGATCAGGTCAGACTGGAGCTGAATATTTCTTAACAAGCTAACCATCAAAAGAACTTACGTTTTGAATAAAAAGGCTATCATTTGTTGATTTGAATATCAAAGGGATCCACTGCAAACTCCCAGTCTAGAAAAACCTCCCTAAGCTACACCAGACAGGTGTTTAATAATCTATTATTAAGGCACTATTTTAGGTTACTCAGAATCATAAAAAATAGCTGTAACTGTGAAGCTGCAAATGGGACTGCACAAAGAAATGAATGCTATTAACATACTATTAACAATTCAAAAGAATGAGTTGACATACCAATCAAACTTGTTAATTGACTGTCAATGGCCTGTCCCTGAATATACAACATGACTGCATTATATATTTCAAATGCTGACAGGAAGACAGTTTCATTTGCATTAACTTCATAAACTGATCAACAACCAAACTGCCACATACATTTATAATGGGAAGCTGAATCATTTCAATATTCATGCAGCTCTGTAATTGTAAATTAGGTGCTGGCAAACAATACAATACTGTACGTACTCTAAAATATCCTAAATTTCTCTGACCTACTTTCTTTTTTATTTTAAAAGAGCAGTGGAAAAAAGTTGTCTCTTACGGGGACGATTATTTCATTAATTTATGGTTCATGCCTTAGGCAAAATTTGTTTGCAACCTAGTTTGCAACCATTGTTTATAACTCTAGATGGATAACTGGTCCACGATATATGAGGCACAAAAGGTGATGTAAAATTTTTCTTGCTTTAGTTCTGCGAAGTGTAAATATCATTAAAATACAGAGTAAATCTGTAAAAAAAGCAAAGTGAATGAAAATATGTACTTTTTCCTTGCTATGACACAAAGCAGATGACAGCAGCGAAACCACTGAAACTTTCTAATTAGACATTGAAACATGTAATTTAAAATGGAAAGTACTGTTCTTGCACATCCTTTCCTATGTCCTAGAATTTACTGCCCTCAGAGGTCCTTTTCCATAGGAAAGTATGTTTCCTAAAAATATCTCATAATTACACCCATTCAGTTTCATTGGGATTGACAGTGATAGTAGCTGAAATGGCTGTGATAGTGCTGCCATTTTAGCCAAATGGTTAGTCAGACATACTGTGAGCAAAGTCACAAAACATAGGAATTGAGAGCAGAAATGCTTGTGGCGCTTCCATATTTCTGCACATATTTATCTAGCAGAAATGACCAAGGGCTGATAATAGTAGGAAAATGACACAAAGAATTCCCAACAAAAGGCACAGGCAAACATTCTTAATTTTTCTGGTTATGATCTGATCCTGCAACACTTAATATCTTGCACTTCTGCTTGTTGAAAAATATAGTTCTATCTAAACTAACAGAGAAGCCTTCAAATGTTGTCATTAATGACTGCGTGCGTGAATATCAATTTGTAAGCCCTAACCATATAAGGAAGATATGAAAGAAGAAATTTGTTTTTATTTGCTCTTGAAGTGCTATTGGCATATTTATCACTGTTTATATAGAAATAGTAATATCTCAGTCACTTTGAGAATCAGAGAAATAAAGCTTAACAGAAGTGTCGTCAATGAGGATTAAGTCATGTGGGTCTGAAAGTGTTCCACTGAAAGCTAAGCAGTAATTGATCAAAAATTCTGGAACTGTCAGGTCAGTCACGTTCCCTCTAAATCTATATGACCTGGAGGTAGTATAAGTTTTAAACATATCAACTGTAAATGCACGTTGTCTTCTTTTCCCCTCTTTTATTACTACTACTTTCACCCTGTCAATCCAACAGTCACTTCCCTGGCTTTAAAGTTATTGCAAGAAAGAGCCAAGCACTACACACCAGCATAACCATACAGATATGATATAAATGTCCAATAAATCTGCCGTCATGGCAATCTTCTCCTGCATTTCCTTTCAGATAAACAGTATCAGAGGACAATTTCTTTGCTATCTAGGTGAGCTGCTATATTTTAGATTTTATTATTTGTAAGACTGAGAAGCAAAAAATATTCACATTTATTGTTCTAGCAATTGAAGAGTAGAAAGACTAACAAATGGAAATAAAAAATCTTCAGAAAAACTGAATATAGGAGCCACTGGGGTGATGGCAGTCCCAAATCATCCTAACTGGTAATAATGAAAGATTACTTATACTACAAACTAGATATTAGCTTTGATATTTTCCCTGAAGTATAAGCTGAGTAACTGTCATACTGAATAACATCATATGATTGGTACTGCTAAGTTCATACCCTGACAAAACAAGGATCATTAAAGCTTCAACATTCTTTCATATAATCAATGTAATATAAGCAGTATGTGATTAAAAACATTTAAGACATGAAAAGTGTCAAGGTAAAGAACAGCTCATTACTCAAAGGATGTAGCATCTATAAACCCAGCCACGTTTGAAGGAGCTGGTCATTTATTACTGCTAGCTAATAGTAATACACAGCTACAGTGAATTCAGTAATTCATGCTCCAAGATTTATAAACTTTGATCATAAAATATATACATATACACAGCTAAAATACATGCACATATAAATATTTCTGTAACAGAAATGGTATGATGTATGTTCATGTTTCAAAAAGACACTTGATTAATTCTAAGAAGCTACAGTTTGTCTGCAGTGCTTCAAAATTTACATTTGAAATAGTGACATTCTAATTTACTCAAATAAACATTTTCAATGAAATTTTCATTATATTAGCTGAAATCTTTGTGACCCTAAATAGCCTGCAGCCAGCACAGCTTTTGTAGGTGGGATAAAACCTCCTGTTCTTGGGAAGAATAAAACTTTCTATTATGCAGATCAAGTCTCATCCATGTGGGAAATGGTGCTTTCTTGAAGATCAGAATGAGACTAGAAAACTAATTTGGACACAAAACTTGATTATTACAGAACTCATGATCATTATCTTTTAATTGGAAGGCAGTCTTCTCAAACTCCGCTGTCTGTAGAAAGCTCACAAAACATTACGGACATTTTATAGGACAAAAAGGCTTAAGTCAAACAAGTATAAACTGCACTAGACCACTTGTTTTGTATGAGGATGGTGAGTATAAGAAATGTGTAACCAGTGTTTTTGCTGAATGCATTACTGTCAGTTGCTGCGTGATTAATGGCTAGATCAGGACTTTTATTATACTGTACTGCAGAGTTAGAGGGGTTCAAGCAAATAATCTCATTCCAAGTTCATAACAGAACAAGCAGCTTAACATAAACCTGTCTGCATTGTTATTTTTTACAGAAAAAAATGAAATGAACAAGTAAAAAAATTATTGTAACAAATAAAGAATTTATTTTAGAAAATTTCAGTGGATGAAATGCCTAACAAAAATATTCTAGCTTACATTACAGTCCTCTTTCCACTCACACAGAAGACACACTGAATCACTATTACAGCTGCTAAAAAGAGTAAATAAAAATTTATATTAAATGGTTCACCCAGTTTGATTGAAAAGAAGACCATATTAAAGGCATAAGGTGTTCCAAGTTCCTGAGCACTTGTGCAATACCAGTCCTTATTTTGGATGTGAAACTACAACAATATTAACATAGGCTTATACTTCTTTTCACATACAGGTGCCAAGGAGAGAGCAGGAGGAATAAAGAAGCAATTCCACAAAGCTAGAATATGCCTTGTATTAAAAACATAGTTCTAATATTAGTCTAATTACTGAGAAACTAGGAGTAGCATAACCAGGAAGCTAATTTATCGATGATTTCAACTTCAGTTTTAGTATTACCACATAGAGAGACAAGTAAACACTCATATATACATAATATTAACATATCAGAGATGAAAACTTAAGCACTGATGAGGAAATACCAAAAATTCAGGATACATATGGAAACTTCAGGTAGATTGGGCGATAAGTGAAATACAAAGGCATTTGCATTATAAATGTACATTTATATTTAGGAAGACAAACTTATTAGCAGGACATTTAGAGTTAGGACAAACACAGTAAAACAATCAAATTAACAGACTTTTGCAAAGTTTTATTCCTTAAATTTAATGTTAGAAGAACTTTTTTTTTTTTAAATCCTTATACTTTCTTGATATTGCTTTCCAATTGTTTTCCAATTATAATCTTCGTAATATATACGGGATTTTTCCTGAGACGAGTTACAAAAAGGCAAATTTGAAGTCTCTACCTGCAGCTACCTCTGATTTACATTACCTGGATCTGTAACACTTTTCTTCTGAAGACTCTGCAACTCACTGTATAGGTAAAGTGATTTTTAATTTTTTCTGAAATTTACTCAGCAATTATGGGAAGTAAGTGAACAACGTATTTCAGCCCAGGGATTATTTTTTCTTAATTTATCAGGCATTTAAACAGATAAAGTTGGGAGAAAGGACATTTTGTAACCACTGAAAACTCACCATCATCCAATCTTCACCTAAATTTACACTTCATGTATATAATTCAAATTTATTGCTACCTTTTTAGAATTTAGGAAAAAAACAACCTTGCAGACTTGTTACTGTTACAAAGAAAGCTGGAACTTTGCACAGTGTGAGCCACAGGCAGAGTTGACTTAGATTCTTAAGGCAATTCCTCAAATACAGAATAAGATCTGACAGATTCTTTCACATGAGGGAAGGGCCTAGAAAGAAAATGTTTGGCAAATGTTTAGTAAGTCACTCATTTAAGGAATACTCAAAGCCTTTCCATCCCACTAGCAGAAGACTGCTGTGACTGTCTCTAGAGGACCCAGTACCAAATAAACATCTGTTATAATTCTCCCTTTTTAACCTTATGTGGTCTTTGTCCAAGGGCTGAGATCAATCTAGAAACTCCAGAATTTATATACATTGATAACATTTGTCAATGTCCCATTTAGCATGACTAATAAAATTTTAACAAAGTTAAACCAGCAGGAAATAAAATCAAGTGTGTCTCATCTGAGTGTGTGTCACAGAACACTTGCAACATTTGCAAGCCATTTGACCCCAACATGACAAAAAGTAAATCAACCATTATTCAGTAATACAGCTGCCCTTAGTGCAAATATATTATTTACTGCACTCATCCCAGCCTTCTCAGGAATCCCATCCTGTTCAATTATTATTATCACAATGCCCTTTCCACAGAGGCAGGGAACTGGCATGTATGCAGAGAAGTAAACAGAAGCCTCTTGAGATGGTGGATATACAACACTGCCAACCTTGCTTATTGGGCATTTGACCTTGATAGGAATTGTTCTGAGGTCAACCCTCAATCAGAGAAAAATCTTAACAATTTAGGGCTTTTAATTCCCCATTTTTCTAAAGCAAGAATGTCATTACAATTTCTTTCTTCATATATTTCTTCATATATATATTCATGACTTTTACTGCCATGAAATTAGACTGTTGAAGAAGTCTGGCATGTTAGAGATCTCAAAGTGATATTGATCATCTGTATCAGCTCTGTTTGACCTTGGGTTGCTAAGACATTGAAGAGGAGCTCTTTCTCCTCCACAAGCTAAGAGGGTTTCTTTATATCATAGAAGCGCTGGGTTTGCCTGTCCCAACTGGAAAAATATGAATGAACCTAAAGATAATTACCTGTAGGTGCATAAAATGCATATATTAGATCTCAACAGGACTAGTCTGCTTTCTTGCACAAAACTAAGTATGCTATGGAATTTACAGTGTCTCACAATCAACTCTAAAACTTGATGCAACTGTGGTCCTGAAGAATTAATTATGGTTTTAATCAATCTCCATGCATACAAATGGCCGTTTTTCTAGAGTTCTGAGACTCCACAGAAAGAAAAATTAACTATGAGGGAAACAAAGTAACATAGTAATTTGCAGAAAAAAAGCCTAGTACAATTAAACAACTCGCCCGGGTCTAGAAAGGAAGCCTTGTATTTGAAACAGATATTCAGATGATTTTCAGTGCGCATCCCAAGATCTTTCAACCTTTCCCATCCCACCTTGCCCAGTTAGATCTTTTAGCCCAGACTGCCTGAATTAGCAGTAAAATAATGTATAGATGTCTAACCTGAACCTAGTAATAGTCACACCATGTGTTTTGGAACATGGTAGGTGACATTCCTAATCAGATTACTTTCTTCTTTTATCCTCAAAAAGATAATCGGTTGTAATTTATTCAAGTAAAATAAAAAGCATTTTAATTCACAGCAAGGATTTCATAGCCAGGAAGTTTTTCCTGAAGGATATGTGACTAATAGCTCTGGAGACTTAAACAGAATGTTTATTTACAAACATCACCCAGAGCTCCTGGAAGTCACTCTGTCAGTAAAGCTTAAAGTTATTCTAGGGGGACACCAGAGTTTAGTCTCCAGGACAGCTGAGTCATTTGCTTCACAGCTGACAGAGTACTGCAGTGTAGTCTTCTGAAATCTCACAGTTAAGTCAAAATTGTTATGCATAATGAAAGCAGTCACCCAGTTTGAGAAAGGACATATTAGTTTTAAACTTTTTTATAGAATCACAGGAGAAGTAAACAAAGTTCCTACAATGATGATGCCCCAAGCCTCGCAATATCCATGGATCTGACAGTGTGATCTCTGTGAGATACTACTGCACTGCTCATGCAACCTAAACCACTATGATGTGCTAAAATGAAAGCCCACAAGTAACATCAGTTCCTATTAGTTTGATTCTCCTAATACCTGAGGTTTAGAATCCATCACCTAAATAATACATAAAAATAACCTGTGAAAATACACACAATATTGTTTCCAGTGTGTATCAAGCGTGTCTTAAGCAGAAATTAGATCTCTAAGTGAAAGACTGTCACACCTGAAATTCCTGCCCAAAGTCCTAAGACTGCATGTTTTCATCCTAAGTTCCCCTCAGCATTTAAGGCCTTGCTTTTATGCATATGCTTCAGACCTGCCCATGCTAAACATCTCTGGACATTCCCTACATTTAAGTGGTGACATAATCTACAAATTATGAGTCCTCTAACTCTGTGTCTTCTGCCACACTAATTTCACAATACATTAGTGTCATTGTTCAGCTGACTTTAAAAAACTTACTACAAGATATAAACTGGAGAAACCTGACCTAAAGTGTACTTCCTGAACTCAGTTCCATGGTTCAATTCTGTGGAGCAACACTGTCTTTGCTATAGTTGCTTTTTCAACTGGAACAAAAAATTGAAATAATCACAGACAATGAAATGAAAATTACAACTACAGCATCACCTAGTACACTGCCATGGGGAAGTTTCACTTACATCTATACCTATAGCAGAAATTTAATCTCTTATTTTAAGTGAGTGCTATGAGGAATCTCTTTCAAACTAATAAAATATTTTCAGTTGTAAACACAGACTTCTTGAAATTATACATAGTCATCAATTAGCCTCTACATGAGTTAAAATTAGGATTTAATTATAAGTAGATCTCACATCTGTATGCCTCAGCCCTCATTATAAAACAATAAGTATCTTAAAAATATTTCAAATAATTCAAAACCATCCCAAATCTTTCAGTATACTACTGCTGAAAAGGACTGCAATTATGCTAAAGTTTTAAAGCTTTTTATAACTAATTATTATAACTATATAACTTGATCTGAAAGCCAGAGTAAAGGTTTAAGATGGAACAGAAATTTCTGGTTTTGCTTAACCATGAGCTTTTCAAAGTGAAGCTTAAAACCAGTATCTTTATGGAACTTCCATCGACTGTTTATTTTGTGAATATATTTTAAAGGCAATATACTTAATACCACTACATCTGAAATGAATATCTGTCTTTATTTAGCACTTAAATGGCTGTATTTTCATCACTTTTTTTGAGGGTCACAGTTGCATCAAGACGTATTGATAATCAAAATCTTAAATCAGGTAGCATACAGTAGCTATCAGAAAACCTGCAACATTAATACAGAATATTTTATATCTTCCTGTGAGAGAAATGGGACACTCAAACATGAAAAGATAAACCTGAAAAAAAATGTAACTGAGATTTCTCATTTTTGAGCTATTATTAAACCCCTAAAAGCTAAATGCATTTTTTCTGAGAAAATAATCTCTCGTCAAAAACAATTCAGTAGAATCCCAGGTGATAAATTGTTGTTGAAGGAGAGTTGGTTTCCTATCTGAAATTCCTCTGAATCTTTAGAAGGCTCTGGACAGACCCTTGCAGTGATTCACATGCTGGTATAAATTTCAGAAGTCTATGCAAGTCATTTGAATGGGAGGGGGGCAGACAGAAAAATCAGGTTGCATAAATAGACCTATCATTTTTTAACTTGGTTTTTTTTTACTTTCTTCTGTCCATAAATTTTATTCTGTATTTATGCATCTCCAGACATCTGGCAGCACATCCAGAGTAGAAACTTCACAAGCACTTGTGAATATTCACATCCCAGACATGTCCACAATACAAGTATGTATCAAGCCTACGATGCACACACAGAAGAGACTTCTACCGTAAGACTTCCCTAGAACATAAGAACTCTGCACATGATGGGAGTCCTTCAGGTTTATTTGAAGTTCTGAATTCTTTTTATGTGGTTGCCTTCAACTTGACCTTCACACATATTTAGGGTGCTGAAAGGACTTGCTTAAAGAACTGCATTTAATTGAAAACTCTGTTTAGAAAATAAAAATTAAGTAAATAAATAAAAATCTCAATTAAGTGGCTGCTGTTGTAATTACTGCTATAAACTTTCAGTTTAAATGGAACTACCATATAATAGAAGAATATATCCTGGTAAAGCTAGAGTATGAGTATGAAACAAATAAACCTCAGCATTAAATCTATAGGTGTTGCATTGATTCCTTATCTCTCCAAGTCTTTTTAAAGGCTGCATTCAATTTTTGTATTCCATCATTCTCTAAACTCTTCTTTTGCATATGAAACAACAAAGTTTTCAGGGTGACACTTCATTAATATTTTTAGCACTTCATAGCAAATAAGAATTGCAGCAACGAAAAAGATCCTTATGCCTTGGATAAATTTCTTACCCAACCACTGCTCAGCATATCACTACCACCTGTACAGGACTGTAATTGGCGTATAATGGACCAAAGTTTCACTCTTAAGTTTGTTTACCTAAGTGCAACTTAGAGCAGAATTTTATTATCAAATAACATTCAATATCCAGAAAATGAAAATGTAACACTGATGAACAAAATGAAAAATATATGACCACAATAACTGCTATTAGTTATTTAACTTCCACATGAAATCACATTTTTTAAAAAATATCAGTATCTGTGTTATACATTCATACTTCTAAAGTTTTGAGTCTCCCTTACACACAACCAGAGTCTCAAATCTGCTTAGCAGCTAGCAGCTCCCATGGAGAAAGAGAGAACTCAGAAAACCAGAAAATGTTATGAACTGCAATCTTAGTATGAAAATACAGTTAGTTAACTACCAGTATGGTGAAAATAAAAGATTTTTGGTTTAAATTACTGTCATGCTGAGTCCTTCTGAATGCTAGTTAAATGATGAAGGTATAATTCTTTTTGCAGAGAAATCTTTTCTATAATCAAAAGGAAGGGAAAAATAATAGACACAGGAAGAAAAATTATGTATAGGGCTAGGAAACAAATATGAACAGCCACCATTCCTGGTTAGCATAGGAAACAACAGAACTGTGAGCAGACATATTGCATAGAGCTAAAATAAAGAAGAATGGCAAAAGTGGTGGTGAGGTGCCAAGGCAGGCTAGCAGTGTTTCAGACCCTCCTCCACGATTTACATGTACTGAGGCTCTGTATGTACATTTTTTAAATTACAGTAATTAACTTTTTGATACTCTGAACAGGAGGGAAGGCTGGGGAAGCACACAGACAAAGAGGGATTCAGCTGAGAATGTAATAAACTGAACTAATCACTTGGAACCTGCTCATCTTTAATCCGCTTTGGTCTTCCCTCTCGGGAAGGGAAAACACCACCAGTCATACTGGAGGTCTCACTCATCCATAGCTCTCCCTGCTTCCTCATCTTACTCTCTTTTCAATTTACAGTCTTCCATGCCCTCCATCAAGTACTTCTCAGAGTAACACTTTGGATTCAGTAAATGAGATGTCTGCAAGTACGGATGACATCTTAATTTCCTGCAACATTGCTGAGAAAACACACACTTAAATAACTATTTAATGGCTTATCCATTTTATGAGAATAAATCAAAAGCTATTTATTTTCTGGAAATTTCTTTCAAATTTTTAGGTTTAAGAAAAATATTCTAATTCAGAAAAAAAATAATGTAACAGCTTTTAAAAATTATGCCAAATTAAACCTTGGCAATACTTGTTACTTTTCTCTAAACTCTGTAGTGATAAATTAAAAATACATCTAAGGCAGTTCAACCAGTTAACTTTTTGCACAAATTACATACTCTTTACTCAGACAAGAATAAATGTTGAAAATGTTCTCCCTGATACAACTCAGAGCTACATCGTTCCACTTCTTTTTGCTATTTTTTTTGAGGACACAGGAAGATCTGTGGGAAAACGACATTTTGCATTGCTCAAGACTTTGGGCAGAGTCCTTACTTTTCACTTCATGAATTGCAATAATAGTAATGTCTAGTAATAGTAATAGTAATATTAATAGTAATAGTAATGTAATAGAGAGATGGTATCTCAAGCTGCATTCAGAGGAGCATTGCCAGCAGGTCGAGGGAGTTGATCCTTCCCCTCTACTCAGTACTGGTGGCCATACATGGAGTGCTGTGCTTGTTCTGGGTTCCCCAGTACAAGAGACAGTGTTCAACAAAGGGCTACAAAAATGATTAAAAGACTGGAGCATCTCACCTATTAGGAAAGGCAGAGAGAACTTGGACATTTTGGTTTTAGAGAAGAGTAGGCTCAAGAAGGGCATTCATTAATATATATAAATAATTGAAAGGAGGCTGCAGGGAAGATGGACCCAGGCTTATAGCAGTGATGCCCAGTGACAGTACTGGAGCCAATGGGCACCAAGTGAGACACAGGATGTTCCCTGTGAACATCAGGAAACACTTTTTTACTGTGTGGGACTGAGCACTGGCACGGGTCACTCAGAGAGGTTGGGGAGTCTCCATCCTTGAAGATACTTAAAAGGCAGGTTGACATTGTCCTTGGCAACCTGCTCAGGGTGGCCTTGCTTGTACAAGAGGTTGGACAATATGACCAACTTCCAACCTCAGCCATTCTCTGATTCTGTGGAATGTCTGTATGGACTGGCAGATGAGCACAACATGTGTAATTCACAGCTCCATCCCACACCATTCCACATTTGAATGAATGTGCCTCAGACATTCCTAGTTACTAACAATAGTTTTCCCCATCTCCTTGTCTATTTGCTATTCCTCTCAATGCAAGTATCTTCTGTTGTACTTTCCCATTTCTTTCACCTTCTCAGAACAATGCAATACAGTGGTAGCTGAAATGCCAACAGACTGTACAGTTTACCTGTGTGAGTGCACTCTAGACTCAATTTCCAACCTATGGATTGTGTCTTTCCACTCCCAGATTCTCTAAAGAGTTTTACTGTAATGTGCTCAGAGTACTATGTTCACTGTGTCTCACATACAAGTGTTACTACTTCTGCACTCCTATTTCTTCTCCCCTCAATCTTTTTCCCTTTTTTACAGACAAATTGAAAAGAAGATACAGACAAACATTTTGTAAAGTACTATCGGACTTAACTGTATTTTTCTCCTGCCTACCAAAAGAGGAATGACTGCCTCCTCCCCTTGCTAAAGCCTAAGAGCTACAGTAATAGAATTTTACAAAATATTATTCTGAATTTCTAGAGAATTCACAAATAGTCTAACAATTTTAAACACATTTTTTAGCTATGAATTCCCAATAAAGAAAATTACTTAATATTTAGGTAATCTTTGGTGTTTTACAGTTATATAATTACACAGCAGAAAATAGTTATTATTTATATAAACTCTTCCCCTGAAAAAGCTACTTATTATATGGCATCATAAAGTTTAAGATTTACATCCCCTAACCTGATACCAAAACAAGTAATAAAGATCCATGATGACCCCTGCACTGGGCCTATTTTGCACTTCTTTGCTTTTACAGAAAGTTAAAACATTGAACTCTCAAAGGATCAAAACCAAAGCATCACTGGCCAGGAACATGAAGTCCAGTAAAAGACCTAACTCCAGACAAATAAAAGAAGGATTGCCCTCTCCCTGCATAAATTTTGTTCTCTTGTCTTCCCTTCCGTCTGCCCTCTCTTGAGTTGGGTGACTGGCACAAAATACTAAGGATGTTAAAACCACAGATTATTCCAATGTCTGCCTTCAGACAGGGATTTTCAGATGTTCAGAAGCTAAAAACTACACTGGAAGCTCTAAGGACTCAGAAGGAGACAGGGATGCATATGTGTGTATTACAGAAGAATTGAACCTGAAGAAACTTTTAAGTCAAGAACTCCAAGAATAGAAAGAACACAGATCAACTAGAAATTTCTAGATTGTATCTGTGGCATGAATAACTAGAAAAACAAAACTGGGGTTTCTTCATACATGCTGATAAACTTCATTGGAGGTCATTGATAATCAGTAGACAAAATCCCTTTAGAGCAAAGTAATTTCTAAAGAACAACAGTTTCTGTCCATGAGCAAAGTCATCTTTCCCTTTATTTCTCTGAAGACTTTCAGATGTGGAAGCAGTTTCTTTTTCTCTCTGAAATCCTTATAAATTTAGAAAAAAACCTCCCAGTTTTCTTCTGGCCTCCTATTCTTCCTTTTGAACAGTATTATCTAACTTTATTCTTATTTCAGCATTTTATTTTAGAACGTTCCCCATTTAAAAGAAAATTACACCAAGTATCTCATATTACATACTGCCTTTCTCCAAAGGGAATAAAAAAAAAAAAGAAATGTGTGAATTCTACCCAACATAATAAGCTCCTGAATGGTGATATCACATGGACCCTATAAAAAGTGCTAAATGAACTTTCACAATCAGAAATGGCAAATACGGAGAAAAATTTACATAACAAATAATATCACCTACTTCTTGTAAACTTCTACAGCTTCATCCTTCACTGGGCATATTCTCAAAGAATGTCATGTGAAGAGCCTATAAGAATTTAAGCATTTTACACAGCTCCTGTTATCAGAAAGGGGAATCCTATGGACATGTTTTAAATCCATCACCAGATAGCAGTAAACTTCACAAAGAGGCCAAATGAAAAAAATATTGATTGGAAGTTCTTTATCAAGATTAAGTTAATACAAGTATTAAGCAGCAATTGTAAATGGAAAGTTTCAAAGCTACTACATTTTTCAATCAGTTCTGTATGTTTTGAGCTCTGCTCTCTTACCACCAGATGTTGTATTTCTATATTCTATAATTAAGTCCTACAGCAAAACACTATCTTTTGCTCTGGGTTTTTTAAAGGTTACTTATTAATTTAAAATTTTTCACTCATCACCATCAGGCCACAAAACTCTAAGTCAAGCCATGTAAGTGAAGTGACCACCAGACTGTGCAAAATATTTTCTGAAAAACATCAGTAAAAAAGCTATAGAAAAACTAGACACTTGTTGCTTTTCACTCGAAAGTTACCAGACTGTAGCTTAAGAATAAAATACCAACCAACATTTAAATACAGAAATGCAAAGATTATTTATTCTGTCATTTAAAAATATAATCAGCATGTATCACCCAGCAAAGTAATAAAACCACACTTGGGCTTCTAAAGATTCTTTTTCTTCACATGTACAGTGCACTACTAAATAAAACAGGATCTGAGGTTTTGATGCAATAAAAGATAAAGCCTATTTTTTTCAATCTATAGACAAGATATAGGAGCCTTTACTTGTTACAGAAATTGTATTTTTACTTCACTGGTACCACACATCAATTATGATCCCTGACTAGCATAGCAATTTCTCTGCAAACTTAAAGCTGTAAACTGAAAAAAGAAGAGATCAAAACCTCACAGAACCTATACAGAGAGTTAGTATTTTGCAGACAAAAAATACTTTGAGTGATTTGGCCTGACATTATTAAAACACATTTTTTTAATGCAGAACCCTATAAATACTTTCTTCCAAAAACCCACATCAACACACTTGATCAAATTGTAACTGTGCAGTGTTATTAGTTTCACATGTATCTTGATTCCAGGTACTGGGTGTTGAAAGATTTATTTATGTTGAGTTGTACCCTAAGGTAATTCAGTTTTCAAAAATTAGGATTCTACAATAATAACCATCTGAAAGACAGCAGCCTGACAATCAGCCTCAGGTAGGAAGAATTATTTGGATCCCACAGACAGCAAAGTAGGTCCTTAGAAGTGACAATTTCCTTTTTATTTTTCCCTCTTTTATTTTGTTTTTGTTATTAGACCCTCAACTCACAAATGCTCAACTGTCACAAATGATCAGTGTTACTGAACCACCGACATTAATCTGTTGTTTGAAATGTATAAAGAAAGACAAATACAGGAGACATTGTAAAATGTCTTCCTCAAGTAGAACCAGATATTGAAATGATAAATAACATAACCTATGAGCACCAGTTATAATGTTCTTGGGCAAAAAAAGATTTCTAAATATCAAAGACTGTTGCTTCATTGTCAGATGGTCCATAAATAAACCATGGTCAATTCATGACATTGGACCTTTTCTTCTTGCTATGCTACTGTAAGTAAGTGTGTTCCCCTTGCCTGTCTGAATTCTACATGCCTATTTCCAGAAATGCCGCAGCATGTAAGTAACACTGTCATGTCCGTTTTGTCAACTACATGCTGATTATCCTTTTCTATCTGCAGTTTGGGAACATTATCAAGGTCAGAAGCAATCGCTCAGAAAACTGATCCTGAAGCTCTTGTGTCTGATAATTTCTGTAAGGAATATTCATAAATAAACTTCACAATGCAATTGGTGAAAGAACTACCTTTCTTATAAACTGTAGAAAAAAACCTGCACCAGTAACTTGGCAAGTATCTCGTCAATGTGTTCATTACGTGCATATAATCATGTCTTACTCCAAAATGACACAAGTCTAATTTACCGTTACATATAACTTCCACGTGTGTTTGGGCAAATGCCCACTTCCTTCAACTCTCCTGACCTCCACTTCTTTTTTTTTTTTTTTTTTTTTCTTTTTTTTTTTCTTTTTTGACAAATTGGTTATGAGGCATTTACAACTGATGCACATATCGTGAAATTATTTCTGCCAAGTTTCCTCCATGACCTGCCCGTGGGACATGACATGCTCTGAGATGCATCGCTCTATCAAACTGAATCTTTCCAGGACAATGCAAATTATGACAAATTCCATCATCCCGCATTATGCGCTTCATGCTAATCTTCCTAATTCGAGAAAATCAGAAGGGCTTGCTGTTCTGCTGAAGGGCACGTTGTCTGAATGAATGATGGTGAAAGAACATCCACAATCCCCTTCATCTCCTAATCCCAGCTGTGGCCACCTCTGTCCTAAAACCACTGAACTTTCTATGTCATTCTTGAATCAGAATTAACTCAGGATCAGTCTTTTGACAAAGTATAGGGAATGATTTTTTGTTTTGGACTTCAATGGCTTTTTCTTTAGAAGAGCATTTTTATCAAAAGTTTCATCACAGACTCTTTCTATTTCTTCTAGTCTGCTAGACTTTCACAGTTGGTGTGCAATCTCCAAGGAAAGTTAAACTGCCTCTCAGAGTGAATTTTGAAACAATTTCAGCTATAGGTTTCAGGCAATCTCTGGTCTTGAGCACTTTTCTCTTTGGGACCTTACGCTGCTGACTCAAAGCAAACCACCAACCTGCAGCACATTCTTCAGTAAGTCCCCAAGACAGAAAACTGCTGCATCTCTGCATCATTCTTCACTGGCTCAGAAGGTGGCAGTATTACCACACGAAAGAAATTTGCCTTCTCCTAGTAATCCATATCCACATTGCTGAAATAAACATGTTTAATTCCCAAAGAAGCATATATTTTATCCTGTGGCATAATTTACTTATAACATTAAAACTCAAACATGGAGCAATTTGTAGCAATAACTATGATTATGCTGTTAGTGGCCCAAATGTCACTGTCTAGATTAGGCTAAATGATACCTAGCACCAAAGAGCTTCTGTGATTTATTTTTTATTATCACTGGTAAAACTCGCATGCTTAAAAAGCTTCCCATTCAAATTATTCAGTCTTCTTGATGACTGAGGTAATCATAGAAAATCTTATAAAAAATTATAAAAGTCTTAAATCATAGCCATGCTTAAAATATATAATTTTTTTGGGCAAGCAGATATGTTACTACAGATTTAAAAATAAAACTTCACAGTAAAAACACACTGCATACTGCAGAAGCAGAATTAAAATATATACATTTTTGACAATCTGTAAGACTGAAAATTAAAAGAGTTTAGAATCAGGAAAAGCAATGTATTGCTTTATGAAATAAAATGCATGTTTGAAAACATTCTCAGAAATATTAATAAATATATTTATGAAACTGTTTCATGGAAAATAAAAGAGCATTAAGATTTTTAAATAGTTTCTACCTTAATTTTCCTTACTTTAAAATCTCAATTAACAGGATCCTTTTCCTACCTATTTCTATAGTAGGAACATTTCAATCAACAGGAACTCTGTCAAGAGTTATTGGATAATATTTCTTCTATACTATTACTTCAAATAAAACCAGATTTTTTGATTTATGAAAAATGTAGTGTAAGCTATACATTCCAGTTCAATAAGCTTTTCAGAAGGAATAAACAAACACTCAGTAACCAGAATGTAGGCAAGTTTTGTTTTACAGTCTCTGCTTTAATGGAATCTTGCATAATTGGCCTGATGCTATACTAAGCCTTTATACATGCCTAATAAGTACATAGCACAGATCCACATTAAAGTATTACTAAGAAGAGACAGGAAGATCTTTAGCTTTATACTTCATTCCCAGTGAGACCCAAACCCTCAGAGGTAAACGACTATGTGAGCATCATTTCAGCAAAAGGCACCGGGCACACCCTGTGCATGCTGTGGCTTGTTGACATGAACCAGGGCAGGCAGACACCAATAATACATGAAGTGTGGTTCAGAGGCAATTAGGATCAGTTGTCAAGGCCAGGCCATTAATGAAAGAACATGTCAGAGGAGCTGGAGACTTCAATGGTTGAGGGCAAGAAGGCGATTTAGTGTGACAGATCGAGTCCTTCCAATGTCCTCAGTGGTACATGCTAATACCAGCCTTAACAACCTTTTGTGGCAGTGTATAATGCGACTAACATGGACTTTGATTCAGCAAAATGACTGCTGCCACTGTTAGTCTGTCTCATTCCAACAACAGTAAAAGCACTGCTACAAATAATTACCCACTTCCTTCTCCCCCCTTGTCCATTTAATGCAGCAGTCCTTTATGCATGCCATACTGTTTCTCACTAGAAGGTCACAACGTTTATCATGCTGCTTTCTTTTCTTTCTGTCATGCCCTTTTTATTTGTTAATATAATCTGAAATTATCCTGTAAAACAGTTGTGTGCAAGTAAAAGGAAATTAACTATAAATGTAACATTACCTCATGTGATTAATAAATACAAAAAGAGAAAACCAAACTGGTCTAAAGGACTCAGTATTCTGTCAATTATGCAAGGAATATGCTGCAACGTGAGATAAAAATTCATCTTACTTATCATCTACTGGATTAAATATATATGGCAACTTTAATGACCATGAAAATGAAATCCTGATGCTTTATACAAAATTTGGCACTTGGTTGTTTTTCCTGTTGTTACTGTCAGCACTACTAATTTTCATAAAAACCTACAGACTCCAAATTCCTAACACTCAATTACAGGATGAAAGGAAGCATAAATTTGGAAAAAAAACCCTGAAACAGCAGTTGTATTGTAGCCACAATACTAAAGTTGGGGACATCACTGAAACAAGACAATGTTGTGTTTTCTTTATAGAAGACATGATCTGTTTTGCAAACAAGAGTTTTCAAATAACTTAAGACTTCACAAACCATCTTCTTAACTACATTACCTAATTTCTTAACTACGTTCCTGCTAGTCAGTACCTCTTTCAAGATCAGTTTCTTTCTAAGGCTTCAACATTCTGTCCACATAAGATTATGCTATACCATGCATTTAGGTGTGAGAAATTTGACTTCAGAAATGGCAGGATTAAAAAAAAATGTTAGTCATATTCACCAGAATTCCCCAAATATTTCAAGGGGGAATTATTGATTTGTCAGAGTAAACACTGTCCTATCAAAAATAAAAATTACTTCTTGAACCCTATTTTATTCACCTTACATCAGATGATGTGGTTCTCCCCTATCACTTCTGTCATTTGGCTATGCCTGAACTGACCTTTCTAGAGGCAATACTTACTGTGAGTGACAGGAGAAACTATCTCCAGCAGGATGAATTTCCTTCTCTCTCTTCATTTCTCTACACTTTGCCTACTTTCTGTCTGACTCATTTTAGTTTCTCCTTTTTTTTTCCCCTCCATTTCTTTCTTTGTTTATGATTCTACAGCTAACCTCTTCTTAACCGACCTTTGCCAACATTCCCTTTTCAACCCATAAACCTTTTTTAACCTTTTCAGTATCTACTTATTTGATGTATTTTACATTTTTTTTCTTTTCAACCTTCTCTCTCTTAATTTTATTCTTTGCTCTTTTCCATTTAATTCTCTCCTTCACTTTTGCACCTTTGCCAGCACCTCTTCCAACCAAAGATAGGAGAAAAATCCCACTGACTACAATATGAGTATGCTCCAATGCAAGTATTTAGCCCTAGATATACTACCAACATCAGTGTATCCAGCAGAAGTAGCAGTTGTTGGCATTTACATGATTAGTATTACTGGTACCTCTTTGATGGAATAATGCATAAATGATGGGACTGCAGGTACTACAATTACAGGTCCATGGTGCATTACAAGGAACACGAAGCAGAAATATAATGGAGACAGCAGTGATCTCACATATTTTATCTACATATATTATTTTGGATTGTGGTAAGTATGCACAAATGAAAGTTATATATAACTATTGGCATATATACTAGGAATAAACATTAAATTAAAAGTTATGCATGTGGGTAACCCAATTCAACTTCTAGATTTGGATTCAGATTGGCATTAAAATTCTATCTTAAAAATTGTGATGTCTCTACAGATATGCCAGTGATTATCCTACCCTTCTTTAGTAAGAGATTTGACATTTAAAAAAAAAAACCATGGTGAGTATTATCAGAGCAACATTTAAAAAAAAATCCCTACAGTATATTGCAGTATTTCATAAAGTAGAATCAAAAGATCAGGACTGGCATTTAAAGAATATTCTAATTGTTCTGTACCTTTTTGTACTTCTTTTTTCTTTCATGTATGTATAATGACCTTCTATCAAAATTATTTTTAAACAATTGCTTCAAGATTCTTTTTCTCTTTTGCAAATATTTGAAAAATATTTCCTGCACAATTGAACAATGTTTTTCATTTAGTATCTCAAGCTTTAACAATATATTACTGGATGGCTTGGAAATAATTATCATAAACACTGGAATGACAGACACAAATATTTAATATCATGCAATTCTGAAATTTGATAGGATTTATAGATGCACTATGTAAGACATTCTTTTGAGGAATTATAACAAATCTTTTCACAGAAATTAATTAGGCTTTAACATAAGTATATAGGAACATTCTTAAAGCAATTTGAAAAACTGAACACAAATAAAACTACAATATGTACATATTAGAAACTGCAATATTTAATAATCAAGATGTTTACCTAAACTGGAACTATTTTCAATATCCACTCATATATGTACACATACTTCTGTTTGCTACTAATTCATTTCAAATGCTGGGAAAATCAAAATGCATTTAGATGTAACAGATGCCTTACAACACAGAGCTTTTGACTTTAAGGAAAACAGCTTGCTTCTAACATAAGATCTCTCTCTCAAATTACTCAAGTGAGGGAATAAAATGGATGGATGGATGGATGGATGGATGGATGGATGGATGGATGGAAGGAAGGAAGGAAGGAAGGAAGGAAGGAAGGAAGGAAGGAAGGAAGGAAGGAAGGAAGGAAGGACAACACAGCAGTACAAAAAGCCCCCTAACCTTTCTTACCAAATACAAGTACAAAAAGTCACAGCGAAAGAAATACAAAAAAAATTTAGAAATAAAATAACTCTGCTGCCTAATATAAACAAGTCATACTTCTCATCCCCAAGGACCACAAAATAACTCAGAAACAGTTTTTAGGATATTTAGGGGAAAATTAATTCAACACTGATATAAAGCTCTAACTGCAAAGAGAAGAAACAGGTCACTAACACTGTATCCTAAAAAAAAATCTTACCTAGGAGACAGTGGATATGGAACTTTCTCTAAAAATATGTATCTAGTTATACAACACAAACTTGATCAGAACTTTGGAGCTAAAGCTCTTATTTTTAACCCTGTCTGGATTCTAACTGAAAAATACAAAACCCCTCAGCATTAGCTCAGTGTGCTTACTGAAAAAGTGCTTCAAGAAGCAATGCTTGACAATATATACTATATAACATGCTTTCAGAAATTAACATGCCAGAATCTGTGCAAGTAAGCCACCACAAATTCAGAATACAAATACAATTAAAATTTTTAATATTGTCTTCTTTAATAGAAGACAAATAACCAGAAAATAATTTCAAACAAGTAATAACCATGGAGGAAAAACATATAAACCTTTGAAAAGATTTTGGTTGGCCTTGTAAACAAACAAAAAAAAGAAAGGGATGTCAAAAATTGTTTTGTGGTGCAGAGATATCAGATCCTGGACTCTTTAAGCCTAAGACAAGTGATAATCAGGGCATAGGCATGCATGTAAGTTTGGCTTTTCCATTTTAAACTGCCCTAAACTGCAACAGTCAGGTTAACTAAGAGATTTTTCCTTGTTTTGAAAATGTTGTCCTATCTCATTACAAAGAGCTACTGCGAGAATGTTCTGAAACAGAATTCTCTCAGCTTTTCCAGGTTGGCTTTTTTTGTTAGGTTGAGAGAGCTTGTGGTGAGAAACAGCACAATTGAACTCAGGGATAAAATGCGTTCAATCCCTGAAACATTACCTGGAGTTGAGCTGAAAACTGTGCCTCTCCAACAACAAAGAGCATATGAAAATGCTGCCTTAAAAGAATGATGTTTTCCAAGTCTTTATGATGGTAAAAGGAAGCTTAGTCAGCAGAAATAGAAGGGCGAAAATTATTTGTGATCCCTTGGATTCAAAAAGAAAGGGTGGGAAAATGGGAAAGCAGCTAAAAACCTACCTTAAAGGGGAGATGATCTCATCAAGATCCATGGAAAAAAAACCCCCACTTTCAAGACAACCACCCTGTTTGCTTGCACTGCCTGAGGGAGATAGATCCCATATGGTTTATTTGCACTGAAGAAGTTCAAGAAGGGGAACAGTCTGAAGAGCACAGTGCTTCAATTCCCCAACTCAATAGACTGTGGTTTCAGCAAAAACAACAGCTAAAAGCAATGAGGTTTCACATTTAAAATACATGACAGAATACAGACCAAAACCTGGTTGGAAAAAAAAGAAAAGTTTGACACATTTTTGAGGTTCAATAGCATTTCAGTGTGTGATGATATGGAGGGCACCAATTTATCACAATCAGTTCACCTTGAATTTACTTTCAGTACTGCAATAAAAATAAAGCTATGCTTATGATGTCTCAGTAAAAGAGAATTTCTCCAGAGAAGTAAAGGTACAAAAATTACTAAATTGATCTCTTGAATCATCTACTAAGTTTTGAAAACCTATCATATAACCATGAAACTGGATTACAGTAGAAAGTATCTATTACAAACAAGCATATGGGTACTGTAGGAAACAAGTGAGGAGGAAAGAAGGGTTGGTCCATGTGAGTGTCCCAGTAGGTACACAGCAACACAAGGCATCCTTGCAAGTGGAATTTGGGCAAACCTAAGTCAGCAGAAATGCCAGCTTCACAAAGAACCAACACATTGTTTCTGTATATGTTAACGAATGTCTAGGGATGAATTATCTAGGGCATGGTATGGCTCACAAAGAGTTAACCTAGTGAAAATTCAAAGGGAAGGAACATGAGCACTTCAAACCTGTCACAATAATCACATAACTGAACCTCTAGAGAAAGAGACAATGTTTCAGTTACTGAGCTCAACCCTCAGGCTCTCATGCATCAAATTCACAAACGAAAACAAACTGGGATGGGGGATGGAAAGAACTGTGGTGCCAAAACGCCAAGATAATGTAGTGGACTCAAAAAAATTTGCCAATAGTGAATACATAATCTTAAAAAAGATGTCTGAACTCCAACTAGGACCATTCCCATAAAACATAGTGAAGCAGAACATGAAAAAGTATGAATAATGGGCATGTTGACAGGAAATAATGTGGGTGACTGGTCTGAAAAAACACAACAGCTTTTTAAGCTAGATACAAGTTGAGTAGACCTACCAAGGTATCAACTGTACTATCTTTATAAGAATAAGGGAAACTATGGAGGAGAGGACATTTTAGGAGAGGAAGGAAAGGGGGGAAAAGATAAACTACTACTTAGAAGAGACACCGAAACAGGTAGGTTATAGCCTCTAAAGCATATAGATAGAAGTTAAGAAAGATTATAGTGTCAACAACAGCACGTTGTCAGTAGAACTACTTCTTCAAAGTTAGAGTAGAATTACAAATTTGAGTCCTTATTCTCACCTTCTGAAGATATTTTTGTGAGTTTCCCTTAAGAATCAATACTGAGGGATTACAGAATGATTGTTTCATTAGAAATGTTTACCTGGGTAATTTTTTGTTCTCTAAAAACTTCCTGTACCATTCAATCTGGAGCATAATCATGGCTAAGTTTCACTTGCAGTTACCATGAAAACATTTACAATATATTACAATCCTGGAAGTGCTGGTATATAATACAAAGACATTTAATAGGTCTGTTGTAGGAATTACTTACTTTAGAGATCCCTTGGCAAGTTTTTCATTCCATGCTCAGGCATGCTCTTAATTCATTAAGCAAATGCACACCATTTGCTTCTACTGACAAGCTCAGCAAAGCTAGAGGTCTGTTAGAACACCAGGGTGGATGGTTCTGGGAAGATTTTTCTAGAAAGATTTATTTTTTCCAAAGTAGGATCTTTTTTCTGTTACAGGCTATAAATGTGTAATGATGGTCTAAAAATTCCATCGATGGATGGTGGCAACAAATGATTTACTTCCTAATACTGTATTTGTGTGGGTCTTTTCATAGGAGAGGTTCTATTGATTAAAAACTCCTTTTAGATGACTGGGACAAGCATGTCACGTTTTCTGCTTACAACAAATGTTTTATATAAGGGTGTAATTGTATATTGCATCTTTTAACAGTCTGGCACAGGTTTGTATTTTATGGAAATAGGTGGACTCATGGTTTTTCTATATATATTGAAGTTTTTAGGTAACAGTCAAGTAACTGATGATAACATCTTGGATGGTAATATCTATATAGAAACATTCCAAAGATGGCTCGGCAGAAAGTTGATAATTACTGAATCTGTGTGGAAATCAATAAATAAAGGAATCTAAGCTTCCAGTCAAGAAAATTTTGCATCTGTGTATGTCAGATAGGCCATGATATCATGGTATAATTATTTAGAAACTCCTTTTCAAGGCAGCCAATTAAAAAGTTGGTTACATGTCGGGCTAAATTCATGTTTATTGTTCTATAAAATCTGGTACAGTTGAGAATAGTGACAACATAGTTGTAATGGGAAAACAGACGTAAGTATTTCAATTTTTCAAAATTTTGGTACTTACTTTTAAAGCTTCAAGCACATCCCACATGAGGTGGCACATGGGCATACAGACTACTGTAGTGGTTCTACAGAGGCACTGCAGAATACAGTGAGGCTGTTGGTCAATTCTGCTATGGAATCTGTGGAGAAAGTCTCTTGTTCTCTGTGGAAAACTTCTTTTTACATTAGTGTCAGACCCAGTTATACAGTCCTCATGGTTTATGATCACAACTGTGTCTTTTGCTGTTTCTGGCTTAACCACTACTTGGACATTGAATCTAAAGCACTTCTCTCAGTGACAGTTTTTGATTGCAGCATTTATTGCTGGTTATTACAAAGCCAAATCTAAGACAGTCAGTATAACAGTTGAAGGTGTAATTTGGTCTATTATAACATTTTTAAACCTCAGCTTTTATGATACTGGTCATCTCCTGGCATTTGTCATATGAAACAATAGCACTGGAAACAGCTTAAAAATATCTTTTTTTTAAAGAAAGTAATAAAAAAATGCTCTCGTTCTCTTCCTAACAATAATTATTTCTGTGTTTCTTAGGTCAGAAGCACTTGTCTCTGCCAAGGACAGAACTGATTACTTTGTTTAGGCTGCTAAGCTTGTAGAATAAGACAACCAAAAGAGAATGTGAATAAGACATTCAATGTAGAATAAGACATCTCAAATAAAACTGAGATTAATTATTTTTATGGTTATTTTTTTAAACAGTGCTTCCCTTTTTATTCTTTTTACCTTAAAACAAAATTTTAAACTGATTTTTGGCATCAGCTCCTCTTAAAGAAACTAGGAAATGAATCTTCTGATTGGAGCAGAAGTACAGTACATCCAAGACAGTGGATGAACTCCCTTACAACAACGGGACCGGCAAGCAGAGAGCAGTGAGGTTTACAGGTTTAAATTATGACGTCCACTTTTTGGGACATCATGAAACAAAAGTGTCAGTCATTTATTTGTCCAAAGTTTGTAACAGTGTTCAAAATACACTGAGTCATAGCTACTACTATACTGTTGATGCTACATTAAAAATTTTCATTTTGTTAGAAGGTACCAGAATGAGCATGTCATCAAGGTTAATGCTTCACTAGGAAAATCAAACCACTGACATCATATGTGCCTGAAGAGATTCATCTGGACTTCAAAACACTATGCTGAATATTTTCTTGTCTTGCAATTGGCTTAATATAACTTAGAAAACTATGAACCCTTTGATTACAGAAGTAACTGGAAAGAGGGTCTCCCTTTTCACACTAAGCATTTTTCAAAACCAGGAAACATTCCTTTGGACGTGATGGGGGCTAGATGAAAAAAAAGGTTGTTCACAAAAAAGGATGCATAGGAACATATGCATTTTTATTTAAATAAAACCCTTAAGATGCCAAGGGACTGTGCCTAGAAAAATCAAGGCAATGGCTAGGGGAACTGGAAATATGACTGCCAGTACACTCTCAGTCATGCATTGCACATGTTCAGCTGCTTGGAAAGTAGGATATTCACCTCTAAGCAAGGGAACAAACAGTTACCTTGAATGGGCTGCTCATAGTAATCAAACAACATTTGATTCATCTTCACTACTAAACCCCGGGCAGATTTTCCATTAATATCAATGTTACAAGCTTTACACTCATAAATTAAAATCTTATACACAGAATTTAAGTATGGGAGCTGAACTCAATGGGATTCCTCCCACATACAGAAGT